>NC_090653.1:300243416-300563148 GCF_040937935.1 Hyperolius riggenbachi | reverse complement strand
TCTAGGGCCGGCCCCTGGCTGTATGCTAAGTGGCCCCCCGCATGCCTCTGATCCCTCCCCCGCAATGCCTGTGATATGCCCCTCTAATTTACTAGCCTCCGATATCCCTCTGAAATGCTCTGACCCCCGTGCTTTGCCTGCAGCGTCAGCAGTAGCCGCACAGAAGAGGAAGTGTATGGGGAACCCGGGTGTCTGCAGCCCCGCGCAGCGGCATGGATCGGGTAAGCCGCTGCGGGCAAAGCACGGGGGTCAGAGCATTGCAGAGGGCAGGGGCGGACTGACAACTCATGGGGCCCCCGGGCAATAGGAGATTATGGGGTCCCCCATACCAGTGTTTCCCACCTTTCACGTTATATTTTTACAGACTAAGATATAATAATCTACTGACAACAGTAAATATGTTGTATTGTGATATTTTATACTGATAAAAACCCTTGCGCCAAAAAATAGGTGTGGTCACACAACATAATGTGGGCATGGTCATGGGTGGGGCAAAATAGACATGACCTTAGCAGTGGTGTAAAAGGTCTGCCGAGGAAGTTTGAACTCTGCCACGGTGTATCCCCCAAAATACATGTAATCTGACAGCATTTCACCAAAAATCCATGCAATTTGGCAGAGGTTCCTCCAAAATACAGATAATATGGCAGTCGTTGCCCGAAAATAGACGTTATCTGGCAGCAGCGGTTTCCTCAACATACACATAATTTGGCAGCGGCTCCCCAAAATATACGTAATCTGGCAGCGGATCACCAAAAATACATGTAGCAGTGGTTTCCCCAAAATACACAGAATCTGGAAGCAGCGGTTCCCCCATTATACACAATCTGGCAGCGGTTCCCCAAAAATACACATAATCTGGCAGCAGTTCCCCCAAAATAGGTGCCCCCAGTATAGGTAACCAGGTCAAAAGGTATCCCCAGTGGAAGTAACCAGGTCTATAGGTTTTCCCAGTGCAGGTATCCAGGTCTATAGGTGTCCCCAGTATAAGTAGCCTAGTCTACAGGGGTCCCCAGAATAGATAACCCGGTCTATAGATGTCCCCAGTTAAGATAGCCAGGTCTATAGGCGTCCCCAGTAAAGGTAGCCAGGTCTACAGGTGTCTCCAGAATAGGTAGCCAGGCCTATAGGTGTCCCCAGTACAGATAGCCAGGTCTATAGGTGTCTCCAGTATAGATGGCAAGGTCTATAGGTGTCTCCTGAGTAGATAGCCAGGTTTTTAGGTGTCCCCAGTATATGTAGCCAGGTGTATAGGTGTCTCCAGTATAGCCAGGTCTATAGGTGTCCCCAGTATATGCAGCCAGGTGTATAGGTGTCTCCAGTATAGCTAGGTCTATAGGTGCCCCCAGTATATGTAGCTAGGTCTATAAGTGCCCCCAGTATATGTAGTCAGGTGTATAGGTGCCCCCAGTATATGTAGCCAGGTGTATAGGTGCCCCCAGTATATGTAGCCAGGTGTATAAGTGCCCCCAGTATATGCAGGCAGGTGTATAGGTCTCCCCAGTATAGCCAGGTCTATAAGTGCCCCCAGTATATGTAGTCAGGTGCATAAGTGCCCCCAGTATATGCAGCCAGGTCTATAGGTGTCCCCAGTATATACAGCCAGGTGTATAGGTGCCCCCAGTATATGTAGCCAGGTGTATAAGTGCCCCCAGTATATGCAGGCAGGTGTATAGGTCTCCCCAGTATAGCCAGGTCTATAAGTGCCCCCCAGTATATGTAGTCAGGTGCATAAGTGCCCCCAGTATATGCAGCCAGGTCTATAGGTGTCCCCAGTATATACAGCCAGGTGTATAAGTGCCCCCAGTATATGCAGCCAGGTCTATAAGTGCCCCCAGTATATGTAGCCAGGTGTATAGGTGCCCCCAGTATATGTAGCCAGGTGTATAAGTGCCCCCAGTATATGTAGCCAGGTCTATAGGTCTCCCCAGTATATGCAGCCAGGTGTATAGGTCTCCCCAGTATAGCCAGGTCTATAGGTGCCCTCAGTATATGTAGCTAGGTCTATAAGTGCCCCCAGTATATGTAGTCAGGCTTGTAGGTGTCTCCACTCTCCAGAAGGGGAGACAGCCAGTGAAGGAGGGCGATTTGCATAGCAGCGGAGAAGGGGGGAAGTGCCCCCCCCCCCCTTCTCTCACCTTGGGGCCCCCCTTCCTGGCTCTCCCCTCCGGAATCTGTAAAGTGTGCACAGCGGGCAGCGGCTGACAGCGAGCGGAGACTTACCGCTGTCAGCCACCGGAGGGAGCGCTGATCTGTGTGCCATTACTCTGGGCTTGAGGAGACCAGAGTAATGGCACACAGATCAGCGCTCCCTCCGGTGGCTGACAGCGGTAAGTCTCCGCTCGCTGTCAGCCGCTGCCCGCTGTGCACACTTTACAGATTCCGGAGGGGAGAGCCAGGAAGGGGGGGCCCCAAGGTGAGAGAAGGGGGGGGGGACACTTCCCCCCCCCCCCCCCCTTCTCCGCTGCTATGCAAATCGCCCTCCTTCACTGGCTGTCTCCCCTCCTGCTCGGGGTTCTCTGGAGGGCGGCGGTCTGCACACACGGGGTCTAAAGAGATTAGAGGGGGAAAGTGCAGGCATGTGGAAGTCGGGAAAATACCTCACTGATTTACGCATTGTTTTCCCCCTGTGTCGGTGATCTACCGAACGCCATCCGCAGTCGGGAAAATGTATCAGAATTCAACTAAGAAAAAAAAATAACGAGTGAGGTATTTTCCCGACTAATGCCTTCTTCACCTCGCACAGCTACCAGAATTGAGCCCACTGTCTCTCAAGGTGTTAAATGTCTCCAGCCATGTTGGCACCTTCCAAGGGCCTGTGACATCACAGGGCTAAGTAATGGCCCATACTCACGGGCTACTTTTGTAGATTGTCGCTAGCACACGGGAGCGTGTGCGCAACAGTTCGGCGACAGCTCCTCGCCAGGTCCCTCCGCATACATACCACGGAAGAGGGATCAGTGATGTGGCGGAAGCTGTCGAAAAAATACACATTTAAAAACCTGCCGACTTTAATGGTTAATAGCAAATCCACCTTAAATGCTAGAAACCCTAAATTTGCAGGATATGTTAAGGAGATCATTAGGAATAAGAGGGGAAAACAATTTTTCAAAAAGACCTTATAGTTTTTGAGAAAATCAATTTTAAAGTTTAGAAGGAAAAAAGTATACTTTTAAATGCGGTAAATGTCACTTTTAGTAGCAAACCTAACGGTAGTGTAATTTTACATACATCAAACGAAAGCGCAATAAATTTCCTGACGGGGCTTCCAGGGAGTCTATACGCAGCGCTTTGGCCAGGGATCGCTACACAGCAATATGACTGTATGAAGATCCCTGGCATTTTTTCCTATTTTCCCAAATGTTTTTATGTTGAGTGTGGGAATTTAAAAAACAAAAAAAATGATGTGGGGTCCCCCCTCCTGAAACTTTTTAACCCCTTGTCCCCCATGCAGGCTGGGATAGCCAGAATGTGGAGCTCCGACCGATTGGGGCTTCGAACCCTGACTATACCAGCTGCAAAAAAGGTCCCTTAATGCTGATTTTTGTTCCGGGGTATATGTTGGGGGGGGGGGGGGGGGGGGGCAGGGTTATTTTGCCCTGGGGCCCCATTGTTGCTTAAACCGGCCCTGGGCATAAGCAGGGATAGCCTGATGAAAGATATATATGTGCATGCCAGTTGCTTGAGCATCCAAGAAAAAAAAAAATCACCCTGAAATAGTCACTGATCATACAGTGACATCTAGTAGCAGCCTTTATGTATCTCCTTGCAAGCGTCTTTCCATCTTCTGCCGCACATGACCCGCATTGGGTCAGGTGACAGGCCAGCTTATGTACTTGGATGCTGGAACCCGATAAAGACACCACGAGGAGTTAGAGCCAGAGCCGGATTAAGGCTAAATGGGGCCCTAAGCAAAGTAACTGATTTGGGCCCCCCCATCATGTCGTAATAGAATCAGAAGATGCAGCTGCACAGCAATATGTCGCACACACCGGGCAGCCGAGCTACTGGTTGCTATGGGCAACAGCACGCTTTCCTCTGTGCGCCAGATATCACAGCAGCAGCACTTTCCCCCTGCATCTCCAGCCTGGCAATAGCAGAAAGCTCTGGGCACCGCCAAACCGGAAGCCGTTCCCCAGACAGAATTACATAACCACTCCCACCACCGAACAACCAATTTCCTCCCAAACTAGACAGCCACCATGCAGCCTCCATCCCAGTGAATACGATAGTCCAGCAGAGAAGGCAGCCGCAGTGGGGAAGAATGACAGCACCAGATGAATCACATTCACCTATTGCGATCCAAGCAATAGAGGTCCCGTCATCCGGAGCCCATCTGTCTCCTCTAGAGTGCTGCCGCTCTGTTACTACTACTATTACTACTTCATACTTCATGTCTGATCTGAGAATCAGGAAGTTCAGAGCGAGCGGCTGCACTGTAGAAGAGACAGATGGGTTTCAGATGACGGGATCTCTATTGCTTGGATCATGGATAGGTGAGTGAGCGTTTGCCATCTGCTGCTATCATTCTTGCTGCAGCTGTGGTTCTCTGTGGGAAGGGAGGGTGGAGTGGGCAGCGGCAGAGCGCACAGTAGCAGGAGGGGGACCTAGGAGGAGAGCCTGACTCTGAAGACAATCAGCAGCGCACGGCATCATTTGACAAGACAAGACAAATAACATTTATATCGCGCTTTTCTCCTGGTGGACTCAAAGCGCCAGAGCTGCAGCCACTAGGACGCGCCCTATAGTCAGTAGCAGTGCTAGAGAGACTTGCCTACGGTCTCCTACTGAATAGGTGCTGGCTTACTGAACAGGCAGAGCTGAGATTCGAACCCTGGTCTCCTGTGTCAGCAGCAGAGCCCTTAAAGGGACTCCAAGCAGTGCCTGTGGATATGCCTTTAAGCATACCCACAACTAATTCATTACATCCTCACACCTACCAGCATGATGTTTGTAATTATATCCCCCTGGGTTCCTTATATTTCATTGCATTGTGCTGAATCGAGCTGCCAACTTTGGAGAAAAGTCGTCCTGTGGCCGTGATTTAGATCGTAAAAATATAAAAAACTAAAAGGCATAGAGCAGCTGTTTATATATCATTGGAAAGAGGAGAAAAAGAGTTTTAAAATGATATGCATATGTCCATAGTTACTGCACTGCTCAGAGTCCCTTTAACCATTATACCATCCAGCCACCTCTGACTTTGGAGAAAAGTTGTCCTGTGGCCGCGAATTCGATCGCGAAAATATCGAAAACTAAAAGGTATAGAGCAGCTGTTTATATATCATTGGAAAGAGGAGAAAGAGAGCTTTAAAATGATATGAATCTTTCCATAGCTACTGCACTGGTCAGAGTCCCTTTAACCATTATACCATCCAGCCACCGCTGACTTTGGAGAAAAGTCGTCCTGTGGCCGCGATTTCAATTGCGAAAATATCGAAAACTAAAAGGCATAGAGCAGCCGTTTAGATATCATTGGAAAGAGGAGAAAGAGAGCTTTAAAATGATATGCATCTTTCTATAGTTACTGCACTGCTCAGAGACCCTTTAACCATTATACCATCCAGCCACCGCTGACAGGATGGCAAGGGCTGGTTTATGTGGTAATGGGGCCCCTTTGACTCTGAATGGGGCCCCAAGCGACTGCTTTTGTTGCCTGGTCGGTAATCCGGCCCTGGTTAGAGCAAGGCTGCTAGATGTTACTGGAGGCTTGGAAAGTATCCTTCTGCCTGCCAGCACCCCATCAGGTGCAGTGGGCCTATCACTAGCTCTGCGTTAGTGAGGTCATGATGACATAGAATGACATTGTGATAGCAGCTCCTGGCAAGTGCATGTTTCACAGTGAGTTTCATGTTTGATCTGTGTGCACTATTGTGTTTCCTGACATGCAAAGGTTGATGTAAAATGTTCCCAATGTGAAATCGCAGTACAAATCGCATAACACTATGTTTGCAATGCGAGTTGCATGCACTCCCATTGACTTGACAAACACAGCAACACTGCATCAGACACTGCAATTGTAAAGTGAAATAAACCACGCACCACTGATGAGGGTGGCCTTGTGATGGCCCAGTGTACTTGCAATGGGGAAATAAATGCAATTCGATAACGGAATAGTAAAATATGTCATGTGGCAGCGCCCTTAACCCTTCACCAAACAGTAGAAACGCACCACAAGCATGGAGCAGAAGAGATCCTAGATTAGTGAAAATGACAATTGTGGTTGAAAAAATGTATAGTGGTTTAGAAAGGTAATTCAATTGCTTCGGAAACCTGAATGAATGGAAGGATCTTGTTGGCCACAAACAGTATTTTTATACCCGTTTAATTATTTTGCTATTTTTATCATTTGCAAAGTCTATATCAATTTGAGTACTTTTATAGAGTGTAATGTGTGTGTTTTCTTAATTTAGACACAAATGGTTATGGACGAGATCTACGCTACTTTCCCATATTTTGATGAAGATTGCAGCTTCCCATTCAATCCAAGAAGGCCCTTACAGACAGACAATGAAGGGTCAGAGGCATCAACATCTGACCATGCACCAGTTACAGGTAGAATTGGGAACAGCAACTGGTGTTTATGTGGAAACTGTATTTCCATGCCAACGGACTTAGAAAGCATCTGCTGCCAGGATGCCGAGGACGTCAAGTCTTTCATACCTGATGACTTACAATGTATTACACAAATCTCAGTCTTTCATCACCTTTGCACAAACCCAATTATTGTGGAAGCTCTTTTTAGGACTCATCCAAACAATACAACTCATCCTCCTGCCGATGTATATCACAGGTAACTAATCTCTATCCTTAAGCTGCCCATACACTGGCCCGATTTGCCGCTGTTCGACAGCAGATTCGATCACTGGGATCGAATCTGCTGCCAACTGTTCGCGCTAAACACACCCGCCGATCCGATTTCCTCCCGAAATCGTATAGGCCCATCAATCGCGCCGTGCGGGAAATTACCGTCGATCACCCACGGGTAAGGAGCGCGTCGCTAGCGGCGGCCGATCCGGTACAGGTATACACTACCTGACGCTGGCTCCCGGGCATCTTCTCCACGCTGCACCACTCTGTTCCTGCTTCATCCCAGCGTACAGTGTATGGCTAGCTTAACTTCCTGTGTCACTCCAGTGACCAGGAAGTTCAAATAGAGGGTGCTGTATTTGAGCTTCCTGGTCACGGAGTGACACAGTGTACGCTGGGATGCAGTGCGGGATGCTGGGATGCGGTGCAGCACAGAGAAGAGGACCCGGAGCTAGCTTCAGGTAATATATACAGGGGGGGGGGGGGGGGATGACAGGCGGCAGGAGCAGCTCAACAGATTGTGATCGGTTTCAGGCTGAAATCGATTCACACTCTATTTGCAGTAAAGGCAGCCATTTGATCCCTCTCTGATCAGATTCGATCAGATAGAGATCTGTCAGTTGGTCGATCTAATGGCAAATCGACCAGTGTATGGCTACCTTTACAGTTCTCTTCTAATCTATAAAGAAGTGTACTCTTTATTAACTACAATTTTATTTTTCAGAAAACTCCATAGAACCGCATATCGTTCTTTTGCGTCATGGATTTATGGCTATCTTGGGAAAGGGAGGAGGCGTCCAATCCCATCTTGCACTGTAAAAAGTGTGCGAAACACTTTTCCAGACCCTCAGGGAATTTACAAGGGGTTTTATTATGGCAACGATTTTGATGCGGCTGAAATGCTTGATTACTAATTGTTTTAAATATTTACTTCCTAATAAAAAGTCAAGCTTTATTTGTATTATCATTTTTAAATACTGTTGGTTTTCCAATACGCGAAGTAGAATGCACCGACTCAGACTCCTAATGCATTTAAACTGTAATTAAAATAGAAAATATGATAAAACGTTCTATTTCTCAGATAATAGTCATCATAAATTATATATACAGCAATAGCTGTGTAGAGCCCACAAAAATGAAATAAACCAATCAAAAAATAGTTACTTGTCCTGCTTCAATAAAGCAGTCCCCACATTTTTAAAGTAAGATAAACATATCTGATTGTGACTGTATATATCTGATGTGTACACCGGATTCTTTTATATATGTTACGGCCAGAACCCAAAGTCTGGCCACTTCAAGTTCTGGCCGGTCACAATGCAAAGTGGCTGCCTGAGGCGGCCAATGTACAAAATGCTGCACAATTTTGGACTTTGGCCAGCCAGAACGTGTTCTGAATACATGTGGCTGGCCAAGGCCCGAAGCTCACCTATTTAGTGCTGTGCCGCTGTCCCCTGCTCTGCGTTCTGTTCCACTGTCCCCGCTCCATGTCCTGCTGGCCCCTGTTCTCCGTTCTTCCCTAGCTGTGAGGACCCGGGGCTGTCTATATGCTACCGGCTGCAGCTGATTTCACCGCTGGCGGACAGGAGGACCATGGCGAGGAAAGAAGTGACAGGTGGTTAGACAGGAGGAGGAGACGAGGACGCACACAGGCAGGGAATCCCCGACGTGGCACTGGCAGGGCCGGATTTGTACTTTCCAGCGCCCTAGGCCAGCTGTCACCAACCGCCCCCCCCCCCCCCCCCCATTCTGTCCAACTCTGACTAGTGATCACTGGTTTACATGGGCTCCTGCCTGTTTTGCTGCTCCCCCCCCCCCCCCCCCCCGTTCAAAGAAGCAGTGCATGCTCTGTCCACTCCATGTAATTTTGCACTCCAGCCTGGATGCACAGCAGCCGATAGTGTTCTGGGCTTGCATAATTCAGAAATGATGCTCATATATGAGCAGCACTTGTCAAGTACACATACCCATAACACTCCAAGCCTCGGCTGCTGTGCACATCAGTACAGGAGTGCGTAATAACAAGAAGCCCGAGAGGACAGAGTATGCGCTGCTTCTTTGTCCTTTGTGCGACTTCCTTCAGTCAGAGTCACAAACAGCTGATGGTGCAGCGCAAAGGAGAGAAACCCATCCAAAGCAGAGAACAGGTAAGTAGAAGGATCCAACACTACACACGCTGGCATAGATGTCGTGTAATGCTAGGTACACACGATGCAATTCTAACAGATTTACTGTCAGATCGATTATTTCCAATGTCTGATCTGATTTCCGATCAATTTTTCAATCGATTTTCCGTTCATTTCTATGAAAAAAATCATTCAGAAAATCTATCGGATAGCAGATGGGACATGTTGGAAATAGTCGATCTGACAGTAAATCTGTCAGAAAATTGCATCATGTGTATCTAGCATAAGCTCAGGTGTACTTTACACAGTGACAATTTAGGGCAAGTTAAGACAGATCTTAATCAGTCAGCAGGAAGTTTTTACGTTTTGTAATACAATGATAATATTTATTGGCTAACCAAAAGAAAATAGTGAGCCTTTGGCTAATGAGCCATCTTCAGACTTTGTTCCTGTATACAAGATGTAAGATGTTGTGGAACCCAGATATATAAAGTCAGCAGGAGATGCATACAATGTTTTGTAAATATAAATAAATGTAATACAGTTGTCATTCTGTTTCAAAACATCCTGCTTTCACTGATGGCTAACACAGAACAATGCTTTGCTGCTTCTAAAACATGTCAGGAAAGAGTTAAACTGCAGCAAAGAGAATGTTGCTGTCAGGAAAGAAAACAAACCATAAATTCAACAGGTCTCAGGTCTTTAACAGCTCTGACCAAGTAATAAAACATCAGTCTGGGGGAGAGGAGAGCTGATAATTCCTGTCCGTGAATGCGTGCTGCATAAAGAAACTAATCTGAACTCAAAAGTTCTACTACTTGAGCCCATATATTTTTCTTCTCACAGCAGCTTGTATGTCCCCACTCATTATACTAAGGACAAGATCCTCAGATGACAACAGATGCTGACTGTCATCACACACACTCTGCAGTGAGAGAGATGCAGGGATCTCTGGAATTCAGGCAGAATAGAGCAAAGCAGAAGTGATTTACTTTGACATGTGACCTCTTATCTCTCCAAGTCCAGCGCCCTGCTGAATTTTATCGCCCTAGGCCTTGACCTTTGTGGCCTTTCCAGAAATCCGGCCCTGCGTGGCAGCGGTTCGTATCGGTGGGCGTTCAGAATTCGGGGATTCCCTGCCTTTGCCGTATAAGACCTAGGGACTTTTTCTCCCCATTTTTGTTGTAGAAAAGTACGTCTTATAGGCGGAAAATACAGTACATTCTAGATATCTATCTATCTAGAATGTACTGTATATATCTAGAATTACTGTATTTATATATATATATATCTCTCCATTATATTCATGTTGTGATCAAATTAACACAGAAACACAGATACTGAGGGTTTCTAATAGATTTATTCAGAACACTAACACAAACCATCTAACATGTCATTACAATGTAATTTGGAAAATTTAATAGACAAATATGGAAACCCTCAAAAAAAGAAAAAAAAAATAAGAATTGAACCAGAGAAAGGCGAAAAAAAACATGACACACTAAAAGGACAATATAAGTATAGCATGGGGAAAAAATCCTTTCTGATCCCTGTTAGGCGATCCCAGGCCCGGCCCTAGACTTTTTGCCGCCTGAGGCAATCTTGAAAGAAATCCCCTTCCCCCCAGGCCGTGGGTGTGGGGGCGCCCGAGCTGGAGGGGATAGCTGGCAGGAAGGGGGTATTGGGCCTAGCGGCAGGGAGGGGGGTCGGACCCCCCCCCCCCCCCCTCCCTCGCCTGGCTCCCCCGTCCTCCGCTCCCTGCCGCTAGGCCCAATACCCCCTTCCTGCCCGCTATCCCCTCCAGCTCGGGCGCCTCCCCCACACCCATGGGGCGGCAAAAGTTTCACCTCGCCTCATGGGCGGGCCGGCACTGGGCGATCCACTAATGGCTGTTTCAATTGTCTTATTTGTTATTTAAATTTGAATATACACTTTTAGATGCTCAGATTGGAAAAACGCCACCTTTGTCAACCCTTAATTGAAATCTTAAATTTTTGTGCCCCATCCTATCGATTGTTTTATTAAAAATTTGGTCTCTTTCCACAAGATTTCTAATTAGAATGATAAATAAAATCCTATGGGTTGTGCGGCAGTAACATTGCTGGAAGAAAAATATTGAACATGAAAAGAGCAAAACTATGGTCGGTGTGGGTGGGTGGCGGGAGAGGAGGCCACGGTTTTTACATCATCGCCCTGGGAGAAATGTAGGCTAAAGACTGACTTGTGCTCTGATGGAAATGGGCTGCTGCAAAGGAGAACAAAGCCAAAGTGTTTTCTTTGTAAGGTAAAAATGAAATCTATAAGTGTACATCTAAAAAAAAAAAAAATTGTACAACTTTTTAAAAACAACTAAAAACGATATGAATAAATGAAACTTGAGTTGACCTGTTGAAAAAAAACAAAACATATTTACAAGCAAAACAAACAAGTAATACAATTGTCTTGGGTGAGGCACTGAGGTTGATTTAACAACCTGTGAAGCGGAAGCAGCGCAGCCAAAATTAGAGGCGCTACTGCAGCATAGCGTGTGATGTTTTTGCACTCCTGTCACATTGTGCTGGTAACTTTCATACGCTCCTTCTGACGATTAGCTGCTCCACTAACTACACCATGAGCCCCTGCAGGTCCAGTTGCTATAATGGACGTGATCCCAGCACTTTGATTGGACCAGTAGGCTGTCTGAAAACTTGACAGGCAGCCTATTGGGCCAATCAAAGTGGGTTTGGATTGCGTCAGTAAGCCACTTGACCCGTGGACGGTAGTAAGTTGTGAGCGCAAGTTGCCAGCGCATGGTAGAAGCAGTACCACAGCATAGCGTGCACAGTGCTTGCAATTCTGCTTTAGCGGCAAACTCTATGTAAATGTACAAAAGTATAGAAGTATTTACAGTTAATTACTTGAAACATTGAAGGCACTCCAAGGGATACGACTATCGGCTCCTCTGGGCAATCTGTGACAAGACTAAGGCCTTTGTATCAGTTATAAAGAAAGCTTGCCCTCCCCCACATTGTTGTTAGCAATAATCACATACAGCAGGCCCACCACACACAAAGGATACTAGTCATAACACACGTCGGATTTTAGCGAACGACCCGTCGTTTGAACGTTCCGTCGTTCGGACGTTTTCGCGTCAAATCCGACGTGTGTACAGACTATCGTTCGGGTGATAAGACTGGTTACCAACGATCCGCCGGGTGGATGTTTCTAGCCACACCCTAGAAACTGGTAGAGGTTGATCGAGGCATTGGGCAGCCCTGTTCTATACACTCCTCTCCAATTAATTTAATTGATGTTTTATTTGTTCACTCTCATAAACCCCATTTGAATGGTTTGTAGATTTCATGTCAACTACTGGTCACAAAGCATTATTTCCATATGAAGAATCATTTATAAACTATTTTTTGCCACTTAAGGTAGCCATACACTGGTCGATTTGCCATCAGATTCGACCAACAAATAGATCCCTCTCTGATCGAATCTGATCAGAGAGGGATCATATGGCTACCTTTACTGCAAACAGATTGTGAACCGATTTCAGCCTGAAACCGTTCACAATCTGTGGTGGTGGTGGTGCTGCCGCCGCTCCCCCCGCCCGCATACATTACCTGCTCCGCCGGCGCGACTCCAGTCCCCAGGTCTCCGCTGTCTTCTCCGCTCTGGTCTCCAGGTCCAGCATGCTTTACTTCTTCCTGCCCGGCAGGAAGTTTAAACAGTAGAGCGCCCTCTACTGTTTAAACTTCCTGCTGGGCAGGAGGAACTGAAGCATGCCGGAGACCAGCGCGGACACGGAGCAGCGGTGACCGGGGGTAGTCGCGCCGGCGGAGCAGGTAATGTATTGCCGCTCTATTCCGTCGGTCGGCGTGCACTCGAACGCTGCTAGCGACGCGCTCCCTACCCACGGGCGATCGACGGTAATTTTCCGCACAGAACGATCGATGGGACTGGACGAAATAGATCGAAATTCGGCGTGTAGTGCAAACGATTGGCGGCAGATTCGATCCCAGTGAATCGGGCCAGTGTATGGCCAGTAGAGTTGGGCCGAACGGTTTGCCTGCGAACGGTTCCATGCAAACTTCAGTGGTTCGCATTCGCGTCCTGCAGGCGAAGTTTTGCGGAAGTTCGGTTCACCCCATAATGCACCATGAGGGTCAACTTTGACCCTCTACATCACAGTCAGCAGGCCCAGTGTAGCCAATTAGGCTACACTAGCCCCTGGAGCCACTCCACCCCTAATAAAAGGCAGGCAGCGGCGGCCATTAAGCTCACTCGTGTGCCTGCGTTAGTGAGAGTAGGGCGAGCTGCTGCAGACTGTCTCTCATAGGGAAAGATTAGTTAGGCTTAGCTTGTTCCTGGCTGCATACCTGTTCTGTGAACCTACCACTGCATACCTGTTCAGTGAACCCACCACTGCATACCTGTTCAGTGAACCCACCACTGCATACCTGTTCAGTGAACCCACCACTGCATACCTGTTCAGGGAACCCACCACTGCATACCTGTTCAGGGAACCCACCACTGCATACCTGTTCAGGGAACCCACCACTGCATACCTGTTCAGGGAACCCACCACTGCATACCTGTTCAGTGAACCCGCCACTGCATACCTGTTCAGTGAACCTGCCACTGCATACCTGTTCAGTGAACCCGCCACTGCATACCTGTTCAGTGAACCCGCCACTGCATACCTGTTCAGTGAACCCGCCACTGCATACCTGTTCAGTGAACCCGCCACTGCATACCTGTTCAGTGAACCCGCCACTGCATACCTGTTCAGTGAACCCGCCACTGCATACCTGTTCAGTGAACCCGCCACTGCATACCTGTACTGTTCAGTGAACCCGCCACTGCATACCTGTTCTGTTCAGTGAACCCGCCACTGTATACCTGTTCAGTGAACCTGCCACTGCATACCTGTTCTGTTCAGTGAACCCGACACTGTGTACCTGTACTGTTCAGTGAAGATGTCGTCTTTTATGCTGTCCTGCCTGTTGAGGGACCCCCGTATAAAAAACCTCAAGGAGAATGAGCTGTACTGGGTGGCCACACTACTAGACCCTCGGTACAGGCACAAAGTGGCGGACCTGTTACCAACTCACCTGAAGGTGGAAAGGATGCAGCACATGCAGAACAAGCTGTCAACTATGCTTTACAATGCCTTTAAGGGTGATGTGACAGCACAACGCCAGCAAGGTACCACTGTCACTAATCCTCCTCCCGTGTCCACGCAGTCAAAGACAGGACGCTCCAGCGATCTCATGGTGATGTCGGACATGCGTACATTCTTTAGTCCAACGCCTCGCCGTAGCCCTTCCGGATCCACCCTTCACCAACGCCTGGAACGGCAGGTAGCCGACTACCTGGCCTTAAGTGTGGATGTAGACACTGCTGTGAACAGCGATGAGGAACCTTTCAACTACTGGGTGCGCAGGCTTGACCTGTGGCCAGAGCTGTCCCAATTTGCCATTCAACTTCTCTCCTGCCCTGCCGCAAGCGTCCTGTCAGAAAGGACCTTCAGCGCAGCTGGAGGCATTGTCACTGAGAAGAGAAGTCGCCTAAGTCACAAAACTGTTAAGTACCTCACCTTTATCAAAATGAATGGGGCATGGATCCCGGAGGGCTGCTGCCCGCCCCAAGACTAAGTCAGTCCCCGCACACACAGCATCTCTGCCTGCACGCCGTGTGACTGGCTGCCTGGCCTGCCCCAAGAAGACTAAGTCGCTCCCAGTCCCTCCACACAGCATAAACATACATATATCCAGGCACATCGCCTCTAGTTAGGACATTAAATAAATTATTAGGGAAAGGGAGGTGCCGAAGGGGGTGTGGCTAGAAACAGCAAAAATCAATTAACCCTTCGCACTCTCACATGCAAATGTTCATACAAATGCATTCACAGATTTACTCATCCAGGCACAACCGTTATCCCTACAGCCAAATTAAAAGCCAGGGTTTTAGTTCACAGAAGAATGCATTCTTATGCTTAGTCACCTATACTGCGTAGAAGTACCCAGGTAAACATAGGTGTCCTAACTCTGGCCCTGTAACATGCATAGTGCAGACATGCAAACACATTCATTGCATCAAACCTATCAATGGATTAGGAGCACACATCCTAACTTCCTCTCCTGGGAAAGACAGTGCATCTTACCAATCGCACAAGGGAGCTAACGATATGTGTCCATGTGCACCATGCGCATACACCAGCATAAGCTGTCTGCATGCTGACAAACATACAGGGGAAGGGGGGAGTGCACCGAATTGGACCCTAGCCACAGGGGTCAATGACAAGAATAAAAATACATATATCCAGGCACATCGCCTCTAGTTAGGACATTAAATAAATTATTAGGGAAAGGGAGGTGCCGAAGGGGGTGTGGCTAGAAACAGCAAAAATCAATTAACCCTTCGCACTCTCACATGCAAATGTTCAAACATGCATTCACAGATTTACTCATCCAGGCACAACCGTTATCCCTACAGCCAAATTAAAAGCCAGGGTTTTAGTTCACAGAAGAATGCATTCTTATGCTTAAGGCCCATACACACGTCGGATTTGCGCGAACGACGGGTCGTTTGAACGTTCCGTCGTTCGCACGTTTCCGCATGAAATCCAGCGTGTGTACAGACTATCGTTCGGGAGATAAGACTGGTTACCAGCGATCCGCCCGGCGGATCGTTGGTAACCAGTCTTATCTCCCGAACGATAGTCTGTACACACGCCGGATTTCATGCGGAAACGTGCGAACGACGGAACGTTCAAACGACCCGTCGTTCGCGCAAATCCGACGTGTGTATGGGCCTTTAGTCACCTATACTGCGTCGAAGTACCCAGGTAAACATAGGTGTCCTAACTCTGGCCCTGTAACATGCATAGTGCAGACATGCAAACACATTCATTGCATCAAACCTATCAATGGATTAGGAGCACACATCCTAACTTCCTCTCCTGGGAAAGATAGTGCATCTTACCAATCGCACAAGGGAGCTAACGATATGTGTCCATGTGCACCATGCGCATACACCAGCATAAGCTGTCTGCATGCTGACAAACATACAGGGGAAGGGGGGAGTGCACCGAATTGGACCCTAGCCACAGGGGTCAATGACAAGAATAAGCATACATATATCCAGGCACATCGCCTCTAGTTAGGACATTAAATAAATTATTAGGGAAAGGGAGGTGCCGAAGGGGGTGTGGCTAGAAACAGCAAAAATCAATTAACCCTCCGCACTCTCACATGCAAATGTTCAAACAAATGCATTCACAGATTTACTCATCCAGGCACAACCGTTATCCCTACAGCTACAGCTTATGCTGGTGTATGCGCATGGTGCACATGGACACATATCGTTAGCTCCCTTGTGCGATTGGTAAGATGCAAGGCCTGTGTCTCAAAAAGAGGTTCAACAGGAGGGTTCAACAGGAGGAGGCGCAGGAGGAGAAGGCCAAGCTTTTTGAGACACAGCATCCCAGGCCTTGCATGAGGACAAATAGCGTGCGGATATAGCAATGCATTTTGTCGCCATGCAGTCATAAATGTAATACAGATAAGAGGTTCAATAAACAGGGACCGGAAACGCTAACCCATCACAGATGGTCATTGTTCATGTTACTTGGTTGGGGTCCAGGAGTGTTGCGTAGTCGTTTCCAATCCAGGATTGATTCATTTTAATTTGAGTCAGACGGTCTGCATTTTCTGTGGAGAGGCGGATACGCCGATCTGTGATGATGCCTCCGGCAGCACTGAAACAGCGTTCCGACATAACGCTGGCTGCCGGGCAAGCCAGCACCTCTATTGCGTACATTGCCAGTTCGTGCCAGGTGTCTAGCTTCGATACCCAATAGTTGAAGGGTGCAGATGGATTGTTCAACACAGCTACGCCATCTGACATGTAGTCCTTGACCATCTTCTCCAGGCGATCGGTGTTGGAGGTGGATCTGCACGCTTGCTGTTCTGTGGGCTGCTGCTGCATGGGTGTCAGAAAATTTTCCCACTCCAAGGACACTGCTGATACCATTCCCTTTTGGGCACTAGCTGCGGCTTGTGTTGTTTGCTGCCCTCCTGGTCGTCCTGGGTTTGCGGAAGTCAGTCTGTCGGCGTACAACTGGCTAGAGGAGGGGGAGGATGTCAATCTCCTCTCTAAAGTCTCCACAAGGGCCTGCTGGTATTCTTCCATTTTGACCTGTCTGACTCTTTCTTCAAGCAGTTTTGGAACATTGTGTTTGTACCGTGGATCCAGAAGGGTATAAACCCAGTAATTGGTGTTGTCCAGAATGCGCACAATGCGTGGGTCGCGTTCAATGCAGTCTAGCATGAATTGAGCCATGTGTGCCAGAGTCCTGCCAGAATCCTCATCATCCTCTTGTGAGCGTTGTGATAGTTGTTGTGATGCATCATAGTCGTCACCTTCTACCTGGTCTGCTTCTGCTGACCATTTGCGCTGAATTGTGGAAGTCCAACGTGCACCGCTCTGGCCCTCGTCAGTGGTGGCATGAAATTCCTGCTCCAACTCCAGCTGTTCCTCCTCCTCTTCTTCGTCATAACTGCTGGGGCCAGCGTTTCCTGATGTGGATGGCCTGATGTTGGTACCATCACGCTGATCGTTTTCTCCTTCAGATTCCCCCAGTTGCATCATGACAGCTGTTTCCTTGATTTTCAACATTGACCTCTTCAGTAAACACAGCAGTGGTATGGTAATGCTGACTGAAGAGTTGTCACTGCTCACAAGCAACGTGGATTGCTCAAAATTTTGGAGGACTTGGCAGAGGTCCAACATGTTGGCCCAATCGGATCCACAGAAGCTTGGCAGCTGTCCTGATGTGCCTCGGTACTGCGCCGTCATGTACTGGACCACTGCACTCTTCTGCTCGCAAAAGCGGGCTAGCATGTGCAGCGTAGAATTCCAGCGCGTAGGGACATCACACAGCAAGCGATGGTGGGGGAGATTGAAGCGCTCCTGCATCTTGGCGAGTGCCCCCGAAGCAGTACTGGAATTTCTGCAATGTTTGGCCACTCGTCGCACCTTCAACAGAAGATCGGCCACGCCTGGGTATGTCCTCAGGAACCGCTGAACTACTAGGTTCATCACGTGCGCCAGGCAAGGGATGTGTGTCAGCTTAGCCAACCTTAAAGCGCGAATGAGATTACTCCCATTATCACACACAACCATGCCCGCTTTCAGGTCCAGCGGTGCCAGCCACAAATCCGTCTGTTCCTTTATTCCCCTCCAAATTTCCTCCCCTGTGTGCTGCTTATCCCCAAGGCAGATCAGCTTCAGCAACGCTTGCTGACGCATGCCAACAGCTGTGCTGCACTGCTTCCACGATCCTACTGCTGCTGGGTTAGCGTTTCCGGATGAGGTACAGCTTTGAGATGCGTTGGAGGAGAAGGAGTCAGAGAGGTAGGTGCTGCTGTTGTTATCCAGTGGGAGGGACGGCGGTGCAGCTGTTTGCGGCGTGGGCAACACCCGCGCCGTAGCAGGTGAGGAATCGCTGCCAGGCTCCACAAGGTTCACCCAGTGCGCGGTAAGGGAGATGTATCGACCCTGGCCGAACGCACTCGTCCAGGTGTCAGTGGTGAGGTGAACGTTGCAGGCAACGGCATTCTTCAAGCTTCGGGTTATTTTGCTGACCACGTGCTCATGCAACTCAGGCACTGCAGAGCGCGCAAAGTGGTAGCGGCTGGGAACCACGTAACGTGGGATGGCCACTGACATCATGCCCTTGAAGCTGTTTGTCTCCACCACTCGATATGACAGCATTTCGCAGGCCAGAAGTAGTGTTGGGCGAACATCTAGATGTTCGGGTTCGGGCCGAACAGGCCGAACATGGCCGCGATGTTCGGGTGTTCGACCCGAACTCCGAACATAATGGAAGTCAATGGGGACCCGAACTTTTGTGGTTTGTAAAGCCTCCTTACATACTACATACCCCAAATTTACAGGGTATGTGCACCTTGGGAGTGGGTACAAGAGGAAAAAAAATTTGCAAAAAGAGCTTATAGTTTTTGAGAAAATCGATTTTAAAGTTTCAAAGGGAAAACTGTCTTTTAAATGCGGGAAATGTCTGTTTTCTTTGCACAGGTAACATGTTTTTTGTCGGCATGCAGTCATAAATGTAATACATATAAGAGGTTCCAGGAAAAGGGACCGGTAACGCTAACCCAGCAGCAGCACACGTGATGGAACAGGAGGAGGGTGGCGCAGGAGGAGAAGAAGGCCTCGCTTTGTGAGACACAACAACCCCGGCCTTGCATGAGGGCAAGAAGCGTGCGGACAGCAGGCTTTGTACCGCCATGCAGTCATAAATGTAATAAAGATAAGTGGTTCAATAAACAGGGACCACGCGGCAACGCTAACCCAGCAGCAGCAGACGTGATGGAACAGGAGCAGGCGCAGGAGGAGAAGGCCACGCTTTGTGAGACACAACAACCCAGGCCTTGCATGAGGGCAAGAAGCGTGCGGATAGCATGCTTTGTACCGCCATGCAGTCATAAATGTAATAAAGATAAGTGGTTCAATAAACAGGGACCACGCGGCAACGCTAACCCAGCAGCAGCAGACGTGATGGAACAGGAGGAGGCGCAGGAGGAGAAGGCCACGCTTTGTGAGACACAACAACCCAGGCCTTGCATGAGGGCAAGAAGCGTGCGGATAGCATGCTTTGTACCGCCATGCAGTCATAAATGTAATAAAGATAAGTGGTTCAATAAACAGGGACCACGCGGCAACGCTAACCCAGCAGCAGCAGACGTGATGGAACAGGAGGAGGCGCAGGAGGAGAAGGCCACGCTTTGTGAGACACAACAACCCAGGCCTTGCATGAGGGCAAGAAGCGTGCGGATAGCATGCTTTGTACCGCCATGCAGTCATAAATGTAATAAAGATAAGTGGTTCAATAAACAGGGACCACGCGGCAACGCTAACCCAGCAGCAGCAGACGTGATGGAACAGGAGCAGGCGCAGGAGGAGAAGGCCACGCTTTGTGAGACACAACAACCCAGGCCTTGCATGAGGGCAAGAAGCGTGCGGATAGCATGCTTTGTACCGCCATGCAGTCATAAATGTAATAAAGATAAGTGGTTCAATAAACAGGGACCACGCGGCAACGCTAACCCAGCAGCAGCAGACGTGATGGAACAGGAGGAGGCGCAGGAGGAGAAGGCCACGCTTTGTGAGACACAACAACCCAGGCCTTGCATGAGGGCAAGAAGCGTGCGGATAGCATGCTTTGTACCGCCATGCAGTCATAAATGTAATAAAGATAAGTGGTTCAATAAACAGGGACCACGCGGCAACGCTAACCCAGCAGCAGCAGACGTGATGGAACAGGAGGAGGCGCAGGAGGAGAAGGCCACGCTTTGTGAGACACAACAACCCAGGCCTTGCATGAGGGCAAGAAGCGTGCGGATAGCATGCTTTGTACCGCCATGCAGTCATAAATGTAATAAAGATAAGTGGTTCAATAAACAGGGACCACGCGGCAACGCTAACCCAGCAGCAGCAGACGTGATGGAACAGGAGGAGGCGCAGGAGGAGAAGGCCACGCTTTGTGAGACACAACAACCCAGGCCTTGCATGTGGACAAAAAGCGTGCGGATATAGCAGCAATGCTTTTTGCCGCCATGCAGTCATAAATGTAATACAGATGAGAGGTTCAATAAACAGGGCCCGGAAACGCAACACCATCCCAGATGTTCATTGGTCATGTTACTTGGTTGGGGTCCTGGAGTGTTGCGTAGTCATTTCCAATCCAGGATTGATTCATTTTAATTTGAGTCAGACGGTCTGCATTTTCTGTAGAGAGGCGGATACGCCGATCTGTGACGATGCCTCCGGCAGCACTGAAACAGCGTTCCGACATAACGCTGGCTGCCGGGCAAGCCAGCACCTCTATTGCGTACATTGCCAGTTCGTGCCAGGTGTCTAGCTTCGATACCCAATAGTTGAAGGGTGCAGATGGATGGTTCGACACAGCTACGCCATCTGACATGTAGTCCTTGACCATCTTCTCCAGGCGATCGGTGTTGGAGGTGGATCTGCACGCTTGCTGTTCAGTGGGCTGCGGCTGCATGGGTGTCAGAAAATTTTCCCACTCCAAGGACACTGCCGATACCATTCCCTTTTGGGTACTAGCTGCGGCTTGCGTTGTTTGCTGCCCTCCTGGTCGTCCTGGGTTTGCGGAAGTCAGTCTGTCTGCGTACAACTGGCTAGAGGAGGGGGAGGATGTCAATCTCCTCTCTAAAGTCTCCACAAGGGCCTGCTGGTATTCTTCCATTTTGACCTGTCTGACTCTTTCTTCAAGCAGTTTTGGAACATTGTGTTTGTACCGTGGATCCAGAAGGGTATAAACCCAGTAATTGGTGTTGTCCAGAATGCGCACAATGCGTGGGTCACGTTCAATGCAGTCTAGCATGAATTGAGCCATGTGTGCCAGAGTCCTACCAGAATCCTCATCATCCTCTTGTGAGCGTTGTGATAGTTGTTGTGATGCATCATAGTCGTCACCTTCCTCCTGGTCTGCTTCTGCTGACCATTCGCGTTGAATTGTGGAAGTCCAACGTGCACCGCTCTGGCCCTCGTCAGTGGTGGCATGAAATTCCTGCTCCAACTCCAGCTGTTCCTCCTCCTCTTCTTCGTCATAGCTGCTGGGGCCAGCGTTCCCTGAGGCGGATGGCCTGATGTTGGTACCATCACGCTGATCGTTTTCTCCTTCAGATTCCCCCAGTTGCATCATGACAGCTGTTTCCTTGATTTTTAACATCGACCTCTTCAGTAAACACAGCAGTGGTATGGTAATGCTGACTGAAGAGTTGTCACTGCTCACAAGCAACGTGGATTGCTCAAAATTTTGGAGGACTTGGCAGAGGTCCAACATGTTGGCCCAATCGGATCCACAGAAGCTTGGCAGCTGGCCGGATGCGCCTCGGTACTGCGCCGTCATGTACTGGACCACTGCACTCTTCTGCTCGCAAAAGCGGGCTAGCATGTGCAGCGTAGAATTCCAGCGCGTAGGGACATCACACAGCAAGCGATGGTGGGGGAGATTGAAGCGCTCCTGCATCTTGGCGAGTGCCCCCGAAGCAGTACTGGAATTTCTACAATGTTTGGACACTCGACGCACCTTCAACAGCAGATCGGGCACGCCTGGGTATGTCCTCAGGAACCGCTGAACTACTAGGTTCATCACGTGCGCCAGGCAAGGGATGTGTGTCAGCTTAGCCAACCTTAAAGCGCGAATGAGATTACTCCCATTATCACACACAACCATGCCCGGTTTCAGGTCCAGCGGTGCCAGCCACAAATCCGTCTGTTCCTTTATTCCCCTCCAAATTTCCTCCCCTGTGTGCTGCTTATCCCCAAGGCAGATTAGCTTCAGCAACGCTTGCTGACGCATGCCAACAGCTGTGCTGCACTGCTTCCACGATCCTACTGCTGCTGGGTTAGCGTTTCCGGATGAGGTACAGCTTTGAGATGCGTTGGAGGAGAAGGAGTCAGAGAGGTAGGTGCTGCTGTTATCCAGTGGGAGGGACGGCGGTGCAGCTGTTTGTGGCGTGGGCAACACCCGTGCCGTAGCAGGTGAGGAATCGCTGCCAGGCTCCACAAGGTTCACCCAGTGCGCGGTAAGGGAGATGTATCGACCCTGGCCGAACGCACTCGTCCAGGTGTCAGTGGTGAGGTGAACCTTGCAGGCAACGGCATTCTTCAAGCTTCGGGTTATTTTGCTGACCACGTGCTCATGCAACTCAGGCACTGCAGAGCGTGCAAAGTGGTAGCGGCTGGGAACCACGTAACGTGGGATGGCCACTGACATCATGCCCTTGAAGCTGTTTGTCTCCATCACTCGATATGGCAGCATTTCGCAGGCCAGAAGCTTGGCTATGCTGGCTGTTACTGCCACGGCCCGGGGGTCATTTGCTGGCAATTTCCTCTTGCGCTCAAACATCTCCGACACAGACAACTGAACCGTAGCGCTGCACACGGAAGGGCTGTTGGTTGTTGTGTTTGATGAACACTGGGAGACCTCAAGAGCACTACTCCGGAAAGTGACAGTGTCAGCGTCGTCTGATGTTTGTGAATGTTGTGAACCACGCAATGGCTGGGCTACTGCTGCTGCTGAGGCGGGTCTGGTGGTGAGTCTGGTGAACCCAAGGGAGGCAGTGTTGTTTCTGGTACCCTGTCCTGACGCGTTTGCCCAAAGAGTAGGATGTTTGGATAGCATGTGACGGCTCATGCTGGTGGTGGAGAGGTTGTTAATATTTTTCCCCCTGCTCAGGCGGGTCTTGCACACCTTGCAAATCGCCATGGTAACATCCTCAGTGCAGTCTTCAAAGAAAGCCCAGACTTTGGAGCACCTGCCTCCTTGCTGGCGATTTCTGTTTGCTCCTCTTTTGCCTCTCACTTGAACTTCCACGCTTGTGGTGCCTGAAATTGCGCGCCGCCTACCTTGTGGCACAAGGCGAACTCGTGCAGCAGTGTGTTCTTCAACAGACTCATCTGTGCTGCTGCTACGACGGCGATGTTCTCGTTCACAAACAAAATCTGGGTCTCTGTCCACATTGTCCATACCCTCCTCTTCCATCTCCTCAAACTCGTCATATGTCATTGTGGGCCACCGCCGTGGAGTAGAGCTCCCCACAACAACCTCTGCGCAGCACACTCCAACGTCGTCTTCCAGATCTTGTCGGCCGACCTCCTGCAATTGCAACCCCTCCTGCCCAAATTGCTCTGGGATTTGGGTTTCCGAGTCCTCTTCGGACTCGCCTTGTATTTCAGTGCGCGGTGCATTTCCCACAGTTAACGGTTGTGAATCCAGGCACAACATTTCTGGCTGTTCCTCCATTGACCTTTGAAAGGTGGAAGTTTGTTGGGCTGGGAATAGCTCCTGCGAATACCCCATTGTGTCCTGAGGTAATTCATCGGACTGGTTATCTGGCAGTTGTGTGCGTGGTGTCGCTGCCGGTTGTGTCAGCTTTGTGCCCACTGGCTCCTTGTAACTGGCTGAGGACTCGGACCTCGTGCGTGCTGTGCTGGTGCTGCTTAACCCACTGCTGGACACTTGAGAGGTCATCCAAGTAATTATCTGGTCCTGTTCTTTTGGATTTGTGAGGGTTGTTGTCCTGGACAACATGGGCGGTATTGAGTGGGTTTTCTTGGGTGCTCCCCTGTGGCCTGTACGTGAACCGTCAGGGGAAACACCTCTTCCCTTGCCCCTCCCTCTTTCACCGGATTTCTTCCTCATTTCACTTATCCTTACAGTACACGCTGACTGGCAGCAGTACAGTGGCAGTACAGAAATGCTATACAGTACCACTATTCCCAGCAGCGACACAGAGCACAATGCTATACAGTGACGGGTGAGCGGTGTACCACTATTCCCAGCAGCGACACAGAGCACAATGCTATACAGTGACGGGTGAGCGGTGTACCACTATTCCCAGCAGACACAGAACAGTACACAGAATGCTATATAGTGTGGCTGAACGAGCGGTGTACTACTGTTCCCAGCAGACACAGAACAGTACACAGAATGCTATATAGTGTGGCTGAACGAGCGGTGTACTACTGTTCCCAGCAGACACAGAACAGTACACAGAATGCTATATAGTGTGGCTGAACGAGCGGTGTACCACTATTCCCAGCAGACACAGAACAGTACACAGAATGCTATATAGTGTGGCTGAACGAGCGGTGTACTACTGTTCCCAGCAGACACAGAACAGTACACAGAATGCTATATAGTGTGGCTGAACGAGCGGTGTACTACTGTTCCCAGCAGACACAGAACAGTACACAGAATGCTATATAGTGTGGCTGAACGAGCGGTGTACCACTATTCCCAGCAGACACAGAACAGTACACAGAATGCTATATAGTGTGGCTGAACGAGCGGTGTACCACTGTTCCCAGCAGACACAGAACAGTACACAGAATGCTATATAGTGTGGCTGAACGAGCGGTGTACTACTGTTCCCAGCAGACACAGAACAGTACACAGAATGCTATATAGTGTGGCTGAACGAGCGGTGTACCACTATTCCCAGCAGACACAGAACAGTACACAGAATGCTATATAGTGTGGCTGAACGAGCGGTGTACTACTGTTCCCAGCAGACACAGAACAGTACACAGAATGCTATATAGTGTGGCTGAACGAGCGGTGTACTACTGTTCCCAGCAGACACAGAACAGTACACAGAATGCTATATAGTGTGGCTGAACGAGCGGTGTACCACTGTTCCCAGCAGACACAGAACAGTACACAGAATGCTATATAGTGTGGCTGAACGAGCGGTGTACCACTGTTCCCAGCAGACACAGAACAGTACACAGAATGCTATATAGTGTGGCTGAACGAGCGGTGTACTACTGTTCCCAGCAGACACAGAACAGTACACAGAATGCTATATAGTGTGGCTGAACGAGCGGTGTACTACTGTTCCCAGCAGACACAGAACAGTACACAGAATGCTATATAGTGTGGCTGAACGAGCGGTGTACTACTGTTCCCAGCAGACACAGAACAGTACACAGAATGCTATATAGTGTGGCTGAACGAGCGGTGTACTACTGTTCCCAGCAGACACAGAACAGTACACAGAATGCTATATAGTGTGGCTGAACGAGCGGTGTACTACTGTTCCCAGCAGACACAGAACAGTACACAGAATGCTATATAGTGTGGCTGAACGAGCGGTGTACTACTGTTCCCAGCAGCGACACACAATGACTGGGGGGGACCCTGGCTAGCGTGGCTGGAGCGCGAACTACCCTGCCTGCCTACCCAAAGCTAAACCCACAGACAAATGGCGGAGATATGACATGGTTCGGGTATTTATTTACCCGAACCACGTGACAGTTCGGCCAATCAGAGCGCGTTCGGGTCCGAACCACGTGACCCGTTCGGCCAATCACAGCGCTAGCCGAACGTTCGGGGAACGTTCGGCCATGCGCTCTTAGTTCGGCCATATGGCCGAACGGTTTGACCGAGCACCGTCAGGTGTTCGGCCGAACTCGAACATCACCCGAACAGGGTGATGTTCTGCAGAACCCGAACAGTGGCGAACACTGTTCGCCCAACACTAGCCAGAAGCTTGGCTATGCTGGCTGTTACTGCCACGGCCCGGGGGTCATTTGCTGGCAATTTCCTCTTGCGATCAAACATCTCCGAGACAGACAACTGAATCGTAGGGCTGCACACTGAAGGGCTGTTGGTTGTTGTGTTTGATGAACACTGGGAGACCTCAAGAGCACTACTCCGGAAAGTGACAGCGTCAGCGTCACTTGTTTGTGAATGTTGTGAACGACGCAATGGCTGGGCTACTGCTGCTGCTGAGGCGGGTCTGGTGGTGAGTCTGGTGACCCCAAGGGAGGCAGTGTTGCTGGTACCCTGTCCTGCCGCGTTTGCCCACAGAGTGGGATGTTTGGATAGCATGTGGCGGCTCATGCTGGTGGTGGAGAGGTTGTTAATACTTTTCCCCCTGCTCAGGCGGGTCTTGCACACCTTGCAAATCGCCATAGTACCATCCTCAGTGCAGTCTTCAAAGAAAGCCCAGCCTTTGGAGCACCTGCCTTGCTGGCGATTTCTGTTTGCGCCTCTTTTGCCTTTCACTTGAACTTCCACGCTTGTGGTGCCTGAAATTGCGCGCCGCCTACCTTGTGGCACAAGGCGAACTCGTGCAGCAGTGGGTTCTTCAACATACTCATCTGTGCTGCTGCTACGACGGCGATGTTCTCGTTTACAAACAAAATCTGGGTCTATGTCCACATTGTCCATACCCTCCTCTTCCATCTCCTGAAACTCGTCATATGTCATTGTGGGGGGCCGCCGCCGTGGAGTAGAGCTCCCCAGAACAACCTCTGCGCAGCTCACTCCAACGTCGTCTTCCAGATCTGGTCGGCCGACCTCCTGCAATTGCAACCGCTCCTGCCCAACTTGCTCTGGGATTTGGGTTTCCGAGTCCTCCTCGGACTCGCCTTGTATTTCAGTGCGCAGTGCATTTCCCACAGTTAATGGTTGTGAATCCGGGCACAACATTTCTGGCTGTTCCTCCATTGACCTTTGAAAGGTGGAAGTTTGTTGGGCTGGGAATAGCTCCTGCGAATACCCCATTGTGTCCTGAGGTAATTCATCGGACTGGTTATCTGGCAGTTGTGTGCGTGGTGTCGCTGCCGGTTGTGTCAGCTTTGTGCCCACTGGCTCCTTGTAACTGGCTGAGGACTCGGACCTCGTGCGTGATGTGCTGGTGCTGCTTAACCCACTGCTGGACGCTTGAGAGGTCATCCAAGTAATTATCTGGTCCTGTTCTTTTGGATTTGTGAGGGTTGTTGTCCTGGACAACATGGACGGTATTGAGTGGGTTTTCTTGGGTGCTCCCCTGTGGCCTGTACGTGAACCGTCAGGGGAAACACCTCTTCCCTTGCCCCTCCCTCTTTCACCGGATTTCTTCCTCATTTCACTTATCCTTAAAGTACACGCTGACTGGCAGCAGTACAGTGGCAGTACAGAAATGCTATACAGTGGTGGATGAGCGGTGTACCACTATTCCCAGCAGCGACACAGAGCACAATGCTATACAGTGGCGGGTGAGCGGTGTACCACTATTCCCAGCAGCGACACAGAGCACAATGCTATACAGTGGCGGGTGAGCGGTGTACTACTGTTCCCAGCAGACACAGAGTGGCAGTAAACACAATGCTATATAGTGTGGCTGAGCAAGGTACACAGAGTGGCAGTAAACACAATGCTATATAGTGTGGCTGAGCGAGCGGTGTACTACTATTCCCAGCAGACACAGAGTGGCAGTAAACACAATGCTATATAGTGTGGCTGAGTGAGCGGTGTACTACTATTCCCAGCAGACACAAAGTGGCAGTAAACACAATGCTATATACTGTGGCTGAGCGAGGTACACAGAGTGGCAGTAAACAGAATGCTATATAGTGTGGCTGAGCGAGCGGTGTACTACTGTTCCCAGCAGACACAGAGTGGCAGTAAACAGAATGCTATATAGTGTGGCTGAGCGAGGTACACAGAGTGGCAGTAAACAGAATGCTATACAGTGTGGCTGAGCGAGCGGTGTACTACTATTCCCAGCAGACACAGAGTGGCAGTAAACAGAATGCTATATAGTGTGGCTGAGCGAGGTACACAGAGTGGCAGTAAACACAATGCTATACAGTGTGGCTGAGCGAGCGGTGTACTACTATTCCCAGCAGACACAGAGTGGCAGTAAACAGAATGCTATATACTGTGGCTGAGCGAGGTACACAGAGTGGCAGTAAACAGAATGCTATATAGTGTGGCTGAGCGAGCGGTGTACTACTATTCCCAGCAGACACAGAGTGGCAGTAAACAGAATGCTATATAGTGTGGCTGAGCGAGGTACACAGAGTGGCAGTAAACACAATGCTATATAGTGTGGCTGAGCGAGCGGTGTACTACTATTCCCAGCAGCGACACAATGACTGGGGGGACCCTGGCTAGCGTGGCTGGAGCGCGAACTACCCTGCCTGCCTACCCAAAGCTAAACCCACAGACAAATGGCGGAGATATGAAGTGGTTTGGGTATTTATTTACCCGAACCACGTGACAGTTCGGCCAATCAGAGCGCGTTCGGGTCCGAACCACGTGACCCGTTCGGCCAATCACAGCGCTAGCCAAACGTTCGGGGAACGTTCGGCCATGCGCTCTTAGTTGGGCCATGTGGCCGAACGGTTTGGCCGAACACCATCAGGTGTTCGGCCGAACTCGAACATCACCCGAACAGGGTGATGTTCTGCAGAACCCGAACAGTGGCGAACACTGTTCGCCCAACACTACCTGTGCCCTCGCAGCCACTCACTAATCCTCTGGTCCCCCGCTGCCAGCTAGTTCTGCTTCTACCAGCCCCCTGCAGCTGTCCTGTGCCCTCGCAGCCACTCAATAATCCTCTGGTCCCCCGTAGTGTTGGGCGAACAGTGTTCGCCACTGTTCGGGTTCTGCAGAACATCACCCTGTTCGGGTGATGTTCGCGTTCGGCCGAACACCTGGTGGTGTTCGGCCAAACTGTTCGGGTTCGCCCGAACGGCTCATTGCCTGGCCGAACAGGGCCCCTGTTCGGCACGAACAGGGCCCTGTTCGCCCGAATACTGGCCCCCTATGGGGTCGCAGGCATAAGGGGGGAGCATGCCCCGATCGCGGGGGGGGGGTCGGAAATTTCCCCCACCCCCTCCGCTAGCGCTCCCCCCTCTGCCCGCTTCCCCATTCAAAAGTTAGGAAGTGAAACTGTACCTGTGCGGCCGGTAGTGGGTGACTGGCAGTGGGCGGCACTATGGAGAGACTGAGGAGGAGGAGGAGTCCGGAGAGTGACGCGTTGAGGGAGGCCGGGCAGTGGGCGGATCAGCAGTAGTACGGTACTACTGCTGATCCGCCCACTGCCCGGCCTCCCTCAACGCGTCACTCTCCGGACTCCTCCTCCTCCTCAGTCTCTCCATAGTGCCGCCCACTGCCAGTCACCCACTACCGGCCGCACAGGTACAGTTTCACTTCCTAACTTTTGAATGGGGAAGCGGGCAGAGGGGGGAGCGCTAGCGGAGGGGGTGGGGGGAATTTCCGACCCCCCCCCGCGATCGGGGCATGCTCCCCCCTTATGCCTGCGACCCCATAGGGCCCCCAAAAGCGGGATGTTCGGGGAGTTCGGGGTTCGGCCCGAACATGCCGAACATTGCGGCCATGTTCGGCGAACTTTCCCGAACCCGAACATCCAGGTGTTCGCCCAACACTAGTCCCCCGCTGCCAGCTAGCTCTGCATCTACCAGCCCCCTGCAGCAGTCCTGTGCCCTCGCAGCCACTCACTAATCCTCTGGTCCCCCGCTGCCAGCTAGTTCTGCTTCTACCAGCCCCCTGCAGCAGTCCTATGCCCTCGCAGCCACTCACTAATCCTCTGGTCCCCCGCTGCCAGCTAGTTCTGTTTCTACCAGCCCCCTGCAGCAGTCCTGTGCCCTCGCAGCCACTCACTAATCCTCTGGTCCTCAGCTGCCAGCTAGTTCTGCTTCTACCAGCCACCTGCAGCAGTCCTGCACCCTCACAGTCACTCACTAATCCTCTGGTCCCCCGCTGCCAGCTAGTTCTGCTTCTACCAGCCCCCTGCAGCAGTCCTGTGCCCTCGCAGCCACTCACTAATCCTCTGCTCCCCCGCTGCCAGCTAGTTCTGCTTCTACCAGCCCCCTGCAGCAGTCCTGTGCCCTCACAGCCACTCATGGCTCCTCTGGTCCCCCGCTGCCAGCTAGTTCTGCTTCTACCAGCCCCCTGCAGCAGTCCTGTGCCCTCGCAGCCACTCACTAATCCTCTGGTCCTCAGCTGCCAGCTAGTTCTGCTTCTACCAGCCACCTGCAGCAGTCCTGCACCCTCACAGTCACTCACTAATCCTCTGGTCCCCCGCTGCCAGCTAGTTCTGCTTCTACCAGCCCCCTGCAGCAGTCCTGTGCCCTCGCAGCCACTCACTAATCCTCTGCTCCCCCGCTGCCAGCTAGTTCTGCTTCTACCAGCCCCCTGCAGCAGTCCTGTGCCCTCACAGCCACTCATGGCTCCTCTGGTCCCCCGCTGCCAGCTAGTTCTGTTTCTACCAGCCCCCTGCAGCAGTCCTGTGCTCTCGCAGCCACTCACTAATCCTCTGGTCCTCAGCTGCCAGCTAGTTCTGCTTCTACCAGCCACCTGCAGCAGTCCTGCACCCTCACAGTCACTCACTAATCCTCTGGTCCCCCGCTGCCAGCTAGTTCTGCTTCTACCAGCCCCCTGCAGCAGTCCTGTGCCCTCGCAGCCACTCACTAATCCTCTGCTCCCCCGCTGCCAGCTAGTTCTGCTTCTACCAGCCCCCTGCAGCAGTCCTGTGCCCTCACAGCCACTCACTAATCCTCTGCTCCCCCGCTGCCAGCTAGTTCTGCTTCTACCAGCCCCCTGCAGCAGTCCTGTGCCCTCGCAGTCACTCATGGCTCCTCTGGTCCCCCGCTGCCAGCTAGTTCTGCTTCTACCAGCCCCCTGCAGCCGTCCTGTGCCCTCGCAGCCACTCACTTATCCTCTGGTCCCCCGCTGCCAGCTAGTTCTGCTTCTACCAGCCCCCTGCAGCAGTCCTGTGCCCTCGCAGCCACTCACTAATCTTCTGGTCCCCCGCTGCCAGCTAGTTCTGCTTCTACCAGCTCCCTGCAGCAGTCCTGTGCCCTCGCAGCCACTCACTAATCCTCTGGTCCCCCGCTGCCAGCTAGTTCTGCTTCTACCAGCCCCCTGCAGCAGTCCTGTGCCCTCGCAGCCACTCACTAATCCTCTGGTCCTCAGCTGCCAGCTAGTTCTGCTTCTACCAGCCACCTGCAGCAGTCCTGAGCCCTCACAGTCACTCACTAATCCTCTGATCCCCCGCTGCCAGCTAGTTCTGCTTCTACCAGCCCCTGCAGCAGTCCTGTGCCCTCGCAGTCACTCATGGCTCCTCTGGTCCCCCGCTGCCAGCTAGTTCTGCTTCTACCAGCCCCCTGCAGCCGTCCTGTGCCCTCGAAGCCACTCACTAATCCTCTGGTCCCCCGCTGCCAGCTAGTTCTGCTTCTACCAGCCCCCTGCAGCAGTCCTGTGCCCTCGCAGCCACTCACTAATCCTCTGGTCCCCCACTGCCAGCTAGTTCTGCTTCTACCAGCCCCCTGCAGCAGTCCTGTGCCCTCGCAGCCACTCACTAATCCTCTGGTCCCCCGCTGCCAGCTAGTTCTGCTTCTACCAGCCCCCTGCAGCAGTCCTGTGCCCTCGTAGTCACTCACTAATCCTCTGGTCCCCCGCTGCCAGCTAGTTCTGCTTCTACCAGCCCCCTGCAGCAGTCCTGTGCCCTCGCAGCCACTCACTAATCCTCTGGTCCCCCACTGCCAGCTAGTTCTGCTTCTACCAGCCCCCTGCAGCAGTCCTGTGCCCTCGCAGCCACTCACTAATCCTCTGGTCCCCCGCTGCCAGCTAGTTCTGCTTCTACCAGCCCCCTGCAGCAGTCCTGTGCCCTCGTAGTCACTCACTAATCCTCTGGTCCCCCCCGCTGCCAGCTAGGTTCGTTTTTGCCGACTGGGAGGCAGCCGGCCGTCATGCGTACGTTTTTATGCATTCCTGCTGGTGCAGGAAGCTATTGCAGACATCAACAAGTACATTTTTACGCGTTACGGGTGTAATACGTAAAATTTTTATGGTAAGTAAAACTCATCTTTTTTTTTTTTTACAGTTAAGGTTCCCTTTAAAGGACAATTGAAGGGAGAATTATATAGAGGCTGTCATATGTATTTCCATTTAAACAATACTAGTTGCCTGGCAGCCCTGTTGATCTATTTGGCTGCAGTGGTGTCTGAATCACACCAGACACAAGCATGTGGCTAATCTTGTCAGATCTGACAATAATGTCAGAATCATCTGATCTGCTGCATTCTTATTCAGGGGCTATGGCTAAAAAATATTAGAGGCAGAGGATCAGCAGGACAGCCAGGCAACTGACATTGCATAAAAAGAAATAATTATGGTAGCCTCTATACCCCGCTTGCTTCAGGTGTCTTTTAAGCAACCCTTTAAATGTATGTATGGAAAAGTTTCTGTATAAACTAATGCAAATTACTAGCTATACACAGCTAGCCCATGCCAGGACCAAGGGCAGATACTTTTACCATTCCTAGGTCAACTTGGTTATGCAAGTGTAGCAGCCCCCTCCTATTCCATGTACAGCCCCCTCTTCCATATGTAACATCTATGTGCAGCAGCCCACACGCTATAATGTTATAATGTACAGGCTATCAGGCGCACATCCGCCCATGTGTCCATTTCCTCTGCCTGACACTAACCCCCCCCCCCCCCCATTCTGCGTAAGGCCTTGTTCACATCATGAGGTGCTTTCGTGCGCATTTGGAAGCGTGTATGATGTGCGACACGCAATAACGGCAGAAGGGCATAGTCAGCCCTTCTGACGTTCACATCATAGGCATTGCACATCAGTATTGTGAGCTATGATGCGGTTGCATACTGCTGCATGCATTCTGCCTGCAAGTGCAGTGCTGACCCATTCACTGTATGAAATGGGATTAGCAGCACGTTGCAGATGGCATGCAATCGTACGTGTTGCATTCCGAGCCCACGGCCATCTGCGCTTCATGATGTGAACGTACTCTAGACAAGACAAATAACATTTATATTGCGCTTTTCTCCTGGCGGACTCAAAGCACCAGAGCTGCAGCCACTAGGGGGCGCTCTATAGGCAGTAGCAGTGTTAGGGAGACTTGCCTAAGGTCTCCTACTGAATAGGTGCTGGCTTACAGAGCAGGCAGAGCCGAGATTCCAACCCAGGTCTCCTGTGTCAGAGGCAGAGTCCTTAAAGAGACTCCGTAACAAAAATTGCATCCTGTTTTTTATCATCCTACATGTTCCAAAAGCTATTCTAATGTGTTCTGGCTAACTGCAGCACTTTGTACTATCACAGTCTCTGTAATAAATCAATGTATCTTTCCCCTGTCAGACTTGTCAGCCTGTGTCTGGAAGGCTGCCAAGTTCTTCAGTGTTGTGGTTTTGCTATGAACTCACCCTTTCTGGCCCCTCTATGCACACTGCCTGTGTGTTATTTAGATAAGAGAGAAGAGAGAAGCTGCTCTAATCAGCTGGATAAATCGTCCTCTGAGCTGGCTGGGCTTTCACATACTGAAGAATTACAAACAAGGGCAAAGCTGTTTGCAGGAAGAAAAGAGCAGCCTGAAACTTCAGTGCATGAGAACTGCAGGGGGAAAGAAACACACAAATGATCTCTTGAGATTCAAAAGGAAGGATGTATACAGCCTGCTTGTGTATGGATGTATTTTCTATGTGTGGACATACTGTACATCAACCTACTTCCTGTTTTGGTGGCCATTTTGTTTGTTTACAAACAAACTTTTTAAAACTGTTTTTAACCACTTTTAATGCGGCGGGGAGCGGCGAAATTGTGACAGAGGGTAATAGGAGATGTCCCCTAACGCACTGGTATGTTTACTTTTGAGCGATTTTAACAATACAGATTCTCTTTAACCATTACACCACCCAGCCACTGATACTAGTGATACTAGTGATACTCTATCACTAATAACTAATATTCAATTCAGTAATACTTTGAGTTCTACCCTCCACACACAGTGGTTTGAGAAATACAATCAAAAGTCTATTTCATGTGGGACTCTGAGCACCATATAGACTATCTGATGTCGGCAATGCCAAGACTATTAGCCCTTCAATAAGTTCCAATGTCTCAAGAGGCATATTAGAATCACACTTCTGTTTGCTGACGATTGACCCAATCAACACTAATCAATCTGATCAATTGGGAGGTCAATCATTTACTAAATTGCGTCGTTAAAGTGAACCCAACGTGAAAATAAACTGGTGAGATAAACAATTTCCCGTATTTTCCTCCATTAAAGACACTCTGGAATATAAGACACACAGGTTTAGAGGGCAAAAAACAGAAAAAAAAAAAAAATATATATATATATATATATATATATACTAATCCTGGTGCGTCCATGTCCCAGGAGCAGCTTATACATGTTCTCCCCAATTGGTGTCCTCCTGTGTCCCTTTCTATCCAAAATGTGTCACCTTCTGTCCCCAGTGTGTCCCTATGTGTCCAGTGTATACCCTTCTGTCCCCAGTGTGTCCCCATGTGTCCAGTTTGTCCCCTTCTGTCCCCAGTGTGTCCCCATGTGTCCAGTATGTCCCCCTTCTGTCCCCTGTGTGTCCCCATGTGTCCAGTTTGTCCCCTTCTGTCCCCAGTGTGTCCCCATGTGTCCAGTGTATACCCTTCTGTCCCCTGTGTGTCCCCATGTGTCCAGTATGTCCCCCTTCTGTCCCAATGTGCCTCCTGTGTCCCTTTTTGTGCCCAGTGTGTCCTCTTCTGTCCCCGTGTGTTTCCACCACTCCTTCCCGCTCCGTTAGTCCGCTCTACCTGTGACCCCCCCCCCCCCCCCCGTCTCCTGCTCCCCCTGTGTGTAGAAGTGAAGTGGCAGCTGCCTCACCTAATCCATAAGCCCCCGCAGGGATTGCAGACAATTCTTCCCTTCTGCACTACTACTCTAGTAACCGCTTCTGCTGATTCTGTCATCAGTAGAAGCCATCACTAGGTGGAACCACGTGGAAGAAATGAGGTCTGATTAGGTAAGACACTGCTGCTACACTTCAACTCACAGGGGTAGCAGGAAGCAGAGCAGGGGAGGGGGGCTGAGGGACAAATGGGGGACAGAGTGGACGCAGTGCTGGGAGTCTCCAACGTGGCGGCAGTCCGTATCGGCAGGGATTACTTGTATTCACTGTATAAGACACAGGGACTTTTTCTCCCCATTTTTGGGGAGAAAAAGTGCATCTTATATGGCGGCAAATACCGCATATTTATCCTCCTACTCCTAAAAATGACTTTTTTTTAAGTATCCCAGGTTTTATTTTATATTTAAACAAAGAAGGTCGAATGTTTTACTGTCTCTAATCAGTAGCAGTCTATTAGGTGTCCCAGAGTAAAAAATACATTAACTAATGACCATGTACTATCTCTCCCCTGCCCCCATTGCTTTAAAGCATACATGTCAAACTCTGGTCCTCGGAGCCAATAAATTTGGCCCTCAAGTGGTTTCCTCACTTTGCATTATGTTTGGCCCACTGTAGACCACCAGGGAAACTTTATTGGAGGTGAAGCCCTAGAACAAAATGGAATCCATAAGGAGGAGGCAGGGGAAAAGCACTTAACACTAGGGAACTGTATAGGGGAGAGTGGGGGGCGGGCCTCTAGACACCAGGGAACTGTATATGGGAGGGAGGGCCACAGTTCCAGACAACAGAGTTCCAGAGTTCAATTTCAGCCCACTTTGTATTTGAGTTTGACATCCTTGCTTTAAAGGGAACTTAAACTGAGAGGGATATGGATGTTTCCTTTTAAACAATACCAGTTGCCTGGCAGTCCTGCTGATCTCTTTGCCCACAGTAGTGGCTGAATCACACACCTGATACAAGCATGCAGCTAATCCAGTCTGACTTCAGTCAGAGCACCTGATCTGCTGCATGCTTGTTCAGGGGCTGTGGCTAAAAGTATTAGAGACACAGAATAAGCAGGAGAGCTGGGCAACTGGTATTATTTTAAATGGAAAAATCCATATTCTTCTCAGTTTAGGTTCTCTTTAACCTTCCTGGCGGTAAGCCCGAGCTGAGCTCGGGCTATGCCGCGCAGGAGGATTTCTCAGGCCCTGCTGGGCCGATTTGCATCATTTTTTTTGTACACGCAGCTAGCACTTTGCTAGCTGCGTGTACTGCCCGATCACCGCCACTCCGCGCTGATTCGCCGCTGCTCGCTGCGCTGCGTCGCCCCCCCCCCAGACCCTATGCGCTGCCTGGCCAATCAGTGGCAGGCAGCGCTGAGGGGTGGATCGGGACTCACAACGTCGATGACATCATCCCACGGGGGAAGCCTTAATGGAACGGGATTTCTGGACGGGCATGATCGCCGGAGGCGATCGAAGAGGGTGGGGGGATGCCGCTGCACAGCAGCTGTCATGTAGCTAGCGCTAAGCTAAAAAAAAAAAAAAAAATAGTGCTGCGCTGCCCCCTGGCGGTTTTAATTAACCGCCAGGAGGGTTAAATGTTCCATCCTGTCTGGTCAATACTTTTGATCGATTTTTAGTCAAAGTCGATCAAAAATAGATTGATCTGACATTTTAGAGAATCGATTATCAGTAGATGAATTGAATCTGCAAGGAATAGAATGAGCATAATCGAGGAGTGTATGGCCACCATAAGAATTATTTTTGAAATTTTCAGCAAGAGTCCAGGACTGACCAGCAGACAGTTAGGATTGGTGATGATTTTTGCAGTAATTATTACTGATCTGAACAGGGGCGTAACTAGAAATCACTGGGCCCCCCTGCGAATATTTGGATGGGGCCCCCCCCATAGGTGCCAAATAATCGTAATGGGGCAGTGTTTCACTGTAAATTAATTGTGAAGTGGGCAGCATTTTACCAGACAATCGTAATGTGGGCCAGAAAATCGTAATGTGGGCAGAGTTCACCAGAAAATCGTAATGTGGGCCTTTAGAAAATCATAATGTGGGCAGAGTTCACCAGAAAATCGTAATGTGGGCAGAGTTCACCAGAAAATCGTAATGTGGGCAGCAGTCACCAGAAAATTGTAATGTGGGCAGCATTTACCAGACAATCGTAATGTGGGCCAGAAAATCGTAATGTGGGCAGCGTTCACCAGAAAATCGTAATGTGGGCAGTGTTCACCAGAAAATCGTAATGTGGGCCAGAAAATCGTAATGTGGGCAGCGTTCACCAGAAAATCGTAACGTGGACAGCATTCACCAGACAATCGTAACGTGGGCAGTGTTCACCAGAAAATCGTAATGTGGGCAAGAAAATCGTAATGTGGGCAGAGTTCACCAGAAAATCGCCATGTGGGCAGCAGTCACCAGAAAATCGCCATGTGGGCAGCAGTCACCAGAAAATCGCAATGTGGGCATCAGTCACCAGAAAATCCTAATGTGGGCAGCAGTAACCAGAATATCGTAATGTGGGCAGCAGTCACCAGAAAATCCTAATGTGGGCAGCAGTCACCAGAAAATCCTAATGTGGGCAGCAGTCAGTCACCAGAATATGATAATGTGGGCAACACACACCAGAAAATCCTAATGTGGGCAGCAGTGACCAGAAAATCCTTATGTGGGCAGCAGACACCAGAAAATCGTAATGTGAGCAGCAGACACCTGAAAATCGCAATGTGGGCAGCAGACACCTGAAAATCGTAATGTGGGCAGCAGACACCTGAAAATCGCAATGTGGGCAGCAGACACCTGAAAATCGCAATGTGGGCAGCAGACACCTGAAAATCGTAATGTGGGCAGCAGACACCTGAAAATCGTAATGTGGGCAGCAGACACCTGAAAATCCTAATGTGGGCAGCAGACACCTAAAAATCGCAATGTGGGCAGCAGTGACCAGAAAATCGCAATGTGGGCAGCAGGCACCTGAAAATCGTAATGTGGGCAGCAGACACCAGAAAATCATAATGTGGGCAGCAGTCACCTGAAAATCACAATGTGGGCAGCAGTGACCAGAAAATCATAATGTGGGCAGCAGACACCTAAAAATCGCAATGTGGGCAGCAGTGACCAGAAAATCGCAATGTGGGCAGCAGTGACCAGAAAATCGCAATGTGGGCAGCAGTGACCAGAAAATCGCAATGTGGGCAGCAGTGACCAGAAAATCGCAATGTGGGCAGCAGTGACCAGAAAATCGTAATGTGGGCAGCAGACACCTGAAAATCGCAATGTGGGCAGCAGACACCAGAAAATCGTAATGTGGGCAGCAGACACCTGAAAATCGTAATGTGGGCAGCAGGCACCTGAAAATCGTAATGTGGGCAGCAGTCACCAGAAAATCGTAATGTGGGCAGCAGACACCTGAAAATCGTAATGTGGGCAGCAGGCACCTGAAAATCGTAATGTGGGCAGCAGACACCAGAAAATCATAATGTGGGCAGCAGTCACCAGAAAATCCTAATGTGGGCAGCAGTCAGTCACCAGAATATGATAATGTGGGCAGCACACACCAGAAAATCCTAATGTGGGCAGCAGTGACCAGAAAATCCTTATGTGGGCAGCAGACACCAGAAAATCGTAATGTGAGCAGCAGACACCTGAAAATCGCAATGTGGGCAGCAGACACCTGAAAATCGTAATGTGGGCAGCAGACACCTGAAAATCGCAATGTGGGCAGCAGACACCTGAAAATCGCAATGTGGGCAGCAGACACCTGAAAATCGTAATGTGGGCAGCAGACACCTGAAAATCGTAATGTGGGCAGCAGACACCTGAAAATCGTAATGTGGGCAGCAGACACCTAAAAATCGCAATGTGGGCAGCAGTGACCAGAAAATCGCAATGTGGGCAGCAGTGACCAGAAAATCGCAATGTGGGCAGCAGTGACCAGAAAATCGCAATGTGGGCAGCAGTGACCAGAAAATCGCAATGTGGGCAGCAGTGACCAGAAAATCGTAATGTGGGCAGCAGACACCTGAAAATCGCAATGTGGGCAGCAGACACCAGAAAATCATAATGTGGGCAGCAGACACCTGAAAATCGTAATGTGGGCAGCAGGCACCTGAAAATCGTAATGTGGGCAGCAGTCACCAGAAAATCGTAATGTGGGCAGCAGACACCTGAAAATCGTAATGTGGGCAGCAGGCACCTGAAAATCGTAATGTGGGCAGCAGACACCAGAAAATCATAATGTGGGCAGCAGTCACCTGAAAATCACAATGTGGGCAGCAGTGACCAGAAAATCATAATGTGGGCAGCAGACACCTAAAAATCGCAATGTGGGCAGCAGTGACCAGAAAATCGCAATGTGGGCAGCAGTGACCAGAAAATCGCAATGTGGGCAGCAGTGACCAGAAAATCGCAATGTGGGCAGCAGTGACCAGAAAATCGCAATGTGGGCAGCAGTGACCAGAAAATCGCAATGTGGGCAGTGTCAGGAATATATTGAGGTGCTGATGATATTAGGAAATACAGGAACATATCTCTGTCATTTTCTGTCTGCTATATCTCACATGTGTATTCTGCTTTGAAGGGATGGTTATCTGGCTGTACTACATTTGCAGTGAATTTCTCTGGAAGCAGGGGGCTGGGACATTAGCATACAGTTCCTCTGGACAGCCAGAAAACAGGTAATTAGGAAACACTTAATCAGACAGTTGCTTTGAAGCAGATCACACAGGACATCCTGCTGCAATGTGAAAGCCTTAATCAATTGTCACCTGTAACCTGGGGAGATTGGAGGTTAACAAAGTCTTTTGTTGTATAGGACACTGTTCACATGTGGATGTCAGATCTCTGGGAAATCAAATTATGTCTGAGGATGTTATTAAATCTAGCTTCCCCCCGTCCACACAGGCTTACAGCCTCCAGGCGTATTTCATAGTATAAAACCGCAGCTAGGATAGCCACAACTTGTAGTTCTTGGAGGTAGCTCACACGGCTAGAACTAACCTGGTTCCTGACCAGAAGTGCGTACCGCCCGCAACAACACCAGATCGATACGCTGGTACGTTTATTTCCCGTTTATTTTGGTAAGCAAAATCGCTTTGTGTGTTATCTTTGTACATTTTATCTTGTAACTATTTTTACTTTGTTTTTTTGTAATCTTTTTGTATATATTCAGTTCTGCACTGTTCTATGTTTTTTCTGGAATATTAAATTATTATTTAATAAGTTTGACTTCTGCCGTACTAAACTAACACTCATAGCCTAGAAGAGACTGAAGTGTAACCGTGTATAAGTTCATGCCTAATTGTACGCTTGAGCAACACTACCGTAGGAAATTGTAATTGCATTGTGTGTGGGGGCGTTTGTCATACGTTGGCCTAAGCGCGCAGCTGACCCAACGTACGAACAACGCCAGTGCGAGTAGCTAACAGTATCGTTCGGAACGACTGTTAGTGGGTCTTTGCTTCACGACAGTGTAAGATTGCAACTGTGTGTGTATGTGGGTGCGTGGCGTTCCCGTATTTGGCCTAAGCGCAAAGCTGACCCAAATACGAAAACGCGGAGTGCGCGCTGAGGACTCGACAGCAGAGTGGAAGTGTCTAGCAACGCTAGTGGTGGCAGTGAGAGGTGTTTTGAGGGGTTCCAGCCTTGTTTGTAGCTTAAATAAGGCTGTTCCCCGCTTAATCTGGTCAAACCCGCAGTCGGGAACCGTATACGCAGGCGTGCCGCGGGCCGGTTCTTGACATAATTGGCTGGCAGTGGTGGCATCGTTTAGTACATTAGTACGCAGTTTAGCTCGCTATTCTGAGTACTAAAGGCTGGAAGCTTGCTAGAAGCAACTAGCCTACAGAAGTCTACTCAGTGCAGAATCTATATACGTTTTTTTGTTCAAAGATACACACTTGGTGTTTGCTTTCCCTCCCCCCCTTTTTTTTTCTTTTTATTTTGTGCAACACGATGGCTCAGAAAGCATCCAGCTATGCAAGGCAAAACAAAGTGATACTACTCAACCTGTGTGAGCACAAAGGCATCGAGACGGTGAGCGGCCAGACTAAGGAGCAGTTAGTTCGTGCGTTCGAGGAGCATGATGAGGCAGAACGAGCCCGTGCTTCAACGTCAGCAGATGCAGCTCACGACACGCCAGAGGAGGAATCGCTCCCGCCACAGGATGCGAGTGGAGACGATGTCCTGGATGATCCACCTAACACGGAGATGACATCTCTGGAAGCCGACCTACAGCTACTAGGTTCGGCTGAGCCCGAACTGCGCCTAAAGCTGATTCTGGAACATCGGCAAGCAGAGAGGGAAATACGACAAGCAGAGAGGGAACAAGCTGCCCAGTGACTCCAGGCCGAGAGGGACAGACTCCGGGCAGAGGAGGGAAGAGCTGAACGGCAACACCAGCTGGAGCTGGCTAAACTTCAGCAGCAGAACCGGTCTGCTGGACCCGCAGAACGCGAAGGTGAGCGAGTCCACAGAATCCCCCTGGATAAGTTCCCCGCTATGGACAAGGACTCTGACATAGACACTTTCCTACAGGGGTTTGAAAGGACTTGTCGGCAGTATGGGGTGCCCCGTGAGCAGTGGGCAAGATACCTCACACCAGGGCTGAGAGGCAAGGCCCTGGAGGCGTTTGTGAGTCTCCCCCAGGAGGAAGAAACTGACTTTGAGGCAATTAAGAAAGCCATTATTGCGCGATACCACCTCACGCCAGAAGTGTATCGCAAACGTTTCAGGACAGTGCAGCGAGGTCCTAATGACAGCTACCTGGATCATGCTTGCAACCTGCGCACTGCCTTCCAGCAGTGGGTAAAAGGACTGTCAGTGGAAACTTTAGATGCCCTGCAGGAACTGATGATAAAAGACCAGTTCCTCCACACCTGTCCTGTTGAGGTCCGGCTGTTTGTGCTGGATCGAGAACCAAAGACAGTGGATGAGGCTGCGGAAATGGCCGATTCCTACACCGCCCATAGAGCACCTGAGTCCCGGAGGACTACTACGCCCAGCTGGAGAGGAGAACAGATTGCTAAACCTGTTTCACCCAGCACCCAGAGGAGGCAAGCACCGCTGTCTCCTGGATTCAAGCAACATGACACTCGGAAATGCTTTGTATGTGACAGGGTGGGTCATATCAGCACGACTTGCCCAGAGAGGAAGAGGGAGGCCCCAAAATCCAGTGAGGCCTCAAACCCCAGTGAAGTCCCAACGGCTTTGTGTGCTACCAGGAATGCTACTGGCTATGCAGAGAATCTGCAGCTTGTCACGGTTGGGGGTACAGTTGCCACTGGGCTGAGAGACACTGGAGCAGAAGTGACTCTCATACATCCCCAGCTTGTGAACCCAGAGCAGTACATACCTGGGAAAATGATTGCTGTCAGAGGAATTGGGGGTGTCACCCCAGCCATACCCACCGCCTTGGTCCACCTGGATTGGGGGGCCGGCAGTGGACTGAAAGAAGTTGGGGTAACTGACAAAATCCCCACCAACGTTTTGCTGGGTACTGACCTGGGACGGTTAGTGGCCCGGTATGAGCCTGCTCCAAACCCCGTGGAGCCTGCATCCCCAGCAGAAGTTCGGGACTCTTGCAAGGTACTGTTTGATAATGCTGTGCAAGTGGGGAGTGCTGGTGAGGCCCCAGGGGCTATGGACTGTGTGCTAGGAGCCAGCCCTAGTGATTCTCCAGTGCCTAGGCCTGGAGTGGGACATGTTGATATGGAGAATGCAGAAACTGATGATGTCATTCATGACACACGGACTATCGAGGTGATCGATGCAGGAACTGTTGAGGCTACTTGTAAAGTGCTGAGTAGCAATGTGTGTAATGATACAGATAATGTGGATGTTTTATGTGATGTTCTAAATGTCAATATGTATAAGACGGATAATGTTGATATCATATGTGTTGTGCTACATAATGATGCTTGTCCTGTGGACACTCCGTCGGCTGCAGGAGTAACCAGCAATGGTCGCTGGGCTGCAGCAGATGGATTGCCCACTGAAGGGGCAGACGGCACCAGGCCGGGTCTTCACCCTTCCGATGTTTTTAAGACCAAAGGTGATGTGGTTTATGATACGTCTAATGTGGACGCTCCCTCAGCTGCAGTGGTAACCCGCAGCGCTAGTGGGTCTACAGCACAGGGACTGTCCACCGAAGTGGCAAATGTTGCTGGGTCAGCCACATCCAATCCGGAACCTGGCCCGGAGGGCCCAGGAGCCTCTCCGTCTGCAGCCTTCCTGGAATGTGTGACAGGCAGCACTGAGCTCTCTGGGGCTGTTCGATTTGACAGCAGCCTGGAAGAGCTCAGGGGGCTAGCCAGCAGGTCACCAGCTGGGAGGGGCGGGCTGAGAGGGTCCTGGGGAGTTATTCCCTCTGAGCTGTCCGAAGTGGAGGAGGCAGACCGGCAGATAATCGTTCCCCAAAGGGACCGAGAGATAGCTCCTGCCACTATAGAGGAAGTGCGTGTAGCGACGGTTGGAACCCTTCCCCAGCTGCAGCACTGTCTCTATGGTCGCAAATTCACGGTTGTCACTGACTCGCATTCCCCTGGTTGGTTACGTCAGGTTGCCAAGGGCAACGACACATTGCAGCAACCTGACCAACTTTTCCATTCCTGTAGCTTGGAGCTAAGGAGTTACCCCCCCAGTCCCGGCCGTCAGTGTCGGCTTTGGCAGGACGATTCGTTAGAATCATCTGCCGGCGCCGTCTGGAAGAGGGGGCGTGTCAGGAATATATTGAGGTGCTGATGATATTAGGAAATACAGGAACATATCTCTGTCATTTTCTGTCTGCTATATCTCACATGTGTATTCTGCTTTGAAGGGATGGTTATCTGGCTGTACTACATTTGCAGTGAATTTCTCTGGAAGCAGGGGGCTGGGACATTAGCATACAGTTCCTCTGGACAGCCAGAAAACAGGTAATTAGGAAACACTTAATCAGACAGTTGCTTTGAAGCAGATCACACAGGACATCCTGCTGCAATGTGAAAGCCTTAATCAATTGTCACCTGTAACCTGGGGAGATTGGAGGTTAACAAAGTCTTTTGTTGTATAGGACACTGTTCACATGTGGATGTCAGATCTCTGGGAAATCAAATTATGTCTGAGGATGTTATTAAATCTAGCTTCCCCCCGTCCACACAGGCTTACAGCCTCCAGGCGTATTTCATAGTATAAAACCGCAGCTAGGATAGCCACAACTTGTAGTTCTTGGAGGTAGCTCACACGGCTAGAACTAACCTGGTTCCTGACCAGAAGTGCGTACCGCCCGCAACAACACCAGATCGATACGCTGGTACGTTTATTTCCCGTTTATTTTGGTAAGCAAAATCGCTTTGTGTGTTATCTTTGTACATTTTATCTTGTAACTATTTTTACTTTGTTTTTTTGTAATCTTTTTGTATATATTCAGTTCTGCACTGTTCTATGTTTTTTCTGGAATATTAAATTATTATTTAATAAGTTTGACTTCTGCCGTACTAAACTAACACTCATAGCCTAGAAGAGACTGAAGTGTAACCGTGTATAAGTTCATGCCTAATTGTACGCTTGAGCAACACTACCGTAGGAAATTGTAATTGCATTGTGTGTGGGGGCGTTTGTCATACGTTGGCCTAAGCGCGCAGCTGACCCAACGTACGAACAACGCCAGTGCGAGTAGCTAACAGTATCGTTCGGAACGACTGTTAGTGGGTCTTTGCTTCACGACAGTGTAAGATTGCAACTGTGTGTGTGTGTGGGTGCATGGCGTTCCCGTATTTGGCCTAAGCGCAAAGCTGACCCAAATACGAAAACGCGGAGTGCGCGCTGAGGACTCGACAGCAGAGTGGAAGTGTCTAGCAACGCTAGTGGTGGCAGTGAGAGGTGTTTTGAGGGGTTCCAGCCTTGTTTGTAGCTTAAATAAGGCTGTTCCCCGCTTAATCTGGTCAAACCCGCAGTCGGGAACCGTATACGCAGGCGTGCCGCGGGCCGGTTCTTGACAGGCAGCAGTGACCAGAAAATCGTAATGTGGGCAGCAGACACCTGAAAATCGCAATGTGGGCAGCAGACACCAGAAAATCGTAATGTGGGCAGCAGACACCTGAAAATCGTAATGTGGGCAGCAGGCACCTGAAAATCGTAATGTGGGCAGCAGTCACCAGAAAATCATAATGTGGGCAGCAGTCACCAGAAAATCCTAATGTGGGCAGCAGTCAGTCACCAGAATATGATAATGTGGGCAGCACACACCAGAAAATCCTAATGTGGGCAGCAGTGACCAGAAAATCATAATGTGGGCAGCAGTCACCTGAAAATCACAATGTGGGCAGCAGACACCTGAAAATCACAATGTGGGCAGCAGACACTAGAAAAAAAAATGCACCTGTGAAAAAAAAAACAATTCACTTACCTGACAGAAGTCTCCTCTCCCGGCATCTGGCTCGCAGCTCCCCGCGTCCTCCTGCAGCACATCTCCCGCGCTGACAGGCAGAGTGCAGGGCTATGGCAAGATGGCTGCCGAAGCCCTGTACTAGAGACACAAATAGTCTCCAGAGCAGGGCTTCTTCGGCGGCCATCTTGCCGTAGCCCTGCTCTGCCTGCCGGAGACTATGCAGGCTGCTGGAGCGGGGCTGCGGGGAATGAACTGGCGCAGCGTCTATTAGACGCTGCGGCCAGTTGAGCACCTTGCTGGGGGGTCCAGAGCAGCGCTCCCCCCACGCACAGTGAGCGGGCCCCAGAGCAGCCCCGGGCCCCCCTGCGGCTGAGGGGGTCGCATCCCCGGTAGGTACGCCGGTGGATCTGAATGGGAATTGTTCATTTTTTTCTCCTTCAAACCAAATGAAGAGTCACTTTAATTGAAAAAAAGCTCATTTAATATACAGTTTAAAAATATAATGAAGATCGAGAAACTAACATGGTTCATATTAACCAATCAGAGACTGTCTCTCATCTGACGTGATTACAGTAAAGTGGATTCTGATTGGGGCTGTGCTGTGCTGCTATTCGCATGGTTTTAGTAAAGTAATGTGATTGGTTGAGCCGGTCATGCAGGTTGCCTTGAGGTTCTCCAGGTAGTTCAGGACCTTCCATTCCAGGCAAGCATCAGTCTGACGATCCTGCTTCATCATGAAGGTGAACGGGCCCCTGAGCTGGCCAGGTAGGGGGCTACTGTGCAGGGAGAGGTGGCAGCACTTTCCAGGCTGCATCTGAATGACAAGCAGAGGCAGAGCAGGGTCAAGGTCCTCCAGCACCCAAGGCTGAGACACCAAAGTGCGCCCCTCCATCCCTCCACCCCAACCGTCACACACTGATTGCTATTAGACTAAAGGTTCGTATACACGTCCGATAAAGATCGTTCGTTACGAACGATTCGTGACGTTTACACGATATTCAAATTAGACTGAAAAGATCGTTCGTAATGAACGATTGTGTACACACGTGAACGATATAAGTATAAAGTACTGAACGACGAACGATAAAAAAATGCGTGCGCAAACGGAAGTGACGTTATGACAGGCAATAAGAACATGCGTTATCGGACGATCTTTGTACACACTGCAACGATTGAACGATTATCTTTCGAAAAAATCCGCCGGGTTGGATCGGTCCGATTGAACGATAACGATCGTTATCGTTCACAAAAACGATCGTTCACACTTTTTGAACGCACGATTATCGTTCCGATTGTCGTTATCGTTCGTTTTTGAACGATCGTTATCGTACGTGTGTACTCAGCTTAAGAGGGCCACAGGACCCACAACCTCCCCAACACCTTAATCTCTAGTTATCTGGCTTGCAGTCACTGCCGTGTATCCCCTTTCCTTATTTCTTTCTGCTTCATACACAATTAGGAATGACAGCTGAATGAATTGTGCACCCCCTCCTACACTGCGCCCTGAGGCTGGAGCCTCTCCACCCTATGCCTCGGCCCGGCCCTGAGCAGAGGTGAGCAGAGCCCAATTACAGGACGTATTCACATCTTGCATTCAAAACAGGTGCACCAATTTACATAAATGGAGGATGTTAGCTTCCAAAAACAGTTTGCACGTAGAGTACTGGATTCTTCCTCCGCAATGAGGCCATCCTTTTGGAAGGGTTCTCCTCCATTTGTAAACAAAATGCAGCAGCTTGAAAATCTTTTCAAAAATAACATTGTGATTAGTTATAATTGGAATAATCTCACAGCAAATTCCAGATCTCTTTCTTGCTTCGACATCTGCAAGTAACCCCAAACTGTATAGCTTAAATCTTGTTCCCGGTAGCGGCAGCCCTGCGGTAATTGGCACATGGCTATAGTATAGTTAAGCGTCATTTCTCCAATGGTTCGGCCGGGCCTCATTACAGGAATAGGATTTCAGCTATGCTATAGCCAGGCATCAGGAGTTTAATTTGGGCACTGTATATGTCGGCAACCACGTGGGGCGCGTGTGTGTTCACGAAGGACGGAGTGCGGAGCCATTGGCAGACACCGACAGGGAAAGTAATTACACATGGGGCACCGGGGGGCATATTTGACACTAGGGGACAGCACCAGGGGATCTGTTTCGTTGGTCACTCGATATCGCATGCCTTTACCGCCCCGTAATCGATTGAACATTTCAGCCATACAACTTGCAGCATGTCCGATCGATACATGCAATCAATTTTAGCCAGAAATTGGTGGCACTGTCGACCAGGCATGTTCTTGGCAGCACCAATTTTCATCCCATCTGATTATAATAATTAAATCAGATAGTCGATCGGCCACCAAGTGAACTGATGTATGACCACCTTAAGTGTTAGGAGTAGGTTGGGGAGGTTGGTGTTGGGAGTAGGTTGGGGGAGGTTGGTGTTGGGAGTAGGTTGGGGAGTTTGGTGTTAGGAGTAGATTGGGGTAGGTTAATGCTGGGAGTAGGTTGGAGGAGGTTGGTGTTGGGAGTAGGTTGGTGTTAGGAGTAGATAAGAGGAGGTTAGAGTTAGGAGTATGTTGGGGAGTTTGGTGTTAGGAGTAGATTGGGGGAGGTTAATGCTGGGAGTAGGTGAGGAGAGGTTAGAGCTGGGAGTAGGGGAGGTTGGTGTTAGGAGTAGGTTGGGGAGGTTGGTGTTGGGAGATGTATGTATGGACCATACCATCTGTTTTGAGATCAGGACTCTGTGGGGTGGTACTTAGCGAGTGTAGAAGTTAAAATAAGCCTGGAATAAACTTCCCACCTCTTGAGATCATCTATGCCATATTTTAGATGCCTAAATAAGATCATGCTACACACACACACAGTGTCATCTCACACTGCTGGCCACAGCTGTAGGATCTGCTCTCTTGTTTCACAGGGGTGGCCAATGGCCATCTTGCTCTTTCGAAACTCTGGAAACTACCTTAGATGCAGAGTGACATACTGTAGTATCTGAGAGCTGCTGCAGATTGTAAAGTGTTACCTCTGAAGTTACCCTGACAGGGGTTTACAAGAGAGAGGCAAAGTATGGTCAAACAGTTCAGCAGTGCTGTTGAGTACACAGAGACGCACAGACCGGAAGAAATTGCACAGTAAGAGTGAAGAAATGACCTCCAGAAAGCTACCATTTTTTTCATTTATTTTTATTTTACTTATGAAAGTGTTTTTGATGTTTTTCCCTCCCTTGTTAGAAAGCCTGAAAATCTGTGTTTATACATTGAAGCCCAAAGCTGCCATTTCAGCCCTGGATTAAACAGAATTAAAATTAGTCAGTTGTGTAGTTATCACAGCTAGAGATTTCAGACTTTATCTCATTGGTCAATAGTTCCTCCTGCCATTCTTCCATCACTCTTGGCTGGTGTTTGTTGGGTGGTTTGGCTTTGCGTCTACCTGGTCGGAATGTTTTTTTGGATGTGGCTCTTCCAGTTCTGATGTCATTTCTTCGGACTGTAGACGGGTGAACCTGTGTCCCGTTTATCTCCGCCAGGTCTGCACTGATGGCGGGGCTAGATATCCTGTGACTAAGAAGAGAAGTGAGCTCGATGTAGGCCTCATCCGCGACGTTCAGTTTCCTTGGCCGACCACTCCGCTCTCGGTCCTCAACATTGCCGGTTTCCTTGTGTTTCTTGAGAAGAGCTTGGATGGCACATCTAGAAACACCCGTTGCCGTGAAATATTTGCTAGAGAGAGACCTTGCTGGTGCAGAGTGACCACCTTGTGTCTTGTGGCTATGCTTACTCTCGCCATGGTGCGAGATTGAAGGTCCACCCACCTTTACCGCAACCTCACCTACTATAGCTTCTTCTTGCCAAGTTGTATTCCCTCTGTTTCTGGATCCTCTTAGTTCAACTGGTCATTATATTTTATTTGTAAAGCACTGAGCAATAGGTCTACAATGTGCTCACGATTTTTGTCTGGAAATATCTGATTGAATTTCTTCCCCTTTTGGTAAAAGCGAGGTTTGGAACTCTAACGTAGGTCCTTCTCTACTGAATGTGTAAAATAACCATCTAGCATAAATATTTGTGATTTATTGGAAGTGCCTAATAGTCTTGCACAGTACTGTAAGTCAGTCCTGGTGCTGGTGGTCCTGGTGGTGGTAAGTGGTGAATGTCATAGGATAAAGCCATAGATGACCCACAGGAAGCCAAGGAGAAGAGGTATCAGGCCGGTGGGTCCAAAGCGTGAGCCATTGTTACACAGATCTGTATCGCAGCAGTTAATGCGTACGCCAGGTAATTCCTGCTGCTGACAGTGACGGGAGGTGGCACAACCGCTGGTCAACAACTTCCCCAGGACAACTGCAACGAGAGTAGAACATAAACTTAGGTCAAAAAGTATTACGAAGAAGTACACAAATTTACCTCCCAGTCGAAGCAGGGGGGCGTAACTTCAGTGGCCCAGGCCCCTCAGCAGAAATATTGTGGTGTCCCACTCCCCCCATGTCATGACCAGATACTCCCCTCCCCCTTAATTCAGTTATCTGGGGTACCTAGTTGCTTAAAGTGTACCAGAAACGAAGCACCCTCATGTATTTTACCATATAGATCAGTGGGAACATTAGAGTAAACGCCTACCCTGCTCTCTGTTTCATCCTTCACTGCTCAGCCTGCTTGTTATCAGCCCTGATAAAATCCCCCACTGAGCATTCAGTCTGGCTTTGCTCAGGAATCATTATAGCTGAGTCTGTCTTCTCTGATGTGTTTTCAAGCCCAAGCCTGCCCCCTTCTGGCTCTGATTTCCTGTTTTGTATACTCACAGCATCACAGAGAGCTGTGATGAGATGGGAGGAGCTGCTGATGTAAGGCTATATTGAAAAACTTTTTTTTTTAATCTATATTTGTTAGTCATAAGAGGTTTTTAGAAATGGTGATTTCATTTTGCACACAGCCCACTAAATAATATGCTTTTCTGATTAACTGTGCTTTGCATGGAGTTTTAGTAAAAAAAAACACAAAAAACGGCACTCCAGAACGGCGAAAATACCAAGTATAGTATTTATTTTGTAAAATCTATTGGGGGATATGTTTATTTTGTGCCAAAGCATTTATCTCTGGATTCCTTTAACTATGGCATCTGGGGCAGGGGCGTGCTGAAAACACATACAGAAAGCTGACAGACAAGTGTGCTCCCAGCCTCCGCTTATTACACTCATTCTGTCCATCTCTGATGGTGCAAAACTGGCTCTCCAGACTCTTCCAGCATCACTACAGTACACAGCACTTAGGGAGCGGTTGGAGAGGCTGGGGGCATGGCACTGTACACAAGAGCATGTTGCCCACTGAATAGGGACTGTCTACAAACCTTTGTTTACAAAACTTTGTATGATTCCTTATCAGTGGCTGAGCAGATGCAGTCATTAGAACAATTGTGCAGAGAACAGAAAGCTTTTTCTCTCTGCACCCTTAGTTGTCAGTCGCTCAGGACAGGGAAAAGAAACTTCTCCCCCAACGGGGACCCCTGCAGCTTCTGGGCCCCCTGCGGATGCATCCTTTGCAGGGTCTATTGTTACGCCCCTGATCTGGGGACCACAAAGAGGACTGATAACAGTAGTGTGTGAGAGACTGTGGGGTGAAAGTCATTGTATTTCCTGGGGTCCAGTATGGTGTTAATCCAGCTTTGCTCACATAAGTTTAGTTGCGCATTTATTGCACAAGACAAAAAATATCACACAGAATAAGTTAATACTAAACAACGCCATATTAACCCTTTCCTATGTGGGACGCAGTCTGACATTGGCCTTTTCCTATACAGGCTCAATTAAGGATGATCAGTGAGATGCAAATATTTCCGAGTTCATGCAGGCTTATGCAAAGTTTTATGCAAATATATACGCAGCCTGAAAATGAACCAATCAGATTAAACTTGGGTGGGACTTCATTGGTCCATTTTCAAGCTGCATATATTTGCATAAAATTTACCTAATCCTGCATGAACTGTAATATTCGCGTCTCATTGATCATCACTAGGCCCAATGTGAGACACAGTGCGAGACAGGAAACTGTGGCTGCCACTAGATGGTGCTGTTGCCAATAAAATCCATCTTCCTCTGATCATTGCCGGCTCTGTCGTGTCCCAATCCCTGCCAGGGGACATGCCTTGTACATAGGAGGCAGGGCCAGTTCTCTCGTCATGAAGCAAGGTGAAACATTTGCATCAGGTTTAGAGTTGGGCCGAACGGTTCGCCTGCGAACGGTTCCATGCGAACTTCAGTAGTTCGCGTTCGCGTCCCGCAGGCGAAGTTTTGCGGAAGTTCGGTTCGCCCCATAATGCACCATGAGGGTCAACTTTGACCCTCTACATCACAGTCAGCAGGCCCAGTGTAGCCAATTAGGCTACACTAGCCCCTGGAGCCCCACCCCCCCTTATATAAGGCAGGCAGCGGCGGCCATTACGGCCACTCGTGTGCCTGCATTAGTCAGAGTAGGGCGAGCTGCTGCAGACTGTCTCTCAGGGAAAGATTAGTTAGGCTTAGCTTGTTCCTGTCTGGCTGCATACCTGTTCTGTGAACCCACCACTGCATACCTGTGCTGTGAACCCACCACTGCATACCTGTTCTGTTCAGTGGACCCGCCACTGTATACCTGTTCATTGAACCCACCACTGCATACCTGTGCTGTGAACCCACCACTGCATACCTGTGCTGTGAACCCACCACTGCATACCTGTTCTGTTCAGTGGACCCGCCACTGCATACCTGTTCTGTTTAGTGAACCGCCACTGTATACCTGTTCTGTTTAGTGAACCCGCCACTGCATACCTGTTCTGTTCAGTGGACCCACCGCATCAGTGCGCATACCTGTGCAGTTAAGTGAACCCGCCACTGCATACCTGTTCTGTTCAGTGGACCCGCCACTGCATACCTGTTCTGTTTAGTGAACCCGCCACTGCATACCTGTTCTGTTCAGTGAACCCACCGCATCAGTGCGCATACCTGTGCAGTTAAGTGAACCCGCCACTGCATACCTGTTCTGTTCAGTGAACCGCCACTGTATACCTGTTCTGTTTAGTGAACCCGCCACTGCATACCTGTTCTGTTCAGTAGACCCGCCACTGCATACCTGTTCTGTTCAGTGAACCCACCGCATCAGTGCGCATACCTGTGCAGTTAAGTGAACCCGCCACTGCATACCTGTTCTGTTCAGTGAACCGCCACTGCATACCTGTTCTGTTTAGTGAACCGCCACTGTATACCTGTGCAGTTAAGTGAACCCGCCACTGCATACCTGTTCTGTTCAGTGAACCCACCGCATCAGTGCGCATACCTGTGCAGTTAAGTGAACCCGCCACTGCATACCTGTTCTGTTCAGTGGACCCGCCACTGCATACCTGTTCTGTTTAGTGAACCGCCACTGTATACCTGTTCTGTTTAGTGAACCCGCCACTGCATACCTGTTCTGTTCAGTGGACCCGCCACTGCACACCTGTTCTGTTTAGTGAACCCGCCACTGCACACCTGTTCTGTTCAGTGGACCCGCCACTGCATACCTGTTCTGTTTAGTGAACCACCACTGTATACCTGTTCTGTTTAGTGAACCCGCCACTGCATACCTGTTCTGTTCAGTGGACCCGCCACTGCATACCTGTTCTGTTCAGTGGACCCGCCACTGCATACCTGTTCTGTTCAGTGAACCCACCGCATCAGTGCGCATACCTGTGCAGTTAAGTGAACCCGCCACTGCATACCTGTTCTGTTCAGTGGACCCGCCACTGCATACCTGTTCTGTTTAGTGAACCGCCACTGTATACCTGTTCTGTTTAGTGAACCCGCCACTGCATACCTGTTCTGTTCAGTGGACCCGCCACTGCATACCTGTTCTGTTTAGTGAACCGCCACTGTATACCTGTTCTGTTTAGTGAACCCGCCACTGCATACCTGTTCTGTTCAGTGGACCCACCGCATCAGTGCGCATACCTGTGCAGTTAAGTGAACCCGCCACTGCATACCTGTTCTGTTCAGTGGACCCGCCACTGCATACCTGTTCTGTTCAGTGGACCCGCCACTGCATACCTGTTCTGTTTAGTGAACCCGCCACTGCATACCTGTTCTGTTCAGTGAACCCACCGCATCAGTGCGCATACCTGTGCAGTTAAGTGAACCCGCCACTGCATACCTGTTCTGTTCAGTGGACCCGCCACTGCATACCTGTTCTGTTTAGTGAACCGCCACTGTATACCTGTTCTGTTTAGTGAACCCGCCACTGCATACCTGTTCTGTTCAGTGGACCCGCCACTGCATACCTGTTCTGTGAACCCGCCACTGTATACCTGTTCTGTTCAGTGAACCCACCGCATCAGTGCGCATACCTGTGCAGTTAAGTGAACCCACCTACCTACGTGAGTGCACGCAGTGTGATATACCACTCCGTGCATACCCAATATGGACAAAACAGGTAGAGGAAGAGGTAGTGGCAGAGCCAGAGGAAGGCCACCCGGCAGGTCTGCGCGAGGTCGTGTAAATGTAATTTCGTGTGGACCTGGCCCACAGTACAGTGCTCGGAAGAAGGCACATCCCATCACCTCCCAAGATTGTCAGGACGTGGTTGAGTATTTAGCGACACAGAACACCTCATCTTGCTCAGCCACCAGTGCTACTACTAGCACCACTTCCGCTGCATTTGACACTTCGCAAGAATTATTTAGTGGTGAAATCACTGATGCACAGCCATTGTTGTTACAGCCAGATGAATTTTCACCAGCTCATATGTCTGAGTTACGCGGCAACATTATGGATGTAACGTGTAAGGAGGATGAAGGACCTACTGATGTTGGTGCATGTTTGGATTTGTCTGAGGCAAGCGAAGCTGGGCAGGATGATTACGATGATGACGATGATAGGGATCCTCTGTATGTACCCAATAGAGGAGATGAAGAGGGGGACAGTTCAGAGGGGGAGTCAGAGAGTAGGAGGAGGAGAGAAGTTGCTGAAAGAAGCTGGGGCAGCTCTTCGTCAGAAACAGCTGGTGGCAGTGTCCGGCACCATGTATTGCCACCTATGTACAGCCAGCCAACTTGCCCTTCAGCATCAGCTGCTGAGGTCCCCATAGTGCCCACATCCCAGGGTGGCTCAGCGGTGTGGAAATTTTTTAATGTGTGTGCCTCAGATCGGACCAAAGCCATCTGTTCGCTCTGCCAACAAAAATTGAGCCGTGGAAAGGCCAACACTCACGTAGGGACAAGTGCCTTACGAAGGCACCTGGAGAAAAGGCACAAACAGCAATGGGATGGCCACCTGAGCAAAAGCAGCAGCAGCACACAAAAGCAAAGCCACCCTCCTTCTCCTCTTCCTCCTCCATCAGGTGCATTATCTGCTTCTGCCGCTTTCTCCCTTCCACCTTCACAGGCACCCTCCTCCACTCCGCCTCTGCCCTTGAGCGGTTCCTGCTCCTCTGCCCACAGCAGCAGTCAGGTGTCCGTGAAGGAAATGTTTGAGCGGAAGAAACCAATTTCGGCCAGTCACCCCCTTGCCCGGCGTCTGACAGCTGGCGTGGCGGAACTGTTAGCTCGGCAGCTGTTACCATACCGGCTGGTGGACTCTGAGGCCTTCCGTAAATTTGTGGCCATCGGAACACCGCAGTGGAAGATGCCAGGCCGCACTTATTTTTCGAGAAAGGCCATACCCCAACTGCACCGTGAAGTTGAGAGGCAAGTGGTGTCATCTCTTGCGAAGAGCGTTGGGTCAAGGGTACACCTGACCACGGATGCCTGGTCTGCCAAGCACGGGCAGGGCCGCTACATTACCTACACAGCCCATTGGGTGAACCTGGTGGTGAACGATGGCAAGCAGGGCGCAGCGGACCAAATTGTGACGCCTCCACGGCTTGCAGGCAGGCCTCCTGCCACCTCCTCTCCTCCTGCTACATGCTCTTCGCTGTCCTCCTCCTCCTTGGCTGAGTGGCAGTTCTCCTCTCCAGCTACACAGCCCCAGCTCCGCAGGGCCTATGCTGCATGCCAGGTACGACGGTGTCACGCCATCTTAGACATGGCTTGTCTCAAAGCGGAGAGTCACACTGGAGCAGCTCTCCTGGCTGCTCTTAAGAAACAGGTGGATGAGTGGCTGACCCCGCACCACCTGGAGATAGGCAACGTGGTGTGCGACAACGGCAGCAATCTGCTTGCCGCTTTGCATATGGGGAAGCTGACACACATACCCTGCATGGCACATGTCATGAATCTAGTGGTTCAAAGATTTGTGGCAAAGTACCCTGGCTTAGCGAATGTCCTGAAGCAGGCCAGGAAGTTCTGTGGGCATTTGAGGCGGTCTTACACAGCCATGGCACGCTTTGCGGAAATTCAGCGCAAAAACAACATGCCGGTGAGACGCCTCATTTGCGATAGCCCGACTCGCTGGAACTCGACCCTGCTCATGTTCTCCCGCCTGCTAGAACAGAAGAAAGCCGTGACCCACTACCTCTACAACTACAGTAGAATGAAACAGTCTGGGAAGATGGGGATGTTCTGGCCCGACAACTGGACACTGATGGAGAATGCATGCAGGCTCATGCGGCCGTTTGAGGAGGTGACCAACCTGGTGAGCCGCAGTGAGGGCACCATCAGCGACTTAATTCCCTACGCTTACTTCTTGGAGCGTGCTGTGCGTAGAGTAGCGGATGAAGCTGTGAATGAGCGTGACCAGGAACCGTTACGGCAGGAACAGGCAATGGGACCAATTTTCATCAGACCCAGCTGTTTCCTCAACACCTGTGGCAGCCAGGGACGGATCTAGAACAAATTGCGCCTGGGGCAAGGTCAGGTTTTGGCGCCTAAACTGCCTTTCCCTATCCAGTTTTGGCGCCTAAAGGTCAGGTTTTGGTGCCTAAAGGTCAGGTTTTGGCGCCTAAACTGCCTTTCCCTATCCAGTTTTGGCGCCTTTTTAAGAATTCAACAAACTGCGCCTGGGGCAAGAGACCCGCTCGCCCCCCCCTAGATCCGTCCCTGGTGGCAGCACAGAGGGGGGAGGAGGAAGAAGAGAAGTCGTGTGCAGAAGACGAATCAGACTCAGAGGATAATGAGCAAGGTGTTTCTTTGGGGGAGGAGGAGGAGGAGGGGACAGCGGCAGGAGAACAACCTCAGCAGGCATCGCAAGGGGCTTGTGCTGCTCAACCTTCCCGTGGTATTGTTCGCGGCTGGGGGGAGGAGGTTGACTTACCTGACGTCACTGAGGAAGAGCAAGAGGAGATGGAGGGTACTGGATCCGACTTTGTGCAGATGTCGTCTTTTATGCTGTCCTGCCTGTTGAGGGACCCCCGTATAAAAAACCTCAAGGGGAATGAGCTGTACTGGGTGGCCACACTACTAGACCCTCGGTACAGGCACAAAGTGGCGGACCTGTTACCAACTCACCGGAAGGTGGAAAGGATGCAGCACATGCAGAACCAGCTGTCAACTATGCTTTACAATGCCTTTAAGGGTGATGTGACGGCACAACGCCAGCAAGGTACCACTGCCACTAATCCTCCTCCCGTGTCCACGCAGTCAAAGACAGGACGCTCCAGAGATCTCATGGTGATGTCGGACATGCGGACGTTCTTTAGTCCAACGCCTCGCCGTAGCCCTTCCGGATCCACCCTCCACCAACGCCTGGAACGGCAGGTAGCCGACTACCTGGCCTTAAGTGTGGATGTAGACACTGCTGTGAACAGCGATGAGGAACCCTTGAACTACTGGGTGCGCAGGCTTGACCTGTGGCCAGAGCTGTCCCAATTTGCCATCCAACTTCTCTCCTGCCCTGCCGCAAGCGTCCTCTCAGAAAGGACCTTCAGCGCAGCTGGAGGCATTGTCACAGAGAAGAGAAGTCGCCTAAGTCACAAAAGTGTTAAGTACCTCACCTTTATCAAAATGAATGAGGCATGGATCCCGGAGGGCTGCTGCCCGCCCCAAGACTAAGTCAGTCCCCGCACATACAGCATCTCTGCCTGCACGCCGTGTGACTGACTGCCTGGCCTGCCCCAAGAAGACTAAGTCGCTCCCAGTCCCTCCACACAGCATGTCTGCCTGCAGGCCGCTTGACTACCTTCTCCGCCACCACCAACAGGGTCCGGGACTCCAGGCGGATTGCTGAATTTTTTAGGCCGCTGCTAGCAGCGGCCGCTGTAATAATTTTTCGGGTGCGTGTACATGACTGCCTAATTTTTCTGGCTGCACTGCGGGCAGCTGCAACAACAAAAGAAAAGGCATGTACATGCGCCCATTCCCCTTCGTGATCATTACCTTGCCGTGGTGAAGGGGCTTGCGTATCACAATGGAGCAATGACCGGCGCCTAGATGAGTGTCTCGGGGGGCACACCCACGATAATAAGGTCGTTGCCTCATTGTGGTCAGACCAAATTTGATCAGCTGGACAGTCACTGTTCTGTCATTCAGCTACATCAGCCAGGTGACCATATGGGCTGTAAAGCCACCAAAACCTGCACTCTCGCCATGGTGCGCACCAGTAAAGCACGGCCGTCACTACACAAACAGCTGTTTGCGGTGCGTTACACGATGAGTTTGGTGTGTCAGTGTGAAGCAGTACCTTAATTACACTACCTGATTGATGTATACACATGCAAGATGTTTGAAAGCACTTTAGGCCTGTCATTTAGCATTCAATGTGATTTCTGCCCTTAAAACGCTGCTTTGCGTCAAATCCAGATTTTTCCCGGGGACTTTTGGCATGTATCCCACTCCGCCATCCCCCCCTCCAGGTGTTAGACCCCTTGAAACATCTTTTCCATCACTTTTGTGGCCAGCATAATTATTTTTTTTTTTCAAAGTTCGCATCCCCATTGAAGTCTATTGCGGTTCGCGAACTTTAACGCGAACCGAACCTTTCGCGAAAGTTCGCGAACCCGGTTCGCGAACCGAAAATCGGAGGTTCGGCCCAACACTGATCAGGTTAAGAAATTACAGGGGCAGCATGTTTGTACTGTGTAACAGCATGCAGTCAGAGCAGGAGGAGAAGTGAGAGGAGAGCGAGGTGAAGAGGTCATCATTGGGGAAAAGCAGCTTGTTGTGCTGTGTGAGGAGTCTGACAGTGAGTGAGGAGGGGAGAGGCAGGAGAGCATCACTGGGGAAAAGCAGCTTGTTGTGCTGTGTGAGAAGTCTGACAGTGAGTGAGGAGGAAGGAGGCTGGAGAGCATCATTGGGGGAAAGCAGCTTGTTGTGCTGTGTGAGGAATCTGCCAGTGAGTGAGGAGGAGGCAGGCAGGAGAGCAGCATTGGGGAAAAGCAGCTTGTTGTGCTGTGGGAGGAGTCTGACAGTGAGTGAGGGGGGGGGGGGAGGCAGGAGAGCACCATTGTGGAAAAGCAGCTTGTTGTGCTGTGTGAGGAGTCTGACAGTGAGCGAGGAGGGGGAGGCAGGAGAGCATAATTGTGGAAAAGCAGCTTGTTGTGCTGTGTGAGGAGTCTGACAGTGAGCGAGGAGGGGGGAGGCAGGAGAGCATCATTGGGGAAAAGCATCCTGTTGTGCTTTGTGAGGAGTCTGACAGTGAGTAAGGGGGGGGGGGGGGCAGGAGAGCAACATTGGGGGAAAAGCAGCTTGTTGTGCTGTGGGAGGAGTCTGACAGTGAGTGAGGGGGGGGGAGGCAGGAGAGCAGCATTGGGGAAAAGCATCTTGTTGTGCTGTGTGAGGAGTCTGACAGTGAGTGAGGAGGGGGAGGCAGGAGAGCACCATTGTGGAAAAGCAGCTTGTTGTGCTGTGTGAGGAGTCTGACAGTGAGTGAGGAGGGGGAGGCAGGAGAGCATAATTGTGGAAAAGCAGCTTGTTGTGCTGTGTGAGGAGTCTGACAGTGAGTGAGGAGGGGGGAGGCAGGAGAGCATCATTGGGGAAAAGCATCTTGTTGTGCTTTGTGAGGAGTCTGAATGTGAGTAGGGGGGGGGGGGGGGAGGCAGGAGAGCATCATTGGGGGAAAAGCAGCTTGTTGTGCTGTGGGAGGAGTCTGACAGTGAGTGAGGAGGAGGGAGGCAAGAGAGCATCATTGGGGAAAGCAGCTTGTTGTGCTGTGGGAAGAGTCTGACAGCGAGTGAGGAGGGGGAGGCAGGAGAGCAGCATTGGGAAAAAGCAGCTTGTTGTGCTGTGTGAGGAGTCTGACAGTGAGTGAGGAGGGGGGGAGGCAGGAGAGCATCATTGGGGAAAAGCAGCTTGTTGTGCTGTGTGAGGAGTCTGACAGTGAGTGAGGAGGGAGGAGGTAGGAGAGCATCATTGGGGAAAAGCAGCTGGTTGTGCTGTGTGAGGAATCTGACAGTGAGTGAGGAGGGGGGAGGCAGGAGAACATCACTGGGGAAAAGCAGCTTGTTGTGCTGTGTGAGGAGCCTGACAGTGAGTGAGAAGGGGCGAGGCAGGAGAGCAGCATTGGGGGAAAGCAGCTTGTTGTCCTGTGTGAGGTGTCTGACAGTGAGTGAGGAGGGGGGAGGCAGGAGAGCAGCATTGGGGAAACACAGCTTGTTGTGCTGTTTGTGTGAGGAGTCAGTGAGTGAGGAGGGGGGAGGCAGGAGAGCAGCATTGGGGAAAAGCAGCTTGTTGTGCTGTGTGAGGAGTCTGGCAGTGAGTGAGGAGGGGAGGCAGGAGAGCAGCATTGGGGAAAAGCAGCTTGTTGTGCTGTGTGAGGAGTCTGGCAGTGAGTGAGGAGGGGCGAGGCAGGAGAGCATCATTGGGGAAAAGCAGCTTGTTGTGCTGTGTGAGGAGTCTGGCAGTGAGTGAGGAGGGGCGAGGCAGGAGTGCATCATTGGGGAAAAGCAGCTTGTTGTGCTGTGTGAGGAGTCTGACAGTGAGTGAGGAGGGGGGAGGCAGGAGAGAAGCATTAGGGAAAAGCAGCTTGTTGTGCTGTGTGAGGAGTCTGACCGTTAGTGAGGAGGGGGGAGGCAGGAGAGCAGCATTAGGGAAAAGCAGCTTGTTGTGCTGTGTGAGGAATATGCCAGTGAGTGAGGAGGAGGGAGGCGGGAGAGCATCATTGGGGAAAAGCAGCTTGTTGTGCTGTGTGAGGAGTCTGACAGTGAGTGAGGAGGGGGGAGGCAGGAGAGAAGCATTGGGGAAAAGCAGCTTGTTGTGCTGTGTGAGGAGACTGACAGTGAGTGAGGAGGGGGGAGGCAGGAGAGCATCATTGGGGAAAAGCAGCTTGTTGTGCTGTGTGAGGAGTCTGACAGTGAGTGAGGAGGGGGAGAAAGGAGAGCATCATTGGGGAAAAGCAGCTTGTTGTGCTTTGTGAGGAGTCTGACAGTGAGTAAGGGGGGGGGGGGGGCAGGAGAGCATCATTGGGGGAAAAGCAGCTTGTTGTGCTGTGGGAGGAGTCTGACAGTGAGTAAGGGGGGGGGGGGGGGCAGGAGAGCATCATTGACAACAAGTTAAATAATCGTACTCAATGCCAAGCAGCTGCAGCTAAAGCTAACAAAATGTTGGGATGCATTAAAAGGGAAATAAAAACTCGAGATGCTAGCATAATATTGCCCCTGTTTAACTCTCTAGTAAGGCCACATCTGGAATATGGAATTCAGTTCTGGGCACCACATTACAAAAAAGATATTGCAGTTTTAGAGCAGGTGCAAAGACGAGCAACAAAATTGATGCGTGGGATGGAAGGTCTCACTTATCGAGAAAGGTTAGATAAACTGGGTTTATTTAGTCTAGAGAAAAGACGCCTTAGAGGGGATCTAATTAACATGTATAAATACATCAGAGGGCAATATAATACCTTGGCGGATGAGCTTTTGTCCCTAGGCCTTCTCAAAGGACTAGAGGACATGATCTGCGCATGGAGGAAAAACGTTTTAGCCATTTATTTAGGAAAGGGTTCTTTACAGTAAGAGTGATTAAGATGTGGAATGCATTGCCACAGGAAGTCGTTATGGCAAACTCTATACCTGCATTTAAAGGGGGCTTAGATGCTTTCCTTGCGTTGAAAGACATCCATGGCTACAATTACTAGGTAATGCCTAATGATGTTGATCCAGGGATTTTATCTGATTGCCATCTGGAGTCGGGAAGGAATTTTTCCCTTTAGGGGCTAATTGGACCATGCCTTGTAAGGGTTTTTTCGCCTTCCTCTGGATCAACAGGGATATGTGAGGGAGCAGGCTGGTGTTGTACTTTATACTGGTTGAACTCGATGGACGTATGTCTTTTTTCAACCAAAATAACTATGTAACTATGTAATTGGGGAAAAGCAGCTTGTTGTGCTGTGTGAGGAGTGACAGTGAGTGAGGAGGGAGGAGGTAGGAAAGCATCATTGGGGAAAAGCAGCTTGTTGTGCTGTGTGAGGAATCTGACAGTGAGTGAGGAGGGGGGAGGCAGGAGAACATCACTGGGGAAAAGCAGCTTGTTGTGCTGTATGAGGAGCCTGACAGTGAGCGAGGAGGGGGGAGGCAGGAGAGCAGCATTGGGGGAAATCAGCTTGTTGTCCTGTGTGAGGCGTCTGACAGTGAGTGAGGAGGGGGGAGGCAGGAGAGCAGCATTGGGGAAACGCAGCTTGTTGTGCTGTTTGTGTGAGGAGTCAGTGAGTGAGGAGGGGGGAGGCAGGAGAGCAGCATTGGGGAAAAGCAGCTTGTTGTGCTGTGTGAGGAGTCTGACAGTGAGTGAGGAGGGGAGGCAGGAGAGCAGCATTAGGGAAAAGCAGCTTGTTGTGCTGTGTGAGGAATCTGACAGTTAGTGAGGAGGGGGGGGGGGTGGCAGGAGAGCAGCATTAGGAAAAAGCAGCTTGTTGTGCAGTGTGAGGAGTCTGACAGCGAGTGAGGATGGGGGAGGCAGGAGAGCAGCATTGGGGAAAAGCAGTTTGTTGTGCTGTGTGAGGAGTCTGACAGTGAGTGAGGAGGGGGAGGCAGGAGAGCATCATTGAGGAAAAGCAGCTTGTTGTGCTGTGTGAGGAGTCTGACAGCGAGTGAGGAGGGGGGAGGCAGGAGAGCAGCATTGGGGAAACGCAGCTTGTTGTGCTGTGTGAGGAGTCTGACAGTGAGTGAGGAGGAGGAGGCAGGAGAGCATCATTGGGGAAAAGCAGCTTGTTGTGCTGTGTGAGGAGTCTGACAGTGAGGGAGGAGGGGAAGGCAGGAGAGCAGCATTGGGGAAAAGCAGCTTGTTGTGCTGTGTGAGGAGTCTGACAGCTAGCGAGGAGGGGGGAGGCAGGAGAGCAGCATTGGGGAAACGCAGCTTGTTGTGCTGTGTGAGGAATATGCCAGTGAGTGAGGAGGAGGGAGGCAGGAGAGCATCATTGGGGAAAAGCAGCTTGTTGTGCTGTGTGAGGAGTCTGACAGCGAGTGAGGAGGGGGGAGGCAGGAGAGCAGCATTGGGGAAACGCAGCTTGTTGTGCTGTGTGAGGAGTCTGACAGTGAGTGAGGAGGGAGGAGGCAGGAGAGCAGCATTGGGGAAAAGCAGCTTGTTGTGCTATGTGAGGAGACTGACAGTGAATGAGGAGGAGGGAGGCAAGAGAGCATCATTAGGGAAAAGCAGCTTGTTGTGCTGTGTGAGGAGTCTGACAGCGAGTGAGGAGGGGGGAGGCAGGAGAGCAGCATTGGGGAAAAGCAGCTTGTTGTGCTGTGTGAGGAGTCTGACAGTGAGTGAGGAGGGGGAGGCAGGAGAGCATAATTGGGGAAAAGCAGTTTGTTGTGCTGTGTGAGGACGGAGTCTGAGAGCGAGTGAGGAGGAGTGAGGCAGGAGAGCATCATTGGGGAAAAGCAGCTTGCTGTGCTGTGTGAGGAGTCTGACAGTGAGTGAGGAGGAGGAGGCAGGAGAGCATCATTGGGGAAAAGCAGCTTGTTGTGCTGTGCGAGGAGTCTGACAGTGAGTGAGGAGGGGGGAGGCAGGAGAGCATCATTGGGGAAAAGCAGCTTGTTGTGCTGTGTGAGGATCCTGACAGTGAGTGAGGAGGGGGGAGGCAGCAGAGCATCATTGGGGAAAAGCAGCTTGTTGTGCTGTGTGAGGAGTGACAGTGAGTGAGGAGGGGGGAGGCAGGAGAGCAGCATTGGGGAAAAGCAGCTTATTGTGCTGTGTGAGGAATATGCCAGTGAGTGAGGAGGAGGGAGGCAGGAGAGCATCATTGGGGAAAAGCAGCTTGTTGTGCTGTGTGAGGAGTCTGACAGTGAGTGAGGAGGGGGAGGCAGGAGAGCATCATTGGGGAAAAGCAGCTTGTTGTGCTGTGTGAGGAATATGCCAGTGAGTGAGGAGGAGGGAGGCAGGAGAGTATCATTGGGGAAAAGCAGCTTGCTGTGCTGTGTGAGGAGTCTGACAGTGAGTGAGGAGGGGGGAGGCAGGAGAGAAGCATTGGGGAAAAGCAGCTTGTTGTGCTTGTGAGGAGACTGACAGTGAATGAGGAGGAGGGAGGCAAGAGAGCATCATTGGGGAAAAGCAGCTTGTTGTGCTGTGTGAGGAATATGCCAGTGAGTGAGGAGTAGGGAGGCAGGAGAGCATCATTGGGGAAAAGCAGCTTGTTGTGCTGTGTGAGGAATATGCCAGTGAGTGAGGAGGGGGAGGCAGGAGAGCATCATTGGGGAAAAGCAGCTTGTTGTGCTGTGTGAGGAATATGCCAGTGAGTGAGGAGGAGGGAGGCAGGAGAGTATCATTGGGGAAAAGCAGCTTGTTGTGCTGTGTGAGGAGTCTGACAGTGAGTGAGGAGGGGGGAGGCAGGAGAGAAGCATTGGGGAAAAGCAGCTTGTTGTGCTGGTGAGGAGCCTGACAGTGAGTGAGGAGGGGGAGGCAGGAGAGCATCATTGGGGAAAAGCAGCTTGTTGTGCTGTGTGAGGAGTCTGACAGTGAGTGAGGAGGGGGAGGCAGGAGAGCAGCATTGGGGAAAAGCAGCTTGTTGTGCTGTGGGAGGAGTCTGACAGTGAGTAAAGAGGGGGGGAGGTAGGAGAGCATCATTGGGGAAATGCAGCTTGTTGTACTGTGTGAGGAGTCTGACAGTGAGTGAGGAGGGGCGAGGCAGGGGAGCATCACTGGGGAAAAGCAGCTTGTTGTGCTGTGTGAGGGGTGACAGTGAGGGAGGAGGGGGAGACAGGAGAGCAACATTGGGGAAAAGCAGCTTGTTGTGCTGTGGGAGGAGTCTGACAGTGAGTAAAGAGGGGGGGAGGTAGGAGAGCATCATTGGGGAAATGCAGCTTGTTGTACTGTGTGAGGAGTCTGACAGTGAGTGAGGAGGGGCGAGGCAGGGGAGCATCACTGGGGAAAAGCAGCTTGTTGTGCTGTGTGAGGGGTGACAGTGAGGGAGGAGGGGGAGACAGGAGAGCAACATTGGGGAAAAGCAGCTTGTTGTGCTGTGTGAGGAGTCTGACAGTGAGTGAGGAGGGGGAGGCAGGAGAGCATCATTGGGGAAAAGCAGCTTGTTGTGCTGTGTGAGGAATATGCCAGTGAGTGAGGAGGAGGGAGGCAGGAGAGTATCATTGGGGAAAAGCAGCTTGTTGTGCTGTGTGAGGAGTCTGACAGTGAGTGAGGAGGGGGGAGGCAGGAGAGAAGCATTGGGGAAAAGCAGCTTGTTGTGCTGGTGAGGAGCCTGACAGTGAGTGAGGAGGGGGAGACAGTAGAGCATCATTGGGGAAAAGCAGCTTGTTGTGCTGTGTGAGGAGTCTGACAGTGAGTGAGGAGGGGGAGGCAGGAGAGCAGCATTGGGGAAAAGCAGCTTGTTGTGCTGTGGGAGGAGTCTGACAGTGAGTAAAGAGCGGGGGAGGTAGGAGAGCATCATTGGGGAAATGCAGCTTGTTGTACTGTGTGAGGAGTCTGACAGTGAGTGAGGAGGGGCGAGGCAGGGGAGCATCACTGGGGAAAAGCAGCTTGTTGTGCTGTGTGAGGGGTGACAGTGAGGGAGGAGGGGGAGACAGGAGAGCAACATTGGGGAAAAGCAGCTTGTTGTGCTGTGTGAGGAGTCTGACAGTGAGTGAGGAGGGGGGAGGCAGGAGAACAGCAGTGTCTCATTTGACTTGCACAGCAGAAGGGAGGAGGTGGCACTGCTGTCCTGACTGAGGAGGAATGGGGGACGGCTGAGGGTGAGCAGTGTGTTTGTCACAGACTCACAGCCAGCCAGTGTGTTGAGCTGCAGCATGTCATGTAAGAACATTAAATGAAGCACAGTAAATGGTCAGGTGCTGTGTGATCATTCCAAATCATGGGGGCGCATCCTCACAAGTTTGCCTCAGGCAGCAAAAAGTCTAGGACCAGCTCTGGTACGAGGGTTTGCTTTAGCGGACAGCCCGCCCTTCTGTGACACTCACCGCTCTCGGTCTTGATGCAGAAGCGCTGCTTGAAGCCCTTGTGGGATTGGGAGCAGGTGATGACCTCCGGGCTGGTGCAGCCCTTGTCGATGTATTTGGCCCCGGAGATGATGTTACAGCTGTAGCACTGCAGACCAGACGCTGCCAGAGAGAAAAACACACACCGTAAACCGATGTCCAGACGGCTCTGCGGGGGAACTCCGCAGTGGGATTTCCTGTTATTACTGCCACTCCGAATAGTTATTTTTCTGCGGATTTGCTGGACAGGATTAATCCTCAGATTTATAATCTCACTATAGATTTGTTGAAGAAATAAAGACAATGCAGCCTACAGTCCAGCTTGATGGAGTTTCTCCTTAGCCGGGAAGACTGAAGCCTGGTACACACCTTCAATTTTGATTGGCCAATTACTGGCCAATTTTAGCACCTCCATGTAGTATGAGAGTTTGCCTACACAATCTGCTCATAGAATTCAAAATCTGTTGATCCCCGTACTACATGGAGGTGGTGAGATTGGCCAATCTAAATTGGATGTGTGTTTGGCTTTAACCCCACGACTGCAATAACGCACCTGCTACCCACCACATCATAAAGACCGTCCCATTGGCCTGTGCTGCCCGCCAATTAACTCAGGCAAATTTGGTTCCGCCCACATTTTTATTGACCACGCCCACGTGTTGCCATAGTGTCCTATTTCCTGCGTTCAAGAGTTGGGATGTATATCTAAACAAGCCCCACCTACACCTGGTGTGCCTGGCCATAACTCCCCCCTTCCTGGTGTTTCACCTTATCCCCTCCTGCTCTGCCCGGCTTCATGCCCAATCATAACTCTATCCAGCCTGGTGCTTATCTGTAACCCCTCCTTCCCGGGGGCCAATCATTAACTCATTATGTCCTGGTGATGCCCAACATTAACCCCCCCCCCCCCCCCTTTACACTCAATACCTGATCTGGACACTCTCCGTCTGTTGCTTAAACTTATCCCCTCTGTGCCTTGCACCCAACTTTATCCCCTCTGTGTCTTACCTGGCTATCCATGTGCCCAGAAAATCTATTTCCCTTTTATTTTCATAGCTCCCAACTGTCCCTTTTTCGGAGGTGCAGCAACCAAATCCCTCTGTCCCTCTTTCATCCTTAGTTGTCCCTCTTTAAAGGGAAGGTGCGAGCTCAAAAAAACAAAACAAAACAGATCTACTTACCTGGGGTTTGCTCCAGCCCCTGGCAGCCTAAGCCTCCCTCACCGCCCCTCCGTTGCAGATGCCGACCTCGCCAGGTCTGCATCTTCTGTGTCTGCGCAGAATGATCCAGGCCCTGTGAGCGCAAAGGGCAAGGACACGTTCTCGCACAAGCGCAGAGGATGCCGACCTGGCGAGGTCAGCATCTGTAACGGAGGGGGACACCGGAGATGCGGTGAGGGACAGATAGGCTGCAAGGGGCTGGAGGAAGCCCCGGGTAAGTAGATCTGTTTTTTTGGAGCTTGCTCCTTCCCTTTAAAGAGACACTGAAGCGGGAAAAAAATGATGATATTATGATTTGTATGTGTAGTACAGCTAAGAAATAAAACATTAAGATCAGATACATCAGTCTAATTGTTTCCAGTACAGGAAGAGTTAAGAAACTCCAGTTGTTATCTCTATGCAAAAAAGCAATATCTCTACGACTTTCAAAGTCGTGGAGAGGGCTGTTTTCTGACTTTTATTATCTCAACTGTTAGTTAACTATTTACTTTTCCTCTGGCAGAGGAGAGGTCATTAGTTCACAGACTGCTCTGAAAGAATCATTTTGAATGCTGAGTGTTGTGTAATCTGCACATATTAGAGAATGATGCAATCTTAGAAAAAACACTATATACCTGAAAATAAAAATATGAGAATATTTTCTTTGCTGCTAATCTTCTAGTAATTATTCATAATACACAACCAATTCATTATATCATATTTTTTTTTTTTTCGCTTCAGTGTCTCTTGAAGGACTGATGTACTTAAATCTATGTAAATCACTACAACTATGTAAATCCTGCCTTGTTTTCCACTGCTGATTACTCAGGAATAGCAGCAGGAACAGAAGGGATTTTCTTTTGCTCTGTAACGCTGCAGTCTGGAACCGCAATAGAGAGGCTCACTTCTCTCGCTGTACAGCCAGTGAAGAGATCCCCCCACCATCAAATCTTTCGGCTGCGACTCTCATCCTATTAGCGGGAACACAAATGTGGGTCAGCAGGATGCTTAGCCCGGATAAAGAGGAAATTGCTGCATATTACCAGCTAACAAATCTTTTAATGCCACGGAGTTGTCTATTTCCCTTTATCTGCTTCTCCCTCTTCATAGCGCGCCGAACCTGCCACCGCTAGCAGTAAACAATACTAAGTAACCCGAAACGTGGCAGCATTGAAGGGAATCTGAAGTGAAAATAAACCAATGACATAATGAATTGTATGTGTAGTACAGCTAAGAAATACAACATTAGTAGCAAAGAAAAGAATCTCATATTGATTTCCAGTACTGGAAGAGTTAAGAAACTTCAGTTATCTATGCAAAAGAGCTTCTCTGAGCTCTCACATTCAAGCAAGCCCTCAAAACCCACCTCTTTATGATGGCCTACCCACCTCCTACCACACAGTAACTCTCTAAGGAATATTTAACAGCCCCCCCTAGTGTTTCCACCCCTCCCTTTAGATTGTAAGCCTCTGGCAGGGTCCTCCACTCCCTAGTGTAATCTACAGGATCATGTGCTCCTGTCCTATGACAGCCTGTACTTGTATTACTGGGCCTACCTAACCAGCCCATATTGCATGATCATGTATTTTGTACAATTTGTATGTATAACTTTGTTCTATGTGTATAACCCTATGTATGTCATCCTTGTATCATTGTATATATTTATTGTTCAGCGCTGCGTAATATGTTGGCGCTTTATAAATACAATAAATAATAATAATAATAACCAAGCTTGGTCGGCTGCAGTGCTGTTTTCTGAAGCACTTATCTCAACCTGTCTCTCACTGTTTCTTGTTTCTTTAAGCTTTTACTGCTGGATAGTTCAAAGGGTCATTAGCTCTGCTCTGCTTCATAGTTTAAAGGGACGCTGAACTCTGCTCAAAATCACAATTTGGACTGACCTGGGGTCTCCTCCAGCCCCCTGTAGCCCGCGAGGTCCCCCAACATCCTCCTGGCTCCTCTTCCAACTCCGTTAATCTGTGTCTTCTGCCTGAAGTCACCCATGCACGCCCCCTACGCATCATCATGCCGTCCGGCGTGAAGGACCTGCGCTTGCGTGGTTCTCTGATCCGAAGTCGCCGATGAATGGAGCTGCCGGCCGGGACCGGGATGGGAGCCAGGAGGATGCCAGGGGACTGGAGGAAGGCCCAGGTATGTCCAAATTGCGATTTTAAGCAGAGCTCAGAGTCCCTTTAATATAATGATGCAATGTTATAAAATAAAAGCTATATAACTGAAAATAAAAACATGAGACTCCTTTCTTTGCTACTAATGTTCTATTAACCACGTAAGCCTTTTGGATGTAGCTGTTGCGTCCAAAAGGCTTCCCCTGCTGCCGATCGCGCTCTCACTGTCGCCCGTTACCATTCATTGATCTAAGTCCCTATTAGAATGATCGCTGGCTTCTATGAGAAGTCGCGATTGTTCTAAGTTACACATACACTCCTCACTCTAGGATGCCTAGGTGCGCGATCTCCTGCAAAACCCAGCCCCAGGACTTCACGCCAAGCGTCGAAAAGAAATATACATGTAATACAGGATAACATAAAATTAGAAAAAAAAATCTAACCCAGTTTAATGATCCACTAAAGAAAATAGCAGGAGTATCCTCCAGTTACTTGCACTATTAAATGCCTTAAATGTAACGGGCTGTACGCTATGTGTGCTACTGGCCGCGTAGCGCGTGTAATCACAGAAGCACACACTGTGCTGTGGGTGGTGCAACATAGCGAGCGCTACTAACTTATGCCGCCTCCCTGCAAATAAGGAGCGGATCCCTGCACTCTGATTGGCCCAATAGGCTGCCTAACCCTAAACAGTGATTAGGCCTGAAGGGGCGCAGGGGGGCGGGAGGAGAGAAGCGCTCCTTATGCAGGGAGGCGGCGTAAGTTACTAGCGCTTGCTATGCTGCACTACCCACAGTATAGTGTGCGCTCCTGTGATTACGCCTGTTATGCGGCCAGTACGCGCATTTAGCGTGCAGCCCGTTACATTTAAAGGACACCCAAGGCGAAAATAAACTAATGAAATAAACAATTGTATCTATCTTCCTTCTGCTAAAAATGACTTTTTAAGATATTTCACCGTTTTATTTTATGTTTAAATCTACTTAAAACTAAGTTTTAACTTTTTTTTATTGTTTTTGCTCAATGACACATTCATTGAAATATGCAAGAGCTAAAATATATGAACTATCGACCCTTTTTATCTCTTTCCTGCTCTCAGAAGTCATTTTCTGCTAGGAAAGTGTTTTATAGTGTTTTGGAATTTCTTATCAAGGGGGTCGCACTGTAGTCACTTCCTGTCTGAGTCAGGACTGAGTCAGCCACTTACATACCTGATATTTAACTCTTTCGGGCAGAGAAAGAAAAAAAAGGAACACAGCATACAGTGGCGTAGCTAAGGAGCTGTGGGCCCCGATGCAAGTTTTACATGGGGCCCCCCAAGCACTATATACATAACAATTGATACGGCATGCCAAAACCTGCCAATGGCAACTACAGTGTCAGAGGTGCAAGAAGGGGATGGGGAGCAGCTTGTTAGTGATTACTACTATTCACAGCATCTATAGAAATGATTATTATGAGCACAGGACCAATAGAGAGGTAATAATGTAGATGAGGGAGAGCCCTTCGGGGCCCCTCTGGCCCAATGCGGTCTCTACCTCTGCACCCCCTATTGCTACGCCCCTGACAGCATAGTAATTTGTGTGTTAGGCACTGTACATACACATGTCTATCTCATCATGTCACGTCAGTTCGAGTATCCTTTTTCAGGGGTCCCCAACCCTTGGGCCGCAGCCCACTACTGGGCCGCAGGCTGTTCTAAGCTGGGCCGGCAGTCTGTCATAACAGTGCAGAGAGAAGTGTAACATGAAGTTTGCAGGGAGCCTTATGGAAGAGCCGTCTGCAGCCATTGTTACTGCTGCCACCTAGTGTCTGTTATTTGTAATGCAGCATGCTGTCTGTCTGTACGGACACCAGGTGGCAGCAGTGAGGATGACTGGGGCGCTCTGGTCTCTTGCCAGCCACAGAGTTCAGTCTGCAGGAGGTGAGCAGCTGATGCTGGAAGCTGGTGTGGGAAGAAGAATGGAAGGGTAAAAGTGAGTGTGAGGAGGGTGAAAATGGGTGTAGGGAGGAGGAAAGAGTGAAGTGAGTGTGGGGAGGAAGGTAAAGGGGCTGTGGGGGGAGGGGAGGGAAGGGTAAAAGTGAGGGGAGGCAGATGAGGGTAGGAAATGACTGTGCCAGTAGGTAAGGAAGCCCAGGCAGCAGGGGCGTAACAAGGTCCCATCAGGCACCCCTGCAGAAATACTAAGCGCCCCCCCGGGGCCCAATTGGGGCCGTTTTGGGGTACTGGAAGGGTCGCAGCATGAGGGGAAAAATGACCACACTCGGCGGAGAGGGGGGCCGTCACCTCGGGACTCTCCCCTCTGTGCTCCCCTCTAGCTTAAATTACTGTCTGGGCAGCGGCGGGCGGTGTCTGGGCAGCGGCGGCTACATACCTTCCGAGCGCTCCAGCACGGATGTTCCTCTCTCTAGCCTCTGACGCTACTTCCTGTTTATACAGGAAGTCGCTACAGACACTACACTAGAGGGAGAAACATCCACGCTGGAGCGCTCGGGAGATATGTATCTGCCGCTGCCCGCCGCCTGCATACACAAAGGGCTCTATTCTCAAAGACTTCTCGCATGCGGTAAAGTACATGCGGAAAGTTTGCACCCAAAATACCGTCAAGTTGGAATTCTCAAAATGTTCCGCATGTTTTTTCCGCATGTGGAAAAAGTGTGATAAAAGTGCGGGATTCATGCGGAAAACTTTCCGCAAAAGTCGGTATTTTCCGCAATAAAAGATCAATTCTCAAAATTGTTCAGGCGCGTCATTTCGTCGTTAATTACCGATTTTTTTTTATCACCTACAAGTAGTAGGTGATATATTCCGCATCCCATTGACTTTAATGAAGTGTGGAGGCTTAAGGGCTGTGCTTGCTGGACTTTAACTTTTTTTTTTAAACACTTTTTCATGCGACCTTTTTATCGCATCATTCCCGCATGAATAATGGCTGTTTCCGCATCTTTTTTCCCGCATGCGGCAAACATGCGGAAAATGTTAGTGAATGCTGAAAAAATGCGGAGTTTACCGCTGGCGGGAATTTAGCGGTAAAATTTTGCGGTACTTTTGGCTCTTTGAGAATAGAGCCCAAACTATTCAACGCTGGAGGGGAGAGCCCGAGGTGAGGGAGGGGGGGGACCATCCCCCCTTCCCCGCTGAAGTGCAGCATGGCTTTCCCCTCATGCTGCGACCTTTCCAGCCCCCCAAATGGCCCCAAGCGGGCTGCAGGCCCTATTGTTACGCCAGTTCCAGGCAGTACCCCCCTTCACACCACCTGTCACACCAAATGTACCCTTTGCTGGTGGGTTATGCAGCAGCCCCAGTGCAGCGCAAAGACATTTTTTCCAAAGTCCTGAGGGTGATGAAGATAATGGTTAGGTAGGGCTGGTGTTGCCAGGACTTCTTTATGTAATGACACTGCCCCCTGCGCAATACCCCCCCCCCCCCAGCCCCGCATACGCTTGCACCCACCCGGTCCTTGGAAACATTGTCTGATGCTGAAGTGGTCCTTGGGTCAAAAAAGGTTGGGGACCTGGGGACGCTGTGGAAATTTCAGGAGTAACTCACGCTATTTTCTTTAGTGAATCAACCCCGAGATGTGTAATCATTTCTTATTGGCAAAATTTAATTTTACATAATATGATGGGCATGTTGGATTTGGCCACAAAAAGGTGGGATGAGGGGCGGGGTTGGGGGGGGAAGGATAATGTTATGGTTAGTGTAAAGCCTAGCACACACCTTCAATTTTGATTGGATAATCACTGACCAATTTTACCACAATGACAATTTGTTAAGACGCAAGCAATTTTTAAAGAGTTTTATAGAGAAACTCTGACCAAGAATTGAACTTCATCCCAATCAGTAGCTGATACCCCTTTTGCATGAGAAATCTAATCCTTTTCACAAACAGACCATCAGGGGGCGCTGTATGGCTGATATTGTGGTGAAACCCCTCCCACAAGAAACTCTGAGGACCGTGGTACTCCTGGCAGTTTCCTGTCTGTGAACCTCATTGCATTGTGGGAAATAGCTGTTTACAGCTGTTTCCAAATGCCAAAAAAGCAAGCAGCAGCTACATCACCGGCCAGCAGTAAAAATGTCACCATGTGATAAATGTCAGAATGTAAATCAGGGAGAGGAAAGATTTTACAGTGGGCAAACACTGACTAAATCATTTATACATAATTATTGTAAAAATGAAGCACTTTTTTGTTACATTATTTCCACTGGAGTTCCTCTTTAACCTGTAACAGACGCTGCATGTTAAAAAGACCATCAATTAATAAACATCCTTAAAAGTTAATTTACATACAGTGTTATTGAAACATAAACACAGCCTTGAAAGAAAATTGCAGACCAATAGGTTCAGACAAGTTCAAATAGGTGGGAGTGAGACAGTGATGATAATTGTATGCTGGGTAACAAATATTTCCCATGTCCCAGTGCTTTTGCGCTACTGCACATGTCCTGCACTGACAGCCGTTGGAACAGGATGCTGGAGGCAAGCCAGCCATGTACGCATGGCGGGCGCGTGCGTGGACGGGCGTGCGCATGCGCACTGTAATGCTGCGGCGTTGACAGGCCTAGAGCCTGTTTTTAACCCCTTCAGCCTACAGTGTTGTTCACGTTATGCATCCGAGCAACTTTCACCTCCCATTCATTCGCCAATAACTTTATCACTACTTATCACACAGAAATGATTTATATCTTGTTTTTTCCGCCACCATTTAAGCTTTCTTTGGGTGATACATTTTACTAAGAATTATTTTATTCTAAATTGTAACAAACGCTGGAGAGGCAGCTGCGGTGAACAGCGCTACCACCGCGGCTGCCTCCAGCTCCATGCCTAGCAATCTATCCGTGCCTCAGGCGTCTAGCACGCCGAGGACGGGTCTGTCAGCAGCACATAGGGTTGCATTGTCGCGTGCGCGCGCGAACAGGCAGGACCTTTATGCGGAGAGGAGGCGCGTCAGCTGACCGGCCGGTCGGCTGACGTCAGAGGAGACGCTCGACGCTCCTCATTGGTTGATGGCAGGGGGCGTGCCAGAGGGGTCTCCTCTGCTTCATAAGCCTTGCTGTGTCACTCTCAACTTGTCTGCTGTTGCGAATACTCTGTGTTAGCGCTCAGACCTTAGATAGTTCCGGTGTGCTTTGATCCGGGAGGAAACCAGGGATTTCACACAAGATAGGAATTGTTTGATAGCCTTAAAGATTACTCATTACTGTGTTATTATCTGTGCATGACTCTGGCTCGTTCTGACTACTCTTCTGCTCAGTGATTCTGTACCTCTGCCCATCCGACTCTGCCTGTTTATACCTTCTTGTCTCTGCCTTCCGATTTTGTACTACCTCTGTCTGTCTGTTGCCAACCCGATCTGTCTGACCACTCTACTCTCACCTGAGGGCCCTGACTCTGGTCAGGGGCGCTGTACTGTTAGTACCCACCAGCTCCTCTGGTGAGGTATTGCCAAAGCTATCAGTACTACTGTTGCACCAATCACTATATTGCTATTTGTTGTCGCATCAGCTTTCTGATATACCGGTATTATAGGTGATTCTGCAGATCACCATACAGTATAATCAGATATATGTCTGCATTATAGGTGATACTGCAGATCACCTAATAATAATAATAATAAAATGAGAAGGAGCCAGGAGGAGGAATAATAGATATCTGGGCCAATTAGCAGGGGAGGGGAGTGACTAGCAACCAGTTACTGCTAACCACACACTCCCCAGTGACATGAATCAAATGAATCGGTTCATGATCCGTTTTTTTAATGGATTGAATCAAATGAATCGACTCATTGAAAAGAGCCAGTCTTCCCATCACTAGTATGAGGAGGGGGCGTGCTAGGGCACACAGACACTGTGAAGGGGAGGGGCGGGGACATGAGTCTGAGGGGGGGTGACGTAAGCACGTGATTGACGTGCTGGTAATGTTGCCCACACATTGAAGCCATGCGGCCATAGTGGATGAGGGAGGAAGTGAAAGCACGTGAGGGGTAGGGAGGGAGAAGCACAGAAGTGATGGGGAAAGAACATGTCATGTGGTGAGAAAGGGAGGATGAATATAAATATAAACATATATGTGTATATATATATAGGCATACATGTATGTGTGTAAAGCCTACTTGTCACAGGTGGTGCTGAGCTGCCATCTAGTGGCCAAAAACAAACATGAATTTTACACAAGTACACTACAGGTTGCAAATGCAATACAGTGGAAAAAAAGCAGGTGGAACACGCTCGCGAAACCAGCGCAGGAGATTTGGGCGCAGCCGGCGCCACCACAGGTCGTATTAGGAATTACACCTATAGCAGCGCACAGGGAGTAACTTCAGCGCCGTCAGAAGACGGAGCTAAAGTTACTTTTAAAACATAATAACACAGCTGAGGGATCAAATTACAGTGGTGATTAGTCACATATGAGGGGGAATTAGACAAAGTCTCTAAATACATACAGGGTGCATTTCTCTCTGTTTTTTCTTCTGTCCTGTGAAAGAGTTCAGCTCCACTTTAATGTCTCTCATTGTTAATTCATTTTGATTATGCCACACTTCCTGTTTAGTATTTAGTTTTATTCCTATTATTCCCCCTATTTTTGAAAGAGGGAAGGTCATGTATGTTTGTATTTATCTTTATGATTACAATTAGCCTCGTTTTTTAGACATTTCCTAAACCCTCTTGCGTACAAGAGATAACGGCGCTGGAGACTAATCACCACTGTAATTTGATCCCTCAGCTGTGTAAGCTGACTGCCTCTGCAGAACAGCTAATTTGGAAACACAGGATGTTAACCATTTGTCAACTTCATCAAAGTTCAGGTCTTCTTTAAAACAGAGCGGCGAACATGGTTTAAAAAGTTTCAGAAGATTATTTTTATATGGAAATGATGTAAATGGACTCAATATAATTTCTCTAATTGTTCATTTAACCAATTTGGAATGAGGGTGTTTGTATCCAAAACACCTCCCTACTTTTAAGCATTTGGCAAGAGTCTCCCCAAGGGCAGTGAATGGTTCATGGGAGTGATTTTAAAAAACGATGGATCTTAGTTGTGGTAGGTTTTAAAGTGCCGTAAAACACTATGTAGTGTATCTTGGCCTCGATTCATCATTGTCTTTACGATAACTTTTTCCAGTTTGTTAAATTACCGAATTCGAAGTTTATCGATTTCTAGTTGTATTCATCAAGGTTTTTCCACATTCGGTGTGAATTCGATAAACTATCGATAACAATGCGGTAACCATTTGGTAACGTGTCGGTATTTCCATTTTACAGCGGTAATTTAACACAAGGCCATAAGATTCCCATGGAATTGTGGGTAAAAGGCAGTCCTTTGAACACTACATAGCAACATTCTGAATAGGGCGTAACACCTGGACCAGGATTCTGGGAGTGGCTTGGGACAATCCCACAATTTCACCAGCTGCGGCTTGATAGGAACCTTTTCTATACAAATGTAGTGCAGCTAGCATATTAGTTACCCCTGGCACTGCCTGTGTTCTCTTACAAGATGATTCCAGAGAAATGCGGATGTCCTGTTATAGCAAATAAATCCATTCTCTTGCAAATTAATATGGTTCTAGACCTTATTCTTGCCCTTCTGTGCCTTTGAGTCACTCTCAGCTGATACATAACCACTTCAAATGGCTCCATCTTCTCTGTCAGCAATGATCTGACAGGAATAACCACAGAGCAGTGAAGGAGATAACTAATCCTAAATGTAACGCTAAACCACGCCCACTCTCATTTTCATTAAAGGGGCACTACAGCGAAAAACTGTAACATGTAAAATATGTGCAAACATATACAAATAAGAAGTACATTTTTTCCAGAGTAAAATGAGCCATAAATTACTTTTCTCCTGTGTTGCTGTCACTTACAGTAGGTAGTAGAAATCTGACAGAAGTGACAGGTTTTGGACTAGTCCATCTCTTTATAGGGGATTCTCAAGGATATATTTATTTTCAAAAGCACTTAGGGAATGGCAGTTGCTCCGTCCAACTGCCAAAAAACTGTGCAGCGAGCAGGGATGCTGTCCAGCATCATTGTTTAAATCTTTTAGGGAATATCTTTATAAAGAATAAAAGCCTTGCTGAGAATCCCCTATGAAGAGATGGACTAGTCCAAAACCTGTCACTTCTGTCAGATTTCTACTACCTACTGTAAGTGACAGCAACATAGGAGAAAAGTCATTTATGGCTCATTTTACTCTGGAAAACAATGTACATCTTATTTGTATATGTTTGCACATATTTTACATTTTACAATTTTTCACTGTAGTGCCCCTTTAATTGCACTTTCTTCCATTTTATCGCATCATTACCGAATGATTACCGAATGCTCGCTAACAGCTGTAGATAACTTTGATGAATCCTGAAATCAACTTAACGAATTCGGTATTTTACCGAACTGTCTTTAACCAATTAGATAAGTCTTGATGAATCGAGGCCCATCTTTCTTGATGCTGCGCATTTGCTGTCCTTGTAGAGTCCAACATAATGGACTCCACAAGGACATGTGGTAACATACCCAACAAATGTTGTCTCACAGGACAGATTGTATAATAAGGTATTGCACTTTAGTAGTATAAGAGCAGATGTAGGTGTCCTGGGTCATAAATGGACATGCCTGGTATTACGGCAGGGGACAGAACTTAGGCCTCGATTCATCAAGACTTATCGAATTGGTTAACGACAGTTCGGTAAATACCGAACTCGATAAGTTGATTTCAGGATTCATCAAAGTTATCCACAGCTGTTAGCGAGCATTCGGTAATCATTCAGATAATGATGCGTTAAAACGGAAAAAAATGCAATTCATGACAATGAAAGTGGGCGTGGTTTAGCGTTACATTTAGGATTAGTTATCTCCTTCACTGCTCTGTCGTTATCCCTGTCAGATCATTGCTGAGAGAGAAAGTGGAGCCATTTGAAGTGATTATTTATCAGCTGAGAGTGATTCAAAGGCACAGAAGGGCAAGAATAAGGTCTAGAACTGTATTAATTTGCAAGAGAATAGATTTATTTGCTATAACAGGACATCCGCATTTCTCTGGAATCATCTTGTAAGAGAACACTTAATCTTGGTGGTGGGCTGCTTCACTTCACTGCTGGGAATTGTGAGCACTAATTATATTACATTGCTGTTTGTATATTGTTTTTTGCTGCTGCAATATCTGGTGGATTGTCTGTGTGGTTCATCTGATATTAAACAGCAAGTGTCAGTTTTTAAAAGTACAATTTTTTTTTTTCTTTTCCCTCTAGTTTGTTTTGCAGCAGGCAATTAGCTAGGGGGAGGGACTAGCTGCAACAGGAGGTATTTGGTCAGCTTCAGGACTCAGTACTGAGCTTGCTCAGTCTGTGGCTTGCTCACTAAGTGGCTGCGACACAAGTGGCATAGGCGTTACAACACAGGCACAAAGCGAGTGGTGAGAGGAAGTAGGTAAGGACAAAAAAAAACAAAAAAAAAAAAAACTTTCAATCAATATTGTGGTTTTTTGCATTGGTTAGAATGTGCTAGGCACGTTGTGGTGTAGTCTTTAAATTTTGAGGACTCCACCCCAACTTCACTCACTCCACCTCCACTCCTCCACCCCTCCCGCCCCTCCTCCTCCCCCTCCTCCCCCCCTCCCCCTCCTCCCCTCCCCCCCTCCCCTCCCCCCCCCCCTCTTCACTCACTCCCCAACTTCACTTACTCTCCCTTTCCTCCTCCCCAGCTACACTCACTCTCCCATTTCATCTTTTACCACCACAGTTTACTTTAAATAATTTTTCCCCACACAAAAGTCATCATGTTGGACTATGCTGTACAGTGTACATCCTGCAACATGTATGCATGCCTTGATCAGCGGATTGAGGGTGTTTACTGTTGCCCTGGGTGTGTGCGTGTTGCTCAGTTAGAGGCGGAAGTCGCAGAGCTAAATAAGCATCTCGCAACACTGAGAAGCATACACAACATGGAGAAGAGCTTGGATCTCACGATCCAGACACTGGATGGAATTGGTGAAGATGAGGAGGGTGGAGTAAAGCCGGAGCAAGAAGCAGAGGCAGCCGCTAGTTGGGTCACAGTTAGAAGGGGTAGGGGAAAAAGTGGCAGGGAGGCTAGTCCCGAGTTGTCCCTCACTAATAAGTATGCTTGTTTGCGTAATATTGGGGAGGATGATTCAGGAGTAGCAATGCTGCAGCAGGATGTGTCCCTCAGCAACCAAGGGGCAGACTGCTGTAACGAGAAAGGGAATAGGAGTGCAGCTAAGGCTAGACAGGTACTGGTGGTAGGGGATTCAATTATTAGGCGCACAGATAGGGTAATCTGTCGAAGAAACCGCGAATGCCGTACAGTCTGTTGCCTCCCGGGTGCTCGGGTTCGGCATGTAGCGGAAAGAATTGACAGATTACTGGGTGGGGCTGGGGAAGACCCGGCTGTCATGGTACACATTGGCACCAATGACAAAGTTAGTGGGAGATGGAAGGTCCTCAAAAATGATTTTCAGGTACTTGGAGATAAACTTAAAGCAAGGACCTCCAAGGTGGTGTTTTCTGAAATACTGCCAGTGCCACGTGCTACATCTGAGAGACAGAGGGAGCTTAGGGAGTTAAATAAGTGGCTGAGAAATTGGTGTAGGAAGGAAGGGTTTTGGTTCCTGGAGAACTGGGCAGACTTTGCAGTCGGCTACAGGTTCTACAGCAGGGATGGGCTGCACCTTAATGGGGAGGGTGCAGCTGCATTGGGGGAGAAGATGGCTAAACGGTTGGAGGAGATTTTAAACTAGGATCTGGGGGGAGGCGGGAGGATAAAGTCTCAATACATAGACAAGATGAGGTAAAAAGACAGTGGGAACCTATCATTATGGAGGGTGGAGAGGGGGGTGGGGACAGTGTAAAGATTAAGGAGGTTGGTAAAAATTCAAGTAGCCAATTTCATGTAAACAAAATTGGTAAATGTGGTGGTAAAAATATAAAGTGCATGGTAACCAATGCTCGGAGCCTTGCAAATAAAATAGACGAACTAGAGTTCATTCTGAATGACAAAGGCTATGACATTGTGGGAATAACCGAGACATGGATGGATGAAAGCCATGACTGGATAGCTAATTTAAAAGGATACAATGTGTTTAGGAGGGATAGAACAGGGAAAAAAGGTGGAGGGGTTTGTCTCTTTGTTAAGAATTCTCTTACAGCTGTCCTCAACGATGAGATGGAGGAAGATTGCGAAGATGTGGAGTCCGTTTGGGTAAATATTCATGGTGGAAATAAAAGTTGCCAATTGCTTATTGGGGTATGCTACAGGCCACCTCTTATTAATGAAGCTGCAGAACTGCGATTACTACAGCAGATTGAAAAAGCTGCAGGTAAAAATGAGGTCATAATTATGGGCGACTTCAACTTTCCAGACATTGACTGGAGTATTGAGGCTACCCATTCTGGTAAAAGCAGCAGATTTCTGGCAGCACTACAGGACAATTACTTGACTCAAATGGTAACTGAACCAACTAGGGGGAATGCGTTACTGGATCTGATCATTTCTAATAGACCAGATAATGTATCAAATGTGCAGGTTCAAGAACATTTGGGAAATAGTGATCACAACATGATAACGTTTGAGCTGGTGACTGATAGGCCACGGGGCAGCGGGACCACTAAAACTATGAACTTTAGAAAAGCAAAGTTCACTCAAATTAGGCAGGCACTAAGTTTGGTGAACTGGGATAATGTACTACAAGGGGAAGACACTGAAGGGAAATGGCAAGCTTTTAAACTTATACTCAATCAATACTGTAGTATGTATATCCCATATGGAAACAAAATGTCTAGGAATAAAAAAAGGCCTCTATGGATGAATAGAAAGGTTAAAGATAAAATGAAGAGGAAAAAGAATGCCTATAAGGTCTTAAAACAGGAGGGGACAGAGGCTGCACTAAGCAATTATAAGGAGTGCAATAAAAATTTGTAAAAAAGAAATTAGGCAGGCAAAGATTGAAGCTGAAAAACAAATCGCTAAGGATATCAAATCTAACCCAAAAAAGTTTTACAAGTACATTAACTCTAAAAAAAGAAAGGTTGACTGTATAGGACTCCTAAAGGATGAGGATGGGAACTCAATGGTGGATGACCAAGGTAAGGCAGGGTTATTAAATGCTTTCTTTGCTTCTGTCTTCACAAAAGAAACAGCACTGTTGCAAACTACAGAGGCGGAAGAGTCTCAATCTTCTAACTGTAATATTAAATACTTAACGCAGGAAGAAGTGAAGGCAAGACTAAATAAATTAAAAATAGACAAGGCACCTGGCCCGGATGGCATGCATCCTCGGGTCCTAAGGGAATTAAGTTCAGTTATAGATAAACCCCTTTATCTTATCTTTTGTGACTCTCTTGCAACTGGCAGAGTCCCAGTGGATTGGCGTACAGCCCACGTTTTCCCATTATTTAAGAAGGGCAAAAAATCTGATCCAGGAAATTATAGACCTGTAAGTTTAACATCAGTTGTATGCAAACTATTTGAGGGGTTACTAAGAGATACTATACATGACTTCATAGTAGAAAATAATCTCATTTCTCAGCATCAACATGGGTTTACTAAAGACAGGTCCTGTTTGACTAACATGCTCAGCTTTTATGAGGTAGTGAATGCTAATATGGATATTGGGAATGCTGTAGATGTGATATACTTGGACTTTGCAAAGGCCTTCGACACTGTTCCCCACAAAAGTCTGGTGCAAAAGTTGAGGATGCAAGGACTGGGGAAGAGTCTGTGTTCATGGATAGGGAACTGGCTAATGGACAGAAAGCAAAGAGTTGTGGTCAATGGATCATACTCAAAATGGGAGACTGTTAGCAGTGGGGTCCCACAGGGGTCTGTTCTGGGTCCAGTGCTCTTCAATTTATTTATTAATGACCTAGTAGATGCAGTAGTGAGCAATGTTGCTATTTTTGCAGATGATACAAAATTGTGCAGAATCATTAACTCTCAGGAAGATAGTGTCATATTGCAACAGGATCTGGATAGGATGGCTATATGGGCACATACATGGCAGATGAAATTCAATGTTGACAAATGTAAGGTCATGCATTTTGGACGTACTAATGGTCTAGCACCATACAAAATAAATGGGATACAGTTGGGGACATCAAACTTGGAGAAGGACTTAGGAGTACTCATTGACAACAAGTTAAATAATCGTACTCAATGCCAAGCAGCTGCAGCTAAAGCTAACAAAATTTTGGGATGCATTAAAAGGGAAATAAAAACTCGAGATGCTAGCATAATATTGCCCCTGTTTAACTCTCTAGTAAGGCCACATCTGGAATATGGAATTCAGTTCTGGGCACCACATTACAAAAAAGATATTGCAGTTTTAGAGCAGGTGCAGAGACGAGCAACAAAATTGATGCGTGGGATGGAAGGTCTCACTTATCGAGAAAGGTTAGATAAACTGGGTTTATTTAGTCTAGAGAAAAGACGCCTTAGAGGGGATCTAATTAACATGTATAAATACATCAGAGGGCAATATAATACCTTGGCGGATGAGCTTTTTGTCCCTAGGCCTTCTCAAAGGACTAGAGGACATGATCTGCGCATGGAGGAAAAACGTTTTAGCCATTTATTTAGGAAAGGGTTCTTTACAGTAAGAGTGATTAAGATGTGGAATGCATTGCCACAGGAAGTCGTTATGGCAAACTCTATACCTGCATTTAAAGGGGGCTTAGATGCTTTCCTTGAGTTGAAAGACATCCATGGCTACAATTACTAGGTAATGCCTAATGATGTTGATCCAGGGATTTTATCTGATTGCCATCTGGAGTCGGGAAGGAATTTTTCCCTTTAGGGGCTAATTGGACCATGCCTTGTAAGGGTTTTTTCGCCTTCCTCTGGATCAACAGGGATATGTGAGGGAGCAGGCTGGTGTTGTACTTTATACTGGTTGAACTCGATGGACGTATGTCTTTTTTCAACCAAAATAACTATGTAACTATGTAACACAGGCAGTGCCAGGGAATAACTAATTTACTAGCTGCACTACATGTTTTCAGAAAAGGCTCCTATCAAATTGTGGGATTGTCCCAAGCCACTTCCAGAATCCTGCTCCAGGTGTTACGCCCTATTCAGAATGTTGCTACGTAGTGTTCAAAGGACTGCCTTTTACCCACAATTCCATGGGAGTCTTATGGCCTTGTGTTAAATTACCGCTGTAAAATGGAAATATCGACACGCTACCAAATGGTTACTGAATTGTTATCGATATTTTATCGAATTCACACCAAATGCAGAAAAACTTTGATGAATACAACTAGAAATCGATAAACTTCGAATTCGGTAATTCAAAAAACTGGAAAAAGTTATCTCAAAAACAATGATGAATCGAGGCCATGGGCTTGAAAACCGTTAGCGCCTGCACTCTCGCCATGGTGCGCATCAGTCCAGCACGGCCATCAATACACAAACAGCTGTTTGCGGTGCGTTACACAGTTAGTTTGGTGTGTCAGTGTGAAGCAGAACTCTAATTACACTCCCTGTTTGATGTATACACATGCAAGATGTTTTAAAGCACGTTAGGCCTGCAATTTAGCATGCAATGTGATTTCTGCCCTTAAAACGCTGTTTTGCGTCAAATACAGATTTTCCCCGGGACTTTTGGCATCTATCCCACTCCGCCTTGCCCCCTTCCAGGTGTTAGACCCCTTGAAACATCTTTTCCATCACTTTTGTGGCCAGCATAAATGTTTCTAGTTTTGAAAATTCGCATCCCCATTGAAGTCTATTGCGGTTCGCGGAAGTTCTCAAACCCGGTTCGTGTACCGAATATCCGAGGTTCGGGCCATCTCTATCTTTCTCCCCCTTTTGTGTCTTGGAAAACATTTTATTTATTATCACAAAACACTGCGCTGATATAAATAATACAGGGTGATGTATACAATCGGTGGTGCACTGCTATATTTCCAAAAGTTCAATCAATTCACAAGTTAGCTGCGCTCATGAAAGTCCCAACAAACTTTTGTTATATGCAGCTGGTATCCAGGGTTAATCTCCACTTCTACACAGGGAGGTTATTATGCCCACTTCAGTGAGGAACCACCACCAGTGAATGTTTACCAGATTCAAAAAGAAAAAGTCAGATACTCACCTAAGCAGAGGGAAGGCTCGGTCCTAATGAGCCTTCCCTCTCCTCTCCCGGTGCCCGGTCCCGCGCAGGATCCCCCGTGGCAGTATTCGACCAGTTCGGTCAAATACTGCCACTTCCGCATGCCTTCGGGAGCTTTCGGAAGCCTTCGGGAGCACTCGGGCTCCCGATGACGCGGCCGCCCCATACTACGCATGTGCGAGCGCCCTCTATGACGCACTCGCGCGTACGTAGTATGGAGCGGCCCGTCTTCGGAAGCCCGAGTGCTCCCGAAGACCTCCGAAGTCCCTGCGGCGGCGAACGTGAACGGGGGAGCCAGCGCAGCACCGAGGGCACCGGGAGAGGAGAGGGAAGGCTCATTAGGACCGAGCCTTCCCTCTCCTTAGGTGAGTATCTGACTTTTTCTTTTTGAATCCGGTACCCATTGGCTTTAAGATGTGGCACGAGGTCTGAGTGTTCAAGTGCTGCCTCACATCTATGAACTGTGCTGCCGGCCTTGGCAACCCACTTCATAATTAAGGGTTGTTCACCCTCCCAGGATGTTCATGAACATCTCACAGCTCATGTTAAGCCACGTTGGCTATGTTTTATACTGTTTTGTACACACTTGGTCTCATTTAAATTTATATTGGTTGATTTGCAGCCTAAAAAATATCCAGGAGGAGACAGGGTAATCTCCAGAGCACAGACGATGTCTCAATTTATACCAAAGCAACCCCAGGACACTTTTAACCATGTCCATGATTAATATTATATTATTATTATTATTATTATTATTATTTAGTATTTATATAGCGCCGACATATTACGCAGCGCTGTACAGTGTGTATATATATATATATATCTTGTCACTAACTGTCCCTCAAAGGAGCTCACAATCTAATCCCTACCATTGCCATATGTCTATATTATGTAGTGTAAGTACTGTAGTCTAGGGCCAATTTTAAGGGGAGCCAATTAACTTATCCGTATGTTTTTGGAATGTGGGAGGAAACCGGAGTGCCCGGAGGAAACCCACGCAGACACGGAGAGAACATACAAACTCTTTGCAGATAGTGCCCTGGCTGGGATTCGAACCAGGGACCCAGTGCTGCAAGGCGAGAGAGCTAACCACTACGCCACCGTGCTGCCCCCACAATGCTAAGAGCCTTAACTCCCCGCAAAAGAGGCAAAAAGCCTTTATTGATTATCAAAAATGCTCCCCTGATATAATTTGCCTCCAGGAGACGCACTTCACAAAACGGGCAACTCCTAAGTATTACCACAAAAATTATCAGAGATTCTTTGTCTCCTCTGCTGATAAGAAACATAGGGGAGTGATAACTCTGTTGCACAACTCACTACCATTTGTACTAGATAAGAGTGTGACTGATTCAGCAGGATGCTATGTAGCCCTCTTTGGGACAATACAATCCCTCCAGGTATGCATAATTAACCTATACGCACCCCCAGAATCCCCCCCTAACCCCCCTTAGAGATATCCTGAAATTACTAGACAAATACCCTAACACCTCCAGTGTTCTCCCCAGAAATTTTTTCCAGCCGGGTGGCATGAAAAAGTAGCCGGGTGGTATGCGAGCTGCGAGGGGGGAATGCAAGGCTGATGCAACTCTGCTTACAGTATAAGGAGGAGAATGAGGAGTCAAGGCAGGTGCTCCTCAAAATTAGCCAGGTGAAGCATCTGTCTTAAAGAGCCTGGGAAGAACACTACAAATAGGTGTTACAGTTGCATTTCATGGGGAGACTGGTTTGGGCATCACGGTGGTGTAGTGGTTAGCACTCTTTCCTTGCAGCGCTGGGTCCCCCGTTTGAATCCCAGCCAGGGCACTATCTACAAGGAGTTTGTATGTTCTCTCAGTGTCTGTGTGGGTTTCCTCCGGGCACTCCGGGTTCCTCCACACCCTAAAAACACACAGATAAGTTAATTGGCTCCCCCCTAAATTGGCCCGAGACTACAAAAAACACTTCATGATACATACACAGACATATGGCTATGGTAGGGATTAGATTGTGAACCCCTCTGAGGGACAGTTAAATGACAAGACAATATATACTCTGTACAGCGCTGCGGAAGATGTTAGAGCTATATAAATACCAAATAATAATAATAAGGGGTTAAAACAGAAACGAGTCAGCAGCAGCCTCCATCCATCCCCTTCAAGTCAGCTAATCTAAATTGCAGGTCAATGCAGTCATGTTTGGTTTATCAGGTCCCCTAGCTTGACAGCTCCCTGTCCTCTCACAAGCTGAAAAATCAGATTAAAAGTGCTCCTGCTGGTTAGAGGACAATAGCAGAGATCTCATCCAGTGGAAGGGAGATCATTACTTATCTGCAGAGTTTACAACTTCTCCCCTCCGCATCAGAAGTAGTGTTGTCCGGATCATGAACGATTCGGATCTTTGATCCGAATCTATTTTATGAGTCGATCATCCGAATCATCAAAATAAACGATTCGGATCGCAAAAGGGGCGGGGCCAGGAGCGACACGCCCCCTCTAAGCGGGCAGCGCGGTCCTGGAAGCAGGGATTGCTCTGTTGGATGGGAGGCAGCCTTGCAGGGAGACAGGTAGATGAGAGAGAGGGGACATGGGTGCCACTGCCAGATATGTGTAGAGCACACATACTGGCTATAACGTGCTGCTCATTATAGGCTGGCTGTTCCGTAGTGCTGCACAGTGATCACATTGGAAGCTTTTGGCTCAGCACAGCTCAGTAACTTTGCAGACAGTGTGATTGAAAGGCAATATGATCCTCCCAGACTCTGCTCTAAACAGCTGCACTTTACTTCTGGGAATGCTTTCTTTTACTGTGCGACGTTTTCTTTCAAAGTGTACAGATGAACATATAGAATAAATATATGTAAAGCATATGACTTCAGCATGTGGGTATTACGTGCAAACATTTCTGCTCTCTGCTCCTCCCTTCTCTGTCCACTCCCTGCCCTCTGTCCATCTTCTCCCCTTCTCTGTGTGTCCGCCCCCCTCCCCTTCTCCTATCCACAGACCTGTCCTGCTGTTCATTTCACCCCCGAATGCTTCCGGTAGTAAAATGATCCGAGATTCGGATCAAAGATCCGGATCTCTTCAATGATCCGATTCGAATCATCCGGATCATTGAAAAGATCCGAACTTCCCATCTCTAATCAGAAGAGCTTGTGTGTTGAAGTCAAGCAGCCGGAAAAAGGGGGCGGGGCGGCAGAACTCCGTGCCCTGCCTGATCATGCGAGTCAGCCTCGGAGGCGGAGCTGCCTGGAGAGGGACTGGCTGCTGACATTCATGCAGCCAGCCCAGGGCAGAGGAAACACAATGTCCGTATTTGCTGGGGAGTGAGAGTCTGCCTGCAGCCCCAGGCTCTCCCCAGCCTCAAGTCACACAGCATTAGCCTGCCAGGATGTGTATTCCGACGGCTGCTTTGTCTGATCGTGCTGCCCAAGTACCGCCCCTTACAACCCGCCCAGCCAATCGCAGCTCCACTAGGAAGGTGAGGTCACCCAGGCAGAGGAGCGCTCCTGCACTGTAAAGCGATGGCTTTTGCTACAGTGCCCCAGCCGAGCGCTGATTGATAGCAGGCTATGGGGCGCTCCTGCCTGCAGATTACAGCAGTGACATTTGCTAGCTACGGAGGTGCATACCAACAGGCGGGCGGGGTTTCAAAACAGCCGGGCGGCCCGCCCACCTAATTAAGCCTGGGGAGAACACTGACCTCAGTTATCTGGGCAGGTGACTTTAACATAGCCATAAACGCTACACTAGATAGATCACATGCCACTCCATCCTCAAAACAGAAGCAACAATCTACACTACTAAATAAACTCCTAACCTCAGCCCACCTCATAGACACATGGAGAGAATACAACCCCCTTGCGCGAGGTTATACCTTTTACTCCCCCTCTCACCACACCTACTCCAGAATAGACATGATACTTTTGTCAGCCCCTCTAATACCTAACTTAAAGAGAATCTGTATTGTTAAAATCGCACAAAAGTAAACATACCAGTGCGTTAGGGGACATCTCCTATTACCCTCTGTCACAATTTCACCGCTCCTCGCCGCATTAAAAGTGGTTAAAAACAGTTTTAAAAAGTTTGTTTATAAACAAACAAAATGGCCATCAAAACAGGAAGTAGGTTGATGTACTGTATGTCCACACATAGAAAATACATTCATACACAAGCAGGCTGTATACACCCTTCCTTTTGAATCTCAAGAGATCATTTGTGTGTTTCTTTCCCCCTGCAGCTATCTTCCACTGCAGTGTCAGGCTGTTTCTTCCTGCAGAGTGCAGACAGCTCTGTATGTATGTAATTCCTCAGTATGTGAAAGCCCAGCCAGCTCAGAGGAGGATTTATCCAGCTTGTAAAAGATAAGAGAGAAGAGAGAAGCTTCCCTAATCTAAATAATACACAGGCAGTGTGCAAAGAGGGGCCTGGAGGGGGGAGATGCTTCACAGAACCACAACACTGAAGAACTTGGCAGCCTTCCAGACACAGGCTGACAAGTCTGACAAGAGAGAGATAAGTTGAATTATTACAGAGACTGTGATAGTATAAAGTGCTGCAGTAAGCCAGAACACATTAGAATAGCTTTTGGAACTTGTAGGATGATAAAAAACAGGATGCAATTTTTGTTACGGAGTCTCTTTAACCTTCTCGAGACATGTCATTAGCGCATGGTCGGATCACGATATTGTTTGGACAGCCTGCGCCTCTCTTACCACCCCCTTAACTCGCCCCCCATGGAGATTAAACGAAAGCTTACTGGCGGATGGTGAAATAGTACTCGATCTAGAACAGCGTCTCAGCGAATATTTCAGAATTAATGATACCACTGATATCAGACCAGATATACTGTGGCTAGCTCACAAACCCACAATAAGAGGACAGATAATCAAAATAGCCTCTCAAAGAAAAAAATCTATAACTGAAAAACAACGTACTCTAGAACACAAACTAACTCAACTACGCTTAGCTCATGCACTCCAACCCTCTAGATATCTCCAGAATCAAATAGAGACCACTCAATCGCAAATAAATATCATACTATCAAACCGCACTGAGAAAGCGATTCTTTGGACGAGATCAAAAATATACGCTCAATACAATAAGCCCAGCACATGGCTTGCCAGAAAATTACGCCAGACCCAATCCCTTAATAAAGTTCATCAAATTAGTACTAAATCAGGAACAGTCACCTCTGACCCATTAAAAATACACAAAGAATTTGCAGAATACTACCAATCCCTATATGCGGCTAAGGAAAATAATGACCCATTAACCCACCCCTCTGAATTTTTAAATGACCTAAGAACCCCATACCTCCGCCCGGAAAAAGCTCTAGCTCTAAATTTGCGAATTTCAGAACTGGAAGTCCAAATAGCTATTAAACACCTGAAACAAGGTAAGGCTCCTGGGCCAGATGGCTTCTCGGTCATATACTATAAAAAAATTAAGAAAATTCTAACCCCCTATCTTGTCAAACTATTCAATGCCACCCTGGACGGCAAACCGCTTGCCCCCGAATTTTTACAATCCACTATTGCGGTGATCCCTAAGCCGAAAAGGGACCCTCTGGATATTAAAAATTACAGGCCTATCTCATTACTCAACCTAGACTACAAGCTATTCACATCAATTCTAGTCTCGAGATTGAACAGAGTGTTGGGCCCACTAATCCACAGAGATCAAGTGGGGTTCATCCCACAACGAAAGGGCTCTGACAATGTCAGAAAGGTCATGGACCTTCTCCATGTCACTGCCTCCAATAAGCTTCCTTTGGCTCTGGTCTCGCTCGACATGGAGAAGGCCTTTGACACAATCGACTGGCCATATATGCTACAGGCTCTCCAAAAAGCGGGTATAGGAGGCTCCTTCCTTTAGGCCATTCAAACCCTGTACTCCACCCCCTCAGCCCAACTAAAGCTCCCCTCCAACATACCAACCACAATTCCCATTCAAAGAGGGACGCGACAAGGCTGTCCCCTATCGCCTGCCATTTTCGCTTTGACTATAGAACTGCTGGCAGCCAAGATACGAGCCACAACCGACATCCAAGGTATATCAGTCACTGGAACGGAATATAAAGCCAATCTGTTCGCAGACGACCTGCTCCTTACTTTGACATCTCCTCATACATCCTTGCCTAACTTAATTGACCTAATGAAAAAATTTGGCAAGGTCTCTGGCCTCTCCCTTAACATTACCAAATCTGAAGTGCTTTTTGCCAATTTAACCAAAACACAGGCTACTGCTATTACTTCCTCCCTAGGCCTCTCACTCCAAAACAAATATCTTACCTACCTTGGAGTTAAAATTTCTACCAACCCCAAAGAACTTTTCAACCTAAATTATAAACCAATGCTGGCTTCACTAAAGCAAGATCTACTAAAGTGGAATTCGCCCACCCTATCCTGGACTGGCAGAATCCAGGCGATCAGAATGACCCTGCTCCCCCGTCTACTTTACCTGTTCAGAACACTACCAGTCCTAGTTACCAAAACCTCCCTCAAAGATTTGCAACTCTCCATTTTCAAGTTTATAACAAACAATAAACGAGCTAGGATAAACCAAAAAATAATGTATATGAACAGAGACAGAGGTGGAATGGGAGTACCAGATCTATTTAGCTACTATCGAGCCTCGCAGATAGCACAAATGGCCCAGATACATGCTGAGCACAACCCTCCCCTATGGGTCGAAATAGAAAATGGCCTACTACAACCAGTCACATTTTCTGCTCTCCAATGGTCGCCACGCATATCCCCAACCAGATACCAAAAAATCTCCCCACTAACAGCACACTCTTTAACGATCTGGAATAGACTTAAACTCCAAAAAGGATTGCAGTCAGAGATCCCCCTCCAGATGCCTCTGATAGGCAACCCTAACTTCCCTCCTGGTCTAGAGCAAGGGGCATTCAAATGGTGGACAGAAAAAGGGTATGTTGCTGTCAAAAACTTCTAGTAAACGACAAATCACCCACTTGGGAACAATTTAAAATTACTTCCTCTTTCCCACCCTCTGAATACTTCCACGCTATACAAATCTTCCACTTTAAAAAATCAATATGCCCCAACAACATAACATTCCCCCCCCAGGACCGCCTATGAAGCCTGGTATGCTCTACACCCTTTAGAAGGAGGCCTTATTTCATATATCTACTCCCAGCTCTCACAACCAGTAGAACTCACAAAAACCCGTACAATGCTACAATGGGAGAGAGATTTAGGTATCACGTTAACCCTTAAACGCTGGTCCAAATGCTGCTTAACCCTCACAAAAGGCAGCAACTATTTCTCTCATATTGAGACCAACTATAAAATATTACACAGAACCTATATAACCCCCACCAAAATGCATGCAATCTCACAGACTAACACCCATCTATGTTTCAGAGGGTGTGGCTTGCCAGGGACTATTGACCATATATGGTGGTTCTGCCCCATTGTAAAAAGATACTGGGACCAAGTTACTTCTATCCTAAGCACAGCCCTAGAAAGATCTCTCTCACCAGATCCCCTACTCCTATTATTGGGAGACAAACCCCCTGGTTGGAGTTTCCCCCAACATAGGCTCTCTCAGCATATAGCCAAGGCCGCAAGAATGCACATAGCACGCCAATGGAGGCAACCAACACTGTCAATGGACCTTACAGATCATATTATTAGCGATATCCTAATTTTGGAGCGGTCCTTAGCTATAATCAATGACAATACAGATGCCTTTACCAGAACCTGGCAGCCCTGGCTTTCTTGCTCCCACACGTTGGGTCTTCGCTCCTGTGCCCTTTCTTTCTGAACAACACTCTGCATCACCGCAGAAAGACCTGTATATACCCCTAAATACAACTGTAAACCAAACGACTGTCTGTAACCAACCAATTGTGTTTGCCTGCGTACCAATATCAATGCTTCGACCAAAATGTACCACTACTTTTCTATTCTGTTTATGTAATGTAATGCCCTATGTTAAAGGGAACCAGAGAGGAAGCACCCTTGTGTATTTTACCATGTATATCAGTAAGAACATTAGAGAAAACACTTACCATGCTCTCTGTTTCATCCTCACTGCTAAAAGTGTCTGTTATCAGCAGTCACAAGAATCCCAGACTGAGCAATTAAATCTGGCTTTGCTGGGAATGATTATTGCTGAGTCATTATAGCAGAGCCACAAGGGGGCAGGCTTGGGCTTGAAATAACACCACAGAAGACAGACTTAGCTATAATCTTTCTGTAGCAAAGCTAGACGGAGCAGCCTGACTTCTCAGTCCGGGATTCTTATCAGAGGTGATAACAGTCAGATTACACAGAGAACAATGAAACAAAGGGCAGATTAGGTGTTTACTGTCATGTTCCCACCGATTTATAAGGTAAAATACAAGAGGGTGCTTCATCTCTGGTTCCCTTTAAGGGCTTTTTGAACTGCGATTTTGCAATCATCTATATATTTCAATAAAAACTTTTGAAACTAAAACATTTCCAAACCGCTGAGCCCCCTGGGGTGATGGCACTATGGTGGCCTCAGAAGCTGATGCTGAAGGGCATGTTGGCTGGCTGTCCATACGTGGCAATACATGGCGCTGGACACTGCCACCAGCTGTTTCTGATGACGAACTCCCCCTGCTTCTTTCAGCAACTCGTCTCCTCCTACTCCTCTCTGACTCCCCCTCTGAACTGTCCCCTTGGTCATCTTGTCTCTTAGGAACCCATGTGGGATCCGTATCATCATAATCATCATCATCATCATCATCATCCTCCCCAGCTTCGCTTGCCTCAGACACCTCCAAAACTGCGCCAACAGCAGGTACTTCATCCTCCTCCTCTTCACACGTTACGTCCATAGTGTCGCCTCACACATATAAGGTGGTGTAACTTGCTTAGCGCCTTCATCTGGTTGTAACAATAATGGCTGTGCATCAGTGATTTCCCCACCAAATAACTCCTGAGAACTGTCAAATGGGATGTAGTGCTTGTAGTAGCGCTGGTGGCTGCGGAAGATGAGGTGTTCTGTGTTAAATAGTCAACCACGTCCTGACAATCTTGGGAGTTTATGGGACGTGCCTTCTTCTGAGCACTGTACTTTGGTCCAGGGCTGCACGAAACCACATCAGCATGACTTCGCCAGGTGGCCTTCCTCTGGGCCTGCCTCTACCTGTTTTGTCCATATCGGGGGGATAAAGTGAAAGGTATGCACTGACTTGACTAATACAATGTGCAGTCAGACAGGTGCAGTTAACAGGTATGCACGGAGTGGTATATCACACTGCGTGCACTCACGTAGGTAGGTGGGTGCACTGTGAACAACAGGTAGGTATATGCAGTGATGGGTATTACAATGTGCTCCTGTCACACACAGACAGGTACCGGACAGGCACAGTGACACTGCGTGCGCTCACGTAAGTAGGTGGGTGCACTGCAGTGAACAACAGGTAGTAGGTATATGCAGTGATGAGTATTACAATGTGCACCTGTCACACACACAGGTAGTCACTGAATGTGCTGGGCCTGGCAGTAGCACACACAGTAGGAATTATCAAGGCTGTCTATGCAACACAAGTGTCAGTGGGACACACACACACACACACACACAAAAGAAAAAAATAGATCACAAGAACAAGATTAGCTCTCAAAAGAGCTGTTGAGGGGTGCTTTTTTAGCAATAAGAATCAGCAAGAAGCAAGCTAAGAAGCCTACAAGAGCCCAAGTAAGCTTTCCCTATAAGTTTCTGCACAGCAGCTCTCCCTTCTCTAATTACTGCAGGCACATGAGTGAGTCCAATGCCTGACGCTGCCTGCCTTTTATAAGGGGGGTGGGGCTCCAGGAGGGAGTGTAGCCTGATTGGCTACAATGTGCCTGCTGACTGTGATGCAGAGGGTCAAAGTTAACCCTCATGATGCACTATGGGGCGAAACAAACTTCTAGAAAAGTTCGCTGGGAACTAAACTTCTGGAAAAGTTCGCTGGGAACCGTTCGCCGGCGAACCGTTCGGGCCATCTCTAGAGATAGATAGAAGACAGATACAGACAGACGATAGGCACAGATAGAAGATAGATGCCGATACATGATCGACGCAGATAGATGACAGACGATAGATGCACACAAAACATAGACACAGACAGAAGACAGATGCAGAAAGACGATAGATGCAGAATGGAGATAGACAAAGATAGAAGGCAGGCACAGACAAGATAGACACAGACAGAATATAGACAGATATACTGGAGGACAGAAGACAGACACAGATTGAAGACAGACGCAGACAGATGATAGACACACACAGAAGACAGACACAGATGGAAGACAGATGCAGACAGATAATAGGCACACACAGAAGACAGACACAGATGGAAGACAGACGCAGACAGATGATAGATGCAGATAGGAGATAGACAAAGATAGAAGACAGACACAGACAAGCTATACACAGACAGAAGACAGACGCAGACAGAAGACAGACGCAGACAGAAGACAGACGCAGACAGAAGACAGACGCAGACAGAAGACAGACGCAGACAGAAGACGGACGCAGACAGAAGACAGACGCAGACAGAAGACAGACGCAGACAGAAGACAGACGCAGACAGAAGGCAGACAGAAGACAGACGCAGACAGAAGACAGACGCAGACAGAAGACAGACGCAGACAGAAGACAGACGCAGACAGAAGACAGACGCAGACAGAAGACAGACGCAGACAGAAGACAGACATAGATGGAAGACAGATGATAGATGCAGATAGGAGATAGACAAAGATAGAAGACAGATACAGACAAGCTATACGCAGACAGATGCAGACAGAAGACAGACGCAGACAGAAGACAGATGCAGACAGAAGACAGATGCAGACAGAAGACAGACGCAGACAGAAGACAGACGCAGACAGAAGACAGACGAAGACAGACGCAGACAGAAGACAGACGCAGACAGAAGACAGACGCAGACAGAAGACAGACGCAGACAGATGATACACACACAGAAGACAGACACAGACGCAGACAGAAGATAGACGCAGACAGAAGACAGATGCAGACAGATGATAGACACACACAGAAGACAGACACAGATGGAAGACAGATGATAGATGCAGATAGGAGATAGACAAAGATAGAAGACAGACACAGACAAGCTATACGCAGACAGAAGACAGACGCAGATAGAAGACAGACGCAGACAGAAGACAAACGCAGACAGAAGACAGACGCAGATAGAAGACAGACAGAAGACAGACGCAGACAGAAGACAGACGCAGACAGAAGACAGACGCAGACAGAAGACAGACGCAGACAGAAGACAGACGCAGACAGAAGACAGACGCAGACAGAAGACAGACGCAGACAGAAGACAGACGCAGACAGAAGACAGACGCAGACAGAAGACAGATACAGGCAGATGATAGATGCAGATAGGAGATAGACGCAGAGAGAAGACAGGCACAGATAGAATATAGACACACGACAGATGGAGCTACTCACCCACCCAGAAGAGGATAAGGAGGGTGACAGACAGCAGGAGGACCCCCAGTGACCCTTTGGCTCCCATGGACGTTATTTCCCTGGTAGTATTATATGGCAGGTCCCGGGAGCTGCACCCACCATGGCACTCCACTAACTGTTCAGCCCAGTCTGGCTCCACTGGAAGGTCACTAAACCTTCTTAAAATGACATGTGGATTAAATCTCAGCCAGGAAATCATCATCTGTGCACATAAAGCTCTCGTTCAGCTTCTTCTGTTATTTCATTATGTGGTTTCCTCCTCATTATCCCCTCCGCAGCACAGTGTGTGGCAGTTACTCCCCACAGCGACAGGTGTGACAGTTACTCCCCACAGCGACAGGTGTGACAGTTACTCCCCATCATCTCTTCTGCAGTCAGTGACAATTACTCCTCACAGTGACAGTTACTCCCCACAGTAACAGGTGTGACAGTTACTTCCCATCATCCCTTCTGCAGTCAGTGACAGTTACTCCTCACAGTGACAGTGACAGGTGTGACAGTTACTCCCCACATTGACAATGACAGGTGTGACAGTTACTCCCCATCGTCCCTTCTGCAGTCAGTGACAGTTCCTCCTCACAGTGACATGTGACAGTTACTTCCCACAGTGACGGTGACAGGTTTGACAGTTACTCCCCACAATGACAGGTGTGACAGTTACTTCTCATCATCCCCTCTGCAGCACAGTGTGTGGAAGTTACTCCCCACAGTGACAGTGACAGGTGTGACAGTTACTCCCTACAGTGACAGGTGTGACAGTTACTTCTCGCAGTGACAGTGACAGGTGTGACAGTTACTCCCTACAGTGACAGGTGTGACAGTTAGTTCTCGCAGTGACAGTGACAGGTGTGACAGTTACTCCTCGCAGTGACAGTGAAAGGTGTGACAGTTACTCATTATCCTCTCCACATTCAATAACAGTTACTCCCCACAGTGACAGGTGTGACAGTTACTTCCCATCATCCCCTCCTCAGCACAGTGTGTGACAGTTACTCCCCATCATCCCCTCTGCAGTCAGTGACAATTACTCCTCACAGTGACAGTGACATGTGTGACAGTTACTCCCCATCACCGCTGCACAGCGTGTGGCAGTTGTAGAGTGTGGCAGTTATAGATTGTGGCAGTTGTAGAGTGTGGCAGTTGTAGAGTGTGGCAGTTGTATATTGTAGCAGTTGTAGAGTGTGGCAGTTGTAGAGTGTGGCAGTTGTAGAGTGTGGCAGATGTAGAGTGTGGCAGATGTAGAGTGTGGCAGTTGTAGAGTGTGGCAGTTGTAGAGTGTGGCAGTTGTAGAGTGTGGCAGTTGTAGATTGTGGCAGTTGTAGATTGTGGCAGTTGTAGATTGTGGAAGTTGTAGATTGTGGCAGTTGTAGAGGCAATTGTAGAGTGTGGCAGTGGTAGAGTGTGGCAGTGGTAGAGTGTGGCAGTGGTAGAGTGTGGCAGTTGTAGATTGTGACAGTTGTAAATTGTGACAGTTGTAAATTGTGGCAGTTGTAGATTGTGGCAGTTGTAGATTGTGGCAGTTGTAGAGTTTGGCAGTTGTAGAGTGTGGCAGTTGTAGAGTGTGGCAGTTGTAGAGTGTGGCAGTTGTAGAGGCAATTGTAGAGTGTGGCAGTTGTAGAGTGTGGCAGTTGTAGAGTGTGGCAGTTGTAGAGTGTGGCAGTTGTAGATTGTGGCAGTTGTAGATTGTGGCAGTTGTAGAGTGTGGCAGTTGTAGAGTGTGGCAGTTGTAGAGTGTGGCAGTTGTAGAGTGTGGCAGTTGTAGAGGGTGGCAGTTGTAGAGGGTGGCATTTGTAGAGTGTGGCAGTTGTAGAGTGTGGCAGTTGTAGATTGTGACAGTTGTAGATTGTGACAGTTGTAGAGTGTGGCAGTTGTAGATTGTGACAGTTGTAGAGTGTGGCAGTTGTAGAGTGTGGCAGTTGTAGAGTGTGGCAGTTGTAGATCGTGGCAGTTGTAGATCGTGGCAGTTGTAGATCGTGGCAGTGGTAGAGTGTGGCAGTGGTAGAGTGTGGCAGTGGTAGAGTGTGGCAGTGGTAGAGTGTGGCAGTGGTAGAGTGTGGCAGTGGTAGAGTGTGGCAGTGGTAGAGTGTGGCAGTTGTAGAGTGTGGCAGTTGTAGAGTGTGGCAGTTGTAGAGTGTGGCAGTTGTAGAGTGTGGCAGTTGTAGAGTGTGGCAGTTGTAGATTGGGGCAGTTGTAGATTGGGGCAGTTGTAGATTGGGGCAGTTGTAGATTGGGGCAGTTGTAGATTTTGGCAGTTGTAGATTTTGGCAGTTGTAGATTTTGGCAGTTGTAGATTGTGGTAGTTGTAGAGTGTGGCAGTTGTAGAGTGTGGCAGTTATAGACGCAATTGTAGAGTGTGGCAGATGTAGAGTGTGGCAGTTGTAGAGTGTGGCAGTTGTAGAGTGTGGCAGTTGTAGAGTGTGGCAGTTGTAGAGTGTGGCAGTTGTAGAGTGTGGCAGTTGTAGAGTGTGGCAGTTGTAGAGTGTGGCAGTGGTAGAGTGTGGCAGTGGTAGAGTGTGGCAGTTGTAGAGTGTGACAATTATAGAGTGTGGCAGTTGTAGAGTGTGGCAGTTGTAGAGTGTGGCAGTTGTAGAGTGTGGCAGTGGTAGAGTGTGGCAGTGGTAGAGTGTGGCAGTGGTAGAGTGTGGCAGTGGTAGAGTGTGGCAGTGGTAGAGTGTGGCAGTGGTAGAGTGTGGCAGTGGTAGAGTGTGGCAGTGGTAGAGTGTGGCAGTGGTAGAGTGTGGCAGTTGTAGAGTGTGGCAGTTGTAGAGTGTGGCAGTTGTAGAGTGTGGCAGTTGTAGAGTGTGGCAGTTGTAGAGTGTGGCAGTTGTAGAGTGTGGCAGTTGTAGAGTGTGGCAGTTGTAGAGTGTGGCAGTTGTAGAGTGTGGCAGTTGTAGATTGGGGCAGTTGTAGATTGGGGCAGTTGTAGATTTTGGCAGTTGTAGATTTCGGCAGTTGTAGATTGTGGTAGTTGTAGAGTGTGGCAGTTGTAGAGTGTGGCAGTTGTAGACGCAATTGTAGAGTGTGGCAGTTGTAGAGTGTGGCAGTTGTAGAGTGTGGCAGTTGTAGAGTGTGGCAGTTGTAGAGTGTGGCAGTGGTAGAGTGTGGCAGTGGTAGAGTGTGGCAGTGGTAGAGTGTGGCAGTGGTAGAGTGTGGCAGTGGTAGAGTGTGGCAGTTGTAGAGTGTGGCAGTTGTAGAGTGTGGCAGTTGTAGACGCAATTGTAGAGTGTGGCAGTTGTAGAGTGTGGCAGTTGTAGAGTGTGGCAGTTGTAGAGTGTGGCAGTTGTAGAGTGTGGCAGTTGTAGAGTGTGGCAGTTGTAGAGTGTGGCAGTTGTAGATTGTGACAGTTGTAGAGTGTGGCAGTTGTAGATTGTGGCAGTTGTAGATTGTGGCAGTTGTAGAGTGTGGCAGTTGTAGAGTGTGGCAGTTGTAGAGTGTGGCAGTGGTAGAGTGTGGCAGTTGTAGAGGCAATTGTAGAGTGTGGCAGTTGTAGAGTGTGGCAGTTGTAGAGTGTGGCAGATGTAGAGTGTGGCAGTTGTAGATTGTGGCAGTTGTAGAGTGTGGCAGTTGTAGAGTGTGGCAGTTGTAGAGTGTGGCAGTTGTAGAGTGTGGCAGTTGTAGAGGCAATTGTAGAGTGTGGCAGTTGTAGAGTGTGGCAGTGGTAGAGTGTGGCAGTGGTAGAGTGTGGCAGTGGTAGAGTGTGGCAGTGGTAGAGTGTGGCAGTTGTAGAGTGTGGCAGTTGTAGAGTGTGGCAGTTGTAGAGGAGCATCCTAGCACATGAAGGCAGCTCTATAACTCAAAGGACCTCTGTCGCGAAAATCATAAAATTTAAAATACACGTAAACATATACAAATAAGAAGTATGTTTTTTCCAGAGTAAAATCAGCCATAAATGACTTCTCTCTTATGTTACTGTCACAGCAGGTAGAATAAATTTGACAGAACGATAGTATTGGACTAGCCCACCTCCTCATGGGGGGTTCTCAAGGTTTTTTTTTAGTTTCAAAAGCACTTAGCGAATTGCAGTTGCTCTGTCCAACTGCCAAATAAAAGTGTGCAGCGAGCAGGGAGGCCGGCCAGCATCATTGTATAAATCCTTTTCAGAGAATGTCTTTATAAATAAAAACCTTGCTGATAATCCCCCATAAAGGAAGTTGGGAGCTGTGGATATGGTGCAGTCACTGGGATAGGGACAGTCGGGAGCTGTGGATATGGTGCAGTCACTGGGATAGGGACAGTCGGGAGCTGTGGATATGGTGCAGTCACTGGGATAGGGACAGTCGGGAGCTGTGGATGTAGTGCAGCCACTGGGATAGGGACAGTCGGGAGCTGTGGATATGGTGCAGTCACTGGGATAGGGACTGTCGGGAGCTGTGGATATAGTGCAGTCAGTGGGATAGGGACAGTCAGGAGCTGTGGGTATGGTGCAGTCACTGGGATAGGGACAGTCGGGAGCTGTGGATATGGTGCAGTCACTGGGATAGGGACAGTCAGGAGCTGTGGATATAGTGCAGTCACTGGGATAGGGACAGTCGGGAGCTGTGGATATGGTGCAGTCACTTGGATTGGGACAGTCGGGAGCTGTGGATATGGTGCAGTCACTGGGATAGGGACAGTCGGGAGCTGTGGATATGGTGCAGTCACTGGGATAGGGACAGTCGGGAGCTGTGGATATGGTGCAGTCACTGGGATAGGGACAGTCGGGAGCTGTGGGTATGGTGCAGTCACTGGGATAGGGACAGTCGGGAGCTGTGGATATGGTGCAGTCACTGGGATAGGGACAGTCGGGAGCTGTGGATATAGTGTAGTCACTGGGATAGGGACAGTCAGGAGCTGTGGATATGGTGCAGTCACTGGGATAGGGACAGTCGGGAGCTGTGGATATAGTGCAGTCACTGGGATAGGGACAGTCGGGAGCTGTGGATATGGTGCAGTCACTGGGATAGGGACAGTCGGGAGCTGTGGATATGGTGCAGTCACTGGGATAGGGACAGTCAGGAGCTGTGGATATGGTGCAGTCACTGGGATAGGGACAGTCGGGAGCTGTGGATATGGTGCAGTCACTGGGATAGGGACAGTCGGGAGCTGTGTATATGGTGCAGTCAGTGGGATAGGGACAGTCAGGGAGCTGTGGATATGGTGCAGTCACTGGGATAGGGACAGTCGGGAGCTGTGGGTATGGTGCAGTCACTGGGATAGGGACAGTTGGGAGCTGTGGGTATGGTGCAGTCACTGGGATAGGGACAGTCGGGAGCTGTGGGTATGGTGCAGTCACTGGGATAGGGACAGTCGGGAGCTGTGTATATGGTGCAGTCACTTGGATAGGGACAGTCGGGAGCTGTGGATATGGTGCAGTCACTGGGATAGGGACAGTCGGGAGCTGTGGATGTAGTGCAGCCACTGGGATAGGGACAGTCGGGAGCTGTGGATATGGTGCAGTCACTGGGATAGGGACAGTCGGGAGCTGTGGATATAGTGCAGTCACTGGGATAGGGACAGTCAGGAGCTGTGGGTATGGTGCAGTCACTGGGATAGGGACAGTCGGGAGCTGTGGATATGGTGCAGTCACTGGGATAGGGACAGTCAGGAGCTGTGGATATAGTGCAGTCACTGGGATAGGGACAGTCGGGAGCTGTGGATATGGTGCAGTCACTTGGATAGGGACAGTCGGGAGCTGTGGATATGGTGCAGTCACTGGGATAGGGACAGTCGGGAGCTGTGGATATGGTGCAGTCACTGGGATAGGGACAGTCGGGAGCTGTGGATATGGTGCAGTCACTGGGATAGGGACAGTCGGGAGCTGTGGATATGGTGCAGTCACTGGGATAGGGACAGTCGGGAGCTGTGGATATGGTGCAGTCACTGAGATAGGGACAGTGGGAAGCTGTGGATATAGTGCAGTCACTGGGATATGGACAGGCGGGAGCTGTGGATACAGTGCAGTCACTGGGATAGGGACAGTCAGGAGCTGTGGATATGGTGCAGTCACTGGGATAGGGACAGTCGGGAGCTGTGGATATGGTGCAGTCACTGGGATAGGGACAGTCGGGAGCTGTGTATATGTTGCAGTCACTGGGCTAGGGACAGTTGGGAGCTGTGGATATGGTGCAGTCACTGGGATAGGGACAGTCGGGAGCTGTGGGTATGGTGCAGTCACTGGGATAGGGACAGTTGGGAGCTGTGGGTATGGTGCAGTCACTGGGATAGGGACAGTCGGGAGCTGTGGGTATGGTGCAGTCACTGGGATAGGGACAGTCGGGAGCTGTGTATATGGTGCAGTCACTTGGATAGGAACAGTCGGGAGCTGTGGATATGGTGCAGTCACTGGGATAGGGACAGTCAGGAGCTGTGGATATAGTGCAGTCACTGGGATAGGGACAGTCGGGAGCTGTGGATATAGTGCAGTCACTGTGACAGGGACAGTCGGGAGCTGTGGATATGATGCAGTCACTGGGATAGGGACAGTCGGGAGCTGTGGATATGGTGCAGTCACTGGGATAGGGACAGTCGGGAGCTGTGGATATGGTGCAGTCACTGGGATAGGGACAGTCGGGAGCTGTGGATATAGTGCAGCCACTGGGATAGGGACAGTCGGGAGCTGTGGATATGGTGCAGTCACTGGGATAGGGACAGTCGGGAGCTGTGAAAATAGTGCAGTCACTGGGATAGGGACAGTCAGGAGCTGTGGGTATGGTGCAGTCACTGGGATAGGGACAGTCGGGAGCTGTGGATATGGTGCAGTCACTGGGATAGGGACAGTCGGGAGCTGTGGATATGGTGCAGTCACTGGGATAGGGACAGTCAGGAGCTGTGGATATAGTGCAGTCACTGGGATAGGGACAGTCGGGAGCTGTGGATATGATGCAGTCACTGGGATAGGGTCAGTCAGGAGCTGTGGATATGGTGCAGTCACTGGGATAGGGACAGTTGGGAGCTGTGGATATAGTGTAGTCACTGGGATAGGGACAGTCTGGAGCTGTGGATATGATGCAGTCACTGGGATAGGGACAGTCGGGAGCTGTGGATATTGTGCAGTCACTGGGATAGGGACAGTCGGGAGCTGTGGATATGGTGCAGTCACTGGGATAGGGACAGTCGGGAGCTGTGGGTATGGTGCAGTCACTGGGATAGGGACAGTCGGGAGCTGTGGGTATTGTGCAGTCACTGGGATAGGGACAGTTGGGAGCTGTGGATATGGTGCAGTCACTGGGATAGGGACAGTCGGGAGCTGTGGGTATGGTGCAGTCACTGGGATAGGGACAGTCGGGAGCTGTGGGTATGGTGCAGTCACTGGGATAGGGACAGTCGGGAGCTGTGGATATGGTGCAGTCACTGGGATAGGGACAGTCGGGAGCTGTGGATATAGTGTAGTCACTGGGATAGGGACAGTCAGGAGCTGTGGATATGGTGCAGTCACTGGGATAGGGACAGTCGGGAGCTGTGGATATAGTGCAGTCACTGGGATAGGGACAGTCGGGAGCTGTGGATATGGTGCAGTCACTGGGATAGGGACAGTCGGGAGCTGTGGATATGGTGCAGTCACTGGGATAGGGACAGTCGAGAGCTGTGTATTTAGTGCAGTCACTGGGATAGGGACAGTCAGGAGCTGTGGATATAGTGCAGTCACTGGGATAGGGACAGTCGGGAGCTGTGGCTGTAGAGCAGTCACTGGGATAGGGACAGGCGGGAGCTGTGGATATGGTGCAGTCACTGGGATAGGGACAGTCGGGAGCTGTGGATATAGTGCAGTCACTGTGATAGGGACAGTCGGGAGCTGTGGCTGTAGAGCAGTCACTGGGATAGGGACAGGCGGGAGCTGTGGATATGGTGCAGTCACTGGGATAGGGACAGTCAGGAGCTGTGGATATAGTACAGTCACTGGGATAGGGACAGTCGGGTGCTGGGGATATGGTGCAGTCACTGGGATAGGGACAGTCGGGAGCTGTGGATATAGTGCAGTCACTGGGATAGGGACAGTCAGGAGCTGTGGATATAGTGCAGTCACTGGGATAGGGACAGTCGGGAGCTGTGGATATGGTGCAGTCACTGGGATAGGGACAGTCGGGAGCTGTGGATATGGTGCAGTCACTGGGATAGGGACAGTCGGGAGCTGTGGGTATGGTGCAGTCACTGGGATAGGGACAGTCGGGAGCTGTGGGTATGGTGCAGTCACTGGGATAGGGACAGTGGGGAGCTGTGGATATGGTGCAGTCACTGGGATAGGGACAGTCGGGAGCTGTGGATATGGTGCAGTCACTGGGATAGGGACAGTCGGAAGCTGCAGATATGGTGCAGTCACTTGGATAGGGACAGTCGGGAGCTGTGGATATAGTGCAGTCACTGGGATAGGGACAGTCGGGAGCTGTGGATATGGTGCAGTCACTGGGATAGGGACAGTCGGGAGCTGTGGATATAGTGCAGTCACCGGGATAGGGACAGTCGGGAGCTGTGGCTGTAGTGCAGTCACTGGGATAGGGACAGTCGGGAGCTGTGGATATGGTGCAGTCACTGGGATAGGGACAGTCGGGAGCTGTGGATATAGTGCAGTCACTGGGATAGGGACAGTCGGGAGCTGTAGATATGGTGCAGTCACTGGGATAGGGACAGTCGGGAGCTGTGGATATGGTGCAGTCACTGGGATAGGGACAGTCGGGAGCTGTGGATATAGTGCAGTCACTGGGATAGGGACAGTCGGGAGCTGTAGATATGGTGCAGTCACTGGGATAGGGACAGTCGGGAGCTGTGGATATGGTGCAGTCACTGGGATAGGGACAGTGGGAAGCTGTGGATATAGTGCAGTCACTGGGATAGGGACAGTCAGGAGCTGTGGATATAGTGCAGTCACTGGGATAGGGACAGTCGGTAGCTGTGGATATGGTGCAGTCACTGGGATAGGGACAGTCGGGAGCTGTGGATATGGTGCAGTCACTGGGATAGGGACAGTTGGGAGCTGTGGATATAGTGCAGTCACTGGGATAGGGACAGTCGGGAGCTGTGGATATAGTGCAATCACTGGGATAGGGACAGTCAGGAGCTGTGGATATTGTGCAGTCACTGGGATAGGGACAGTCGGGAGCTGTGGATATAGTGCAGTCACTGGGATAGGGACAGTCGGGAGCTGTGGATATGGTGCAGTCACTGGGATAGGGACAGTCGGGAGCTGTGGATATGGTGCAGTCACTGGGATAGGGACAGTCGGGAGCTGTGGATATGGTGCAGTCACTGGGATAGGGACAGTTGGGAGCTGTGGATATTGTGCAGTCACTGGGATAGGGACAGTCAGGAGCTGTGGACATTGTGCAGTCACTGGGATAGGGACAGTTGGGAGCTGTGGATATGGTGCAGCCACTGGGATAGGGACAGTCGGGAGCTGTGGATATAGTGCAGTCACTGGGATAGGGTCAGTCGGGAGCTGTGGATATGGTGCAGTCACTGGGATAGGGACAGTCAGGAGCTGTGGACATTGTGCAGTCACTGGGATAGGGACAGTTGGGAGCTGTGGATATGGTGCAGCCACTAGGATAGGGACAGTCGGGAGGTGTGGATATAGTGCAGTCACTGGGATAGGGTCAGTCGGGAGCTGTGGATATGGTGCAGCCACTGGGATAGGGACAGTCGGGAGCTGTGGATATGGTGCATTCACTGGGATAGGGTCAGTCGGGAGCTGTGGATATAGTGTAGTCACTGGGATGATGATACTGTAGGACAGCACACTGTCTATCACAGCCTGTCTAATGACAGTTTAGACACAATCCACCCTCTGATCCGGGATTAGGAAGGTCTCATTCTAACAAGGAGCTCCTAATTCCTCAGCCTCCGAAGATGTGATTGGCTGTCATGTGATGCGGAGGGACATAATGGTCATATATGGAAAACAGCATAATATAATTCAAATATTACAGCAGGGCTACAAGTAATACAGTCCCATCTCTCCAGCCAGTGCTGTGACCTAACTACACATCCATTTCACCACTAAAGGGTTTCCCTCCTTAAAGAGACACTGAAGCGAAAAAAAAAATGATGATATTATGATTTGTATGTGTAGCACAGCTAAGAAATAAAACATTAAGATCAGATACATCAGTGTAATTGGTTCCAGTACAGGAAGAGTTGAGAAACTCCAGTTGTTATCTCTATGCAAACAAGCCATTAAGCTCTCCGACTTAGTTAGTTGTGGAGAGGGCTGTTATCTGACTTTTATTATTATCTCAACTGTTCCTGGACTATTTACTTTTTCTCTGCCAGAGGAGAGGTCATTACTTCACAGACTGCTCTGAAAGACTCATTTTGAATGCTGAGTGTTGTGTAATCTGCACATATTATAGAATGATACAATGTTAGAAAAAACACTGTATACCTGAAAATAAAAGTATGAGAATATTTTCTTTGCTGCTAATCTTCTAGTAATTATTCATAGTACACAACCAATTCACTACATCATATTTTTTTTCCCGCTTCAGTGTCTCTTTAAAAACCAGAGCAATTTTGACATTTTTACCCTCCATCCATTTTTCTATTCCAATATCTTTGTCACTACTTATCTCACCCAATTGAACTTTACATTGTTTTTTGTTGTTGTTGTTTTGTGCCACAAATTATTCTTTCTTTGAGTGGCATTTTTTGCTAATAAGTATTTTATTTCATATGCATTTTAAAGGGAAGAACAAGAAAATACATGAAAAAAATGTCTTACTTTTCAGCTATTATATTTTTTAAATAAACCATTTTGCGATATATTAAATCCACACATTTTATTTGCCCATTTGTTCTCGTTAGTACAACCTTTAGGGCTCATTCACACTTGTGCGTTTTCAGAGCGATTTCAGCATCGCTGAAAATCGCTAGCGGTTTGAAAAACGTGTGCAATGAAAGTATATGGAAGTGTTCTCATCTAAGTGATTTGCAATTTGCTGAAATGCAAACTCGTTGCCTGCAGCATTTTCTGAGCGATTCAGGAGCGATTCTGCAAGGCTTAAGGCCCCATTCACACCTATAACCACAAAACGCAGGCGATTACCGCGGGCGTTTTGTGGGAGTGATTTTCCTGTGATTAACGCGGAAAAATCACTGGACACTGCGGCGGTTTTGGAGCGATTGCGATTAGCGTGCTTTGCACGCTAATCACAATCGCTAATCATGAATCGCAAATCGCCGCTGGATGCAGCGCGTTTGCGGTTATCGCTAACCACAAACGCGGCAGTGAGAACACTGCCACTTGCTACAATGTGTAGCGGTGTTTGCAAAACCGCTAGCGGTTTGACATAAGCGAGAATCGCGCAATTCCCGCTCAGGTGTGAATGGGCCCTAATTGAACTAGAAATCGCAAAACACTAATTGCTGAAAAAATGCTGAAAAACCGCTTTCAATACAGGGAAAAATCGCTGGGAAATCACTAGGAAAAAAAAAAACTTTCGTTCTGCGATTTCTAGTGTGAATGGGCCATTAAGTTATGTCCTTAGTACAATGCATGGTGACAATATTTTATTTGTTTTGTGCTTCTCTATACTATATAAATAATTACAAGCCCATATTTGCAAAAATAACAATAATATACCCTAATGATATTCATATTATAGTAACTAGTCCATAAAAGTCCATAAAGTAACTATTTATGTATTTTTTTGTAAATGTTGTCTCTTTTTTATTATTATTATTATTTACAAGTGTTTTATTTTGCTAATAATGGGGAGGGGGTGATAAAGGGTTAATTAATAATGGGGGGGGGGTGGAGGGTATTTATTTATGTATTTTACATGTAGGTTGTATGTATGTAGTCTGTATTTTTACTTTATTGTCCACTAATGTCCCCACACTTGCCTGTGTACTGAACAGTACACAGAAAGCAATGAGGTTGATTCACTATAACAAATAGCATGCCTTATCAGAGTTAATACGCCTTATCAGACTAGCATAGCGAGCACTACGAACTTATGCCTGGTAATTGGCAATGACGAGAGCTCCACTCGTCCTGCCCTGAGCCCCTGCGGGTCCAATCACTTTACAGGACATTATCCCTGCACTTTGATTGGCCCAATAGGCTTCCTGTCACTCAGAAACTTGACAGGCAGCCTATTGGGCCAATCAAAGTGCAGGGATAATGTGCTTTAAAGTGATTGGACCCGCAGGGGCTCAGGGCAGGACGAGTGGAGCTCTCGTCATTGTCAATTACCAGGCATAACTTCGTACTGCTCGCTATGCTACTCTGATAAGGCGTGTTAACTCTGATAAGGTACACTATTTGTTATAGTGAATCAACCCCAATGTGTTTGTGTGTTTACTTACATTTTGATCACCGGCACTTCAGTGATGCCATTGATCATTTGTTACAGGGATCATTTGATCAGTGAATAGGAACGACCGATCAGTACTCTGCCTCAAGGAAAGGGGGGTCGCGCTGGTTGTAAACAAAATGTGTGTATCTACGCTTCTGGTTTTATAATGAAGTCCAGATCGGTGTAGACGCACGATGCGGCAGTGCAGAAAGGGTTAAAGGGATCCAGAGAGGAAGGATAGGGAAACATAGCAAAAGGTTTTATACATACCTGGGGCTTCCTCCAGCCCCATAAGCCTGGATCGCTCCCACGACGCAATCCTCCGCTTCCTGTATCGCCGGTACCGGGTCCCATCACTTCCGGCGGACGCGGCCAATTGTCCGCATCACAGGGGCTCCCTCCATACCCTTACGCATGCGGCTGCGCAGTATGCAGCCGCACGCGTAGGTATATGCAGGGAGCCCCTGTGATGCGGACAATTGGCCGCGTCCGCCGGCCGACTCGCGGCAATGACAGGACCGGGTACCGGCGGATAGAGATAGTGGAGGATGGCGGCGTGGGAGCGATCCAGGCTTATGGGGCTGGAGGAAGCCCCAGGTATGTATAAAACCTTTCCCCGAACGTCTCTGGTTCCCTGTAAATATCACCAATACTAGCATATGTGCTGGAAACAGCGATATTTCAGCTCCACTGCATCTCTCTGATTCTGTGTCAGACATCCAGACCTGCAGGGGGAGCTCTGGTCACTGCAGGGAATTATTCAAAAAGGCAAAGCGTTGGCTGTGAATTTAGCATAAGAATATAGCGTTTAAACCGGATGTTGAATTTACAGAAAGTTTTCTTAAAACAAAAAAAAAACAAAACTGGAGAATTGCTTCAAATCCAAGAGCAGGGGCACAGCTAGAGATCACAAGGCCCCGTGGAAAAAAACTGATTGAACCCCCCCCCCCCCCCCCCCCAACCCCCTTAAAAAAAAAAAAAAAATATTAGGCCCGCATCAGTTTCAAGTAGCCAGAGGTGCCGGCTCCCAGTATCAGTAGCCCAAGTATAGGTGACCTCAAATATGGGTGAAAGTGCCCCGCCAGTATTGGTAGTTAGAGGTGCTATAAGATTGCTCCCCAGTATAGGAGACAGAGAGTCCCCCCAGTATAGGTATCCATATTGGCCACACAGTTTAGGTTGTCTGAGGGGCTCCTCTGTATATGTAGTCCCCGAGTACAGGTATACAGATGTGACCCCCCCTTTCACGTGCAGAGTAGCAACAGTGGAGCATAAGAGAAGTCAAGTCACTATGAGTATAATAAACATTAGAGTGTGAGCTCCTCTGAGGACAGTCAGCGACATGACTATGTGCTCTGTACAGTGCTGCAGAAGATGTCAGTGCTATATAATACATAATAATAATATGGTAGGACATTACACTATGCCTATGGTAAGATTAGAGTGTGAGCTCCTCTGAGGACAGTCAGTGACATGACTATGTACTCTGTAATGTGCTGCAGAAGATGTCAGTGCGATATAATACATAATAATAATATGGTAGGACATTACACTATGCCTATGGTAAGATTAGAGTGTGAGCTCCTCTGAGGACAGTCAGTGACATGACTATGTACTCTGTAATGTGCTGCAGAAGATGTCAGTGCGATATAATACATAATAATAATATGGTAGGACATTACACTATGCCTATGGTAAGATTAGAGTGTGAGCTCCTCTGAGGACAGTCAGTGACATGACTATGTACTCTGTAATGTGCTGCAGGAGATGTCAGTGCTATATAAATACATAATAATAATATGGTAGGACATTAGACTGTGACTATGGTAAGATTAGAGTGTGAGCTCCTCTGAGGACAGTCAGTGACATGACTATGTACTCTGTACAGGGCTGCAGAAGATGTCAGTGCTATATAAATACATAATAATAATATAGTAGGACATTAGACTATAAATAGGGTAGGATTAGATTGTGAGCTCCTCTGAGGACAGTCAGTGACATGACTATTTGCTCTGTAAAGTGCTGCCGAAGATGTCAGTGCAATATAAATACATAATAATAATATAGTAGGACATTAGACTATAAATAGGGTAGGATTAGATTGTGAGCTCCTCTGAGGACAGTCAGTGACATGACTATGTACTCTGTAATGTGCTGCAGAAGATGTCAGTGCTATATAAATACATAATAATAATATGGTAGGACATTAGACTATGACTATGGTAGGATTAGACTGTGAGCTCCTCTGAGGACAGTCAGTGACATGGCTATGTACTCTGTAATGTGCTGCAGAAGATGTCAGTGCTATATAAATACATAATAATAATATGGTAGGACATTAGACTATGACTATGGTAGGATTAGATTGTGAGCTCCTCTGAGGACAGTCAGTGACATGACTATGTACTCTGTAATGTGCTGCAGAAGATGTCAGTGCTATATAAATACATAATAATAATATGGTAGGACATTAGACTATGACTATGGTAGGATTAGATTGTGAGCTCCTCTGAGGACAGTCAGTGACATGACTATGTACTCTGTAATGTGCTGCAGAAGATGTCAGTGCTATATAAATACATAATAATAATATGGTAAGACATTAGACTATGACTATGGTAGGATTAGAGTGTGAGCTCCTCTGAGGAAAGTCAGTGACATGACTAGGTACTCTGTAAAGTGCTGCAGGGCTATATTATTATTATTATTATTATTATTGTATTTATAAAGCACCAACATATTACGCAGTGCTGGACATTAATTTAGGTTACAGACAATATTTAGGGGTGACATACAGCAATATGACAATTCAGGAATACAAGAAAACCAGATCACGCAGCACAGTATGAGTACCAGGTAATGCTTAGTCAGTCACTGGAGGGGAGCATTGAGATTAGGCAAGTTAGGTTCACTCAAATGCATAGCATGGGTGCACAGTAATTAAGGTGCATGATCAGGTAGGACACAAAAGGAGGAGGACCCAGCCCAAAGGCTTACAATCTAGAGGGAGAGGTAGGGACACGAGAGGTAGGGGACCAGAGTTCAGCTGCGGGATTAGAGCATCAGTAAGGGGAAAGGGTTTGGCCAGACTGAAAACGTGAGTTTTGAGGGCCTTCTTGAAGGTGTTGAAGGAGTGGGTTGCCCTAATGGGTGAAGGTAAGGAGTTCCATAGTGTTGGAGCGGCTCTTGAGAAGTCCTGGAGGCGTGCATGGGACTGGGTGATGAGGGGGACGGTCAGGCGAAGTTCATTCATACCACCCAACCATCCCGTTTTCTGGATGGGCAGAGAATGGAGGAGAAAAAAATTATCGAGGCTCCAGCCGTGGTAATGAGGGATGCGGGAGCCCGGCTTCATTACTTCCTCCCTCCCTTCCTCTCTCTGAATACCCCCCTGATGTGTCTGTCCCCCCCCCCCCCCCCTTGTTAGCAGAGTGAGCGCAGCGGAGCAGCCAGTCGAGTCCTCTTACCGCTGATCCACGCATACTGTCTGGCATCGGACCTCCATGTGCTTCCTGTTTACTATGACGTCACAGGAAGCAGATGGAAGTCCTATGCCAGTACGAGTGGATCTGCGGTAAAAGAACTGGACTGGCTGCTCCGCTGCGCTCACTTTGCCTACAAGGAGGGGAGGACAGAAAGACACATCAGGGGGGTATTCAGAGAGAGGGAGGGAGGAAGTAATGAAGCTGGGCTCCCGCATCCCTCATTACCGCGGCTGGAGCCTCGATCATTTTTTTTCGCCTCCAGGCAATCCCCCCCCCCACCTAAAAGTGGCGCCCTCCTCCCCACCCACGGGCATTCTCCCCCCCCTCCACTGACAACCCCCTTACCCACTAGCACCCTCCTCCCCACCAAGAGTGTACCCTGCCCATGGCCCTAGGCACCCTACCCCAGGCACCCTTACCCTGGCCCCTGCACCCTTACCCTGGCCCCTGCACCCTTTCCCAGGCACCCTGCCCCTGGCCCCTGCACCCTTTCCCAGACACCCTGCTCCTGGCCCCTGCACCTGGCCCCTTCACCCTTCCATAGCTCCCAACTGTCCCTTTTTCAGAGGGACAGTCCCTTTTTGGGAGCCCTGTCCCTCTGTCCCTGTATCACCCTCATTTGTCCCTCTTTCAGGACTTTGTCCCTCTTTCTATATAAATATATACATTTCTATACTAAAAATGTGTTTGATTGACTCTAAACTTTATTCCCATCCTTTAAATTGATATATTACTAATTTTAAAATGTTATTATGAAGGAAAATGAACCAGGATAGAAAGGACCAGTGTAGTTTGAATTATAAAACAACATATTTTCTTATGAAATTTTTATGGTATGCGAGACTAGAGGCGTGGTGGGGGTGTGGCCAGGGGTGTGGCAGGGCGTGGCTTAAGTGTCTTTTTTTCATCTCAAAAAGTTGGGAGGTATGTTCATTGGAGGAGCGGAGTGACCGGCTTGGTGTGTATCTCTGAGTAAGATCAGAAATGTAGGTTGGACAGGTTTTGTGGACGGATTTGTAGGTCAGACACAGTATTTTGAATCTGATTCTGGACTGGATAGGAAGCCAGTGGAGAGATTCACAGAGGGGATCCGCCGTGGTGGAGCGATGGGAGGAGGGGATAATTCTGGCTGCCGTATTCATGATGGAGTGCAGTGGGGCTATTCGGGTCATAGGGAGACCAGACAGCAGGGCATTGCAGTAGTCGAGGCTAGTGTTGGGCGAACACTGTTCGGGTTCTGCAGAACATCACCCTGTTCGGGTGATGTTCGAGTTCGACCGAACACCTGATGGTGTTCGGCCAAACCGTTCGGCCATATGGCCGAACTAAGAGCGCATGGCCGAACGTTCGGCTAGCGCTGTGATTGGCCGAACGGGTCATGTGGTTCGGACCCGAACGCGCTCTGATTGGCCGAATGGGTCACGTGGTTCGGGTAAATAAATACCCGATCCACGTCATTTCTCCGCCATTTGTCTGTGGGTTTAGCTTTGGGTAGGCAGGCAGGGTAGTTCTCTCTCCAGCCAGGCTAGCCAGGGTCCCCCCAGTCATTGTGTCGCTGCTGGGAACAGTAGTACACCGCTCACCCACACTATATAGCATTGTGTTTACTGCCACTCTGTGTACACTGCTCACCCACCACTGTATAGCATTGTGTTTACTGCCACTCTGTGTCTCTGCTGGGAACAGTAGTACGCCGCTCACCCGCCACTGTATAGCATTGTGCTCTGTGTCGCTGCTGGGAATAGTAGTACACCGCTCACCCACCACTGTATAGCATTGTGCTCTGTGTCGCTGCTGGGAACAGTAGTACACCGCTCACCCACCACTGTATAGCATTGTGCTCTGTGTCGCTGCTGGGAACAGTAGTACACCGCTCACCCACCACTGTATAGCATTGTGCTCTGTGTCGCTGCTGGGAATAGTAGTACACCGCTCACCCACCACTGTATAGCATTGTGCTCTGTGACGCTGCTGGGAACAGTAGTACACCGCTCACCCACCACTGTATAGCATTGTGCTCTGTGTCGCTACTGGGAATAGTAGTACACCGCTCACCCACCACTGTATAGCATTGTGCTCTGTGTCGCTGCTGGGAATAGTAGTACACCGCTCACCCACCACTGTATAGCATTGTGCTCTGTGACGCTGCTGGGAACAGTAGTACACCGCTCACCCACCACTGTATAGCATTGTGCTCTGTGTCGCTGCTGGGAATAGTAGTACACCGCTCACCCACCACTGTACAATCAATTTTCTCAAAAACTATAAGCTCTTTTTCAAATATTTTTTTTCCTCTTGTACCCACTCCCAAGGTGCACATACCCTGCAAATTTGGGGTATGTAGCATGTGAGGAAGCTTTACAAACCACAAAAGTTCGGGTCCCCATTGACTTCCATTATGTTCGGAGTTCGGCGCGAACACCCGAACATCGTGGCCATGTTCGGCGAACGTTCGCGAACCCGAACATCCAGGTGTTCGCCCAACACTAGTCGAGGCGGGAAATTATGAGGGCATGGATGAGGAGTTTGGTGGTGGCAGAGGTCAGGAAAGGGCGAATCTTACAGATGTTACGAACGTGGAAGTTGCAGGACTTTGTGAGGTTTTGGATGTGGATATATATATATGTATAAATACAGAATAATAATATTGTGGTAGGACTAGTTATGCATCTTTCAGAGCTGCTGGAAAGACTCCTCTGCACAGATCCGATCCTCACAAATCCCTCTTTATCTGTCTACAACTGTGCAGAAGACCGGCCCAGCCCTAAGCCAATTCCTAATCTGCCTCTGTGTCTGGTGATCCCTGCAAAGATCTGTGCCTGAGCCTGTAATGCGTCTGAAGCACCAGGCACTCTGCTGAGCCTAATCTCCAGCCTGCTCACCGCAACCTGCAGCCAGGGAGCCCCGCCCCCACTACCTATCATGAGAGAAATATGGAGGCCACCAGTGCCGACTGCCAAGGAATCTGGTTTCTTCACATCCCGTAGTGTCACTAGAGACAAGGGATCATTTTCACAACAGGGGAACACACACATAAATAAAACTATTTTCATAATTTATGAGAAGAGCACCTAGGCTGTGGCCTAGGGAGCTGCTAGCAAACATTAAAAAAGTTGAGTGCTAATTTAGGCACAAACAATTAATAACAATTTAATTGCAGTAGTAGAATATTGGTAGATTTACAACCTTATTCAAATTGTGAAATATTGGCAACTTCTCCCTACTCTCACACAGAACCCTCACCTGGTGGTGCCGAATCCTGAGACCGATCTGTTGGTGCCTAACCCTAAGAATCCCCCCCCCCCCGGTGTTGCCTAACCCTAAGACCCCCCCAGTGGTGCCTGCCCCTAAGACCCTTCTGTTGGTGCCTAAACCTAAGCCCACCCCTGGTGGTGCCTAAACTTAAGACCCCCCCCCCCCCCCCCCGGTGGTGCCTAACCATAAGACTACCCTGGTGGTGCCTAATCCTAAGACCCCCTGGTGGTATCTAACCCTAAGACCACCCTTGGTGGTGCATAACCCTAAGACCACCCTGGTGGTGCATAACCCTAAGACCCCAATAAATCGATAAATAACAATGTAACCAGAGGCGACCGCTAGCAATAAACCGTTAATTAACAATTTAATCTGAGCCGCCTGATAAATAGCATGGCGGGTGGCCCCAGTATGGTAAATAACAATTTAATTTGAGCTGCCTGCTGAATTACTGTACATGAAGATATGGTTAGAATGGTTATTTTAAGTTTGCCTGTTAGGTCAACCAGAAAATGTGTACTGCCACAGGAGGTAACTTACCTCCTGCCAATGCGCACCTCACCGCTCTCCATCTTCCAGACACCTCCACCTTCACCACTGGAACTGCCGCAGGAGGTAACTCACCCCCTGCCAATGCGCACTTCACCGTTCTCCATCTTCCGAACACCTTCACCACCGGAACTGCTGCAGGAGGTAACTCACCCCCTGCCAATGCACACCTCACCGCTCTCCATCTTCTGGACACCTTCACTACCGGAACTGACATAAGAGGTAACTCACCTCCTGCCAATGCACACCACACCGCTCTCCATCTTCCAGACACCTCCACCTTCACCACCGGAACTGCTGCAGGACGTAACTCACCTCCTGCCAATGCACACCACACCGCTCTCCATCTTCCGGACACCTCCACCTTCACCACCGGAACTGCCGTAGGAGGTAACTCATCTCCTGCCAATGCGCTCCTAATCGCTCTCCATCTTCCAGACACCTCCACCTTCACCACCGGAACTGCTGCAGGACGTAACTCACCTCCTGCCAATGCACACCACACTGCTCTCCATCTTCCAGACACCTCCACCGGAACTGCCGCAGGAGGTAACTCATCTCCTGCCAATGCGCTCCTCACCCCTCTCCATCTTCCAGACACCTCCACCTTCACCACTGGAACTGCTGCAGGAGGTAACTCACCTCCTGCCAATGCATACCACACCGCTTTCCATCTTCCAGACACCTTCACCACCGGAACTGCCGCAGGAGATAACTCACCTCCTGCCAATGCACACCACACCACTCTCCATCTTCCGGGCACCTCCACCTTCACCACCGGAACTGCTGCAGGAGGTAACTCACCTCCTGCCAATACACACCACACCGCTCTCCATCTTCCGGACACCTCCACCTTCACCACCGGAACTGCTGCAGGAGGTAACACACCTCCTGCCAATGCACACCTCACCACTCTCCATCTTCCAGACACCTCCACCTTCACCACCGGAACTGCCGCAGGAGGTAACTCACCTCTTGCCAATGCACACCACACCACTCTCCATCTTCCGGATACCTCCACCTTCACCACCGGAACTTCCACTCTGAAGCCAGAAGTGTCACAAGGGTGCAAGCAGCAACACAGGTGAATTAAAGAGGAGTGGTAGTGAAAATAACATTGAACAGTGAATAAAATTGCTTTTTGTAATGGATTGCGGAAACACCGTCGCGCGGTCTGACAGTGGGGCGGCTGTTTTCGCGTTCAGACTGGTGGTTTATGTACAGCAGCATGCGTCTGGTTTGTCTGAGCCTAGTAGTGCACACAGATGGAGAGCTACACGTGCGTGCGCTAGGAGGCAGGACCTTTATGCCAATAGGAGAGGGATCAGCTGATCTGGACGATCAGCTGATCCCAGCGCAGTGGGTGATTGGCTGAGTGGGACTGGGCGGCGCTGAGGAGCGCTGCACTATATATACTTCTTGCCTGTCAGTTGCTGGTTGTCTGCCATTGCGAATACTAACGTGTGATCACTCAGACCAGTCAGATCACACAGTGTGTTAGAACCAGGAGGACCTGGGAATTAACACTTAGCCAGATTACGTTTGTGTTATATGTTAGACAGTTCCAGGGTGTTGTGACCACGGACCTCACACCCAAGCTTAGGGATACTGTGTCATTTGATGTGTTATACTTTAGACCAGTTCCAGGGTGTTGTGACCACGGACCTCACACCCAAGCTTAGGGATACAGTGTCATTGCTGTGTTATACTTTAGACCAGTTCCAGAGTGTTGTGACCACGAACCACATGCTCAAGCTTAGGAATACTGTGTCATTGCTGTGTTATACTCTAGACCCTAGGTTCTCAACATGCGGTACGCGTACCCCAGGGGGTACTTCTGATGGTTCCAGGGGGTACTTGGGCTTGATATACTTAACCAAGAATAACAAATTTAGAGATTTAGAAAATTATAATTCTTATTTAAACAACACCAAATTAGTATTTTAGCAAATCAAAAGCAATAATAAATGCTTGCACATTGTTTAGAACCAATTATCATGTACTACGATTAAATATATATTTGTCAAGGGGTACTTGTGATCATGTTTACTATGATAGGGGGTACTCGATGAGTACACGGTTTTAAAAGGGGTACACACTTATAAAATATTGAGAAACACTGCTCTAGACTAGTTCCAGGGTGTCGAGACCAAGGAACTCACACCCCAGTCTAGGACTTTGTTATACTTATATGTTATGACCATTTGCTCTGTCGACCTATCTCTTGCTTTCTGATTCGGTACCTCTGCATATCTGCCTACCTGTTGCCAGACCCTGCCTGTACCCGGTTACCGAATCAGTCTCTCTCTCTCTCTGTACCTGATCTGCTCATGTGTTGCCGACCTGGCCTGCCTGACCACCCACGCTGTCACTCTCCCTGAGTGCCCAGTCTAACTATACTAGCAGTAACACCATTCCACCAGGTGACGGCTGTAACCAGGACTTCCGCTCCTCAGAGAGTCCTCTCTGCAGTGCTGCCCAGGGCTCTACCCCTTAGGGGTCCTCTGGCTGCAGTATAGTCTGATTCCCAGTATAGCAGGGAATCATTGGCTGCCAGGTTATCTCTATCCCCTCTCCTAGGAGATAGTTCACACACAGCCCTAGGCCACCTGCTCCTCAGGTGGTCCATGCTCATAGTTTCTGCGTCTCACGGGAGATAGCCTACTGTTGCACCAAAACACTTACACATTACTAGGTGTCCAGAGGTTAGTCATACTTGTATTACTGGTGATTCTGCAGATCATCAATAATCAGGTATACATCTGCATTCTTGGTGATACTGCAGATCACCAATAATCAGATTCTCTCTGTGTGCTGACACCGATCGTTACAGAACGGCAGACCTGAAAAACAAGATGGACGCACTCCACAGCCGTTTTGATGCACTCACCACTTCGGTGGAGAATTTCATCAGAGTGCTGGACGGTCATCAGACCCAGATCACTGCCTTGTCTGGGTCCATACAGGTCTTTCAGGCGGCTGTGAATTCAGTGCGATCCCCCCAGTTACAGACTTACGTATGTCTGTACCCGAAAGGTTTTCTGGTCATAGATCTGACTTTCAGAATTTTAAAAATCGAGTAATGTCGTATTTTGAGTTGAGACTCAACTTGTCAGGAACTGAGGCACAGAGAATTACATTTATTAAGACCCTGCTGTCAGGGAATTCTCAAACATGGGCATATAGCCTTCAGGTAGGGCATGAAGCTTTGAGGTCAGTCGAGGAATTTTTTTAAGGCCATGGCCATAATTTATGATGATCCGGACATTGCCTCCACTGCTGAGCGGAAGCTTAAGACTTTGCGTCAAGGCAAGGATCCGGTAGAAGTCTATGCAGCTGAATTCAAAAAGTGGTCTGTGTCAGCTAGGTGGGGGTCATTTGCACTGTTAGACTCTTTTTTATCAGGGTTGTCAGACGCAGTCTCGGATTTGATGTTGGGACATCCTGAATCAAAAACTATTGATGAGGCAATCCCTTTAGCAGTACGGGTTGATCGCCGTTTACGGTATCAGAAACAAACCCGCGGTAAGAACACTATAAGATATGTCTCCTACGCCTCTCCTCCTCCCGTCTCAAATCCGCCAGAGCCAATGCAAATTGGACAGTCCAAATTGATACGGGTGGAGAGGAATCGCAGGAAAACCGAACAGCTCTGTTTATACTGTGCAGAGGAGGGTCATAAAGTGCAGAATTGTCCCAAAAAGTCGGGAAACGCTGCGGCCTAGGTGTAGTTAGAGGTAATACCCTAGGCGCGCAGTCTTTACCTCTAAACAACAATCGTTTGCTCCTTCCCTGTTCTGTCACATGGGATGGTCAGACTGTTACCACTGAAGCTTTCGTAGACTCTGGTTCAGCGGCTAACTTTATGGATTACGAGTTTGCAAAAAATTTGGGGATTCCTATACTCCCATTAGACCAACAGGTTTTTGTCACTGCTGTAGATGACTCTCCTCTGCAAAGTAGACATCCTCTGTCTCAAACCCCGAATTTGAGGTTCAGGGTTGGGGTGCTACATAAGAAGAATCTTCAATTTCTGGTCCTGCGTATGGCAACCTCCACCGTCTTTCTTGGCATGCCCTGGTTACAACTTCACTCCCCTCAGATAGTTTGGTTTTCAGGTCAGCTAACGAGCTGGTCTACCCATTGTTATCATCATTGTTTAGCGAAAGTAACCGTGGGTAACACCAAGATTCAGATTAAAGGTGTGCCAAAACAATACGCAGAATTTGCTGACGTGTTCTGTCCCTAATTGGCAGATAAACTTCCCCCTCACCGTACCTTCGACTGTCCCATCGATTTGAGATCTGGTTGTATGCCTCCCAGGGGTCACCTCTATAATCCGTCTGGGCCTGAGAAACTAGCTATGCAAGAATACATCAGGGAAAACTTGGCTAAGGGGTTCATCCGTCCCTCCCGTTCACCAGCAGGGGCAGGATTCTTTTTTGTAAAAAAAAAAGGATGGAGGCCTTCGTCCTTGCATTGATTATCGAGGCTTAAACAATATCACAGTGAAAAATCGTTATCCTTTACCCTTGATTGACGATTTGTTCACTCAGGTTACCAACGGCAAGATTTTCTAGAAGCTAGATCTGAGAGGTGCATACAACCTAGTTCGCATTAGGGATGGTGATGAATGGAAGACGGCCTTTAACACGCCCGACGGGCATTACGATTATCTGGTGATGCCCTTTGGGTTGTGTAACCCGCCGGCCGTCTTCCAGGAATTGATTAATGAGGTATTCAGGGAGGTGTTGAGGAAGTTCGTCCTGGTCTATCTGGACGATATACTGATCTTTCCGTCCAATCTCTTGGAACACCGCGAGCATGTTAAGTTTGTTCTGGAGAAGTTAAGACAGAATCTGCTTTATGCCAAACTGGAGAAATGCCTCTTCGAAGTGACCTCGGTTGCCTTCTTGGGGTACATTATCTCTACATCTGGCCTCTCAATGGATCCAGGAAAGGTTTCTGCTGTCCTGGAGTGGCCTCAGCCTGTAGGACTGAAGGAACTCCAGAGATTTCTGGGCTTTGCTAACTACTACAGGAGGTTTATAAAGGGGTACTCTACAATAGTCTCGCCCCTCACCAGTCTCACCAAGAAAGGGGCTGATACATTACTCACCACTGGTCAGCAGAGGCTCATGCTGCCTTTTCTACATTGAAAAAACTGTTCTGTTCCGCACCTATATTGAGACATGTTGATGTCACCTTCCCCTTTATCGTGGAGGTTGATGCTTCAGAGGTGGGGGTGGGAGCTGTATTGTCTCAGAGATCAGGCTTGCAGGGCAAACTCCACCCATGTGCCTACTTTTCTCGTAGGTTTTCACCCGCAGAGAAAAACTACGACATAGGCAACCGGGAGCTTTTGGCCATCAAATTAGCTTTTGAGGAATGGTGACACTGGCTAGAAGGTGCAGAACAAACTATCACAGTTTATACAGATCATAAGAATCTGGAGTACATAGAGAGTGCCAAGAGACTCAGGCCCCGTCAGGCCCGGTGGTCCCTGTTCTTTGCAAGATTCAGATTTGTAATCACGTATACCCCTGGTAGTAAAAACATCAAGGCCGACGCCTTGTCCAGGTGTTTTGAACCCGAGACAGTACAGCCCTCAGCCCCTGAGACCATTCTACCTCAGAAGGTAGTTCTGGCAGCCACTGAGACCTGGAAGAATTGGACAGTCACTCTGAGTCCTTACCAACAGGATGTTCCAGAGGGGAAGCCTGATGGGGTCATGTTTGTGCCACTGCCTTTCCGGCTACAACTCTTGCAACTGTTTCATTCCCACAAGAATGCTGGTCATTCCGGGGCCACCAGAACTCAGGATTTACTGGCCAGATGTGCTTGGTGGCATACGTTGGCAACAGATTGTAAGGAGTTTGTAAGAGAGTGTGCAGTGTGTGCTAGGAGTAAACCCTCTCGTCAGGCCCCTGTTGGTACCTTACAACCCTTGCCAGTCCCAAGTGAACCATGGACCCATTTGTCCATGGATTTTGTGGGCTAACTCCCCAGGTCTGAGGGCAAGACGGTCATTTGGGTGGTAGTGGACAGATTCAGTAAGATGGCTCATTTTGTTCCTTTGAAAGGACTCCCCTCGGCCCAGGAATTTGCTGATCTCTTCATCCAGCACATTTTCCGGCTGCATGGCATTCCGGAAAATGTAGTGTCAGATAGGGGAGTTCAATTTGTTTCTAAGTTTTGGAGAGCCTTTTGCCATCAGCTGGATATGGACCTTGCATTTTTATCAGGCTACCACCCACAGACCAATGGCCAGACCGAGAGAGTTAACCAATCCCTAGAACAGTTTCTCAGATGTTATGTTGCAGATGCGCAATCCGATTGGGTAAATTTTTTGCCGTTCGCAGAATTTGCGCACAACAACCTGAAAAGCTCCTCTTCAGGATTTTCCCCATTCCAGGTAGTCTTGGGAAGATCACCTTTGCCGGTGATTGCCGGTGGCATCTACACCATTCCCGGCTCTGGAGGATTGGCAGAAGGCTTTAAAGGAGATTTGGGGAATGGTTAAGAGGAACCTGGGGAAAGCTTTCCAAACCCAGAAAAGACAGGCAGATAAAAGGCGGTCCGTAGAGTGGAAGTTCTCTCCAGGAGATTTGGTGTGGGTATCCACTCGGCATTTGGCCTTGAAGCAGCTGTCACCCAGCCAGTATGAGAGGTGTGAGATCATTCCATGTGTCTCTATTGAAGCCAGCAGTGCACGTGGATTCCTCTCCCCCCCCCCCCCCTTCTGTGTTGGTTGATGACCAACCAGAATATAAGATTGAAAAGATCCTGGACTCTCGCTTAGTGCAGAATTCCGTACAGTATCTGGTCCACTGGAGAGGATATGGTGTGGAGGAAAGATCTTGGGTGCCAGATTGTCGCATGCATGCGGAGGAATTAAAGAAAGAATTTCATGACTCACATCCTGGGAAGCCTGGTGGGAAGTGTCCGGAGTCCACTCCTCAGGGGGGTGTACTGTAATGGATTGCGGAAACACCGCCGCGCGGTCTTACAGCGGGGTGGCTGTTTCCACGTTCAGACCGGCGGTTTCCGCACAGCAGCATGCGTCTGGTTTGTCTGAGCCTAGTAGTGCACACAGATGGAGAGCTACGCGCGCGCGTGCGCTAGGAGGCAGGACCTTTATGCCAATAGGAGAGGGATCAGCTGATCAGGACGATCAACTGATCCCAGTGCAGTGGGTGATTGGCTGAGTGGGACTGGGCGGCGCTGGTTGTCTGCCGTTGCGAATACTAATGTGTGAGCACTCAGACCAGTCAGATCTCACAGTGTGTTAGAACCAGGAGGACCTGGGAATTCACACTTAGCCAGATTACGTTTGTGTTATATGTTAGACCAGTTCCAGGGTGTTGTGACCACGGACCTCACACCCAAGCTTAGGGATACTGTGTCATTGCTGTGTTATACTTTAGACCAGTTCCAGAGTGTTGTGACCACGGACCACACGTTCAAGCTTAGGGATACTGTGTCATTGCTGTGTTATACTCTAGACCCTAGGTTCTCAACATGCGGTACGCGTACCCCAGGGGGTACTTCTGATGGTTCCAGGGGGTACTTGGGCTTGATATACTTAACCAAGAATAACAAATTTAGAGATTTAGAAAATTATAATTCTTATTTAAACAACACCAAATTAGTATTTTAGCAAATCAAAAGCAATAATAAATGCTTGCACATTGTTTAGAACCAATTATCATGTACTACGATTAAATATATATTTGTCAAGGGGTACTTGTGATCATGTTTACTATGATAGGGGGTACTCGATGAGTACACGGTTTTAAAAGGGGTACACACTTATAAAATATTGAGAAACACTGCTCTAGACTAGTTCCAGGGTGTCGAGACCAAGGAACTCACACCCCAGTCTAGGACTTTTTTATACTTATATGTTATGACCATTTGCTCTGTCGACCTTTCTCTTGCTTTCTGATTCGATACCTCTGCATATCTGCCTACCTGTTGGCAGACCCTGCCTGTACCCGGTTACCGAATCAGTCTCTCTCTCTCTGTACCTGATCTGCTCGTGTGTTGCCGATCTGGCCTGCCCGACCATTCTAGCTGTCACTCTCCCTGAGTGCTCAGTCTAACTGTACTAGCAGTGACACCATTCCACCAGGTGTCAGCTGCAACCAGGACTTCCGCTCCTCAGAGAATCCTCTCTGCAGTGCTGCCAAGGGCTCTACCCCTTAGGAGTCCTCTGGCTGCAGTATAGTCTGATTCCCAGTATAGCAGGGAATCATTGGCTCCCAGGTTATCTCTATCCCCTCTCCTAGGAGATAGTTCACACACAGCCCTAGGCCACCTGCTCCTCAGGTGGTCCATGCTCATAGTTTCTGCGTCTCACGGGAGATAGCCTACTGTTGCACCAAAACACTTACACATTACTAGGTGTCCAGAGGTTAGTCATACTTGTATTATTGGTGATTCTGCAGATCATCAATAATCAGGTATACATCTGTATTCTTGGTGATACTGCAGATCACCAATAATCAGATTCTCTCTGTTTGCTGACACCGATCGTTACACTTTTTTAATTTTTGTTTTATTTTATACAATATTAATTTATAAATTATTTAGTCAGGTTTTGCCTATTGTAAAATCCTTTCTCACACTGATTTTAAGTCTGAATTTGATCACAGGTGGCGACATTTTCTCAGGCGATCTCTGCAGAATGTTTTATTTACTGAGAGTTCTAAAGCCAATACAATATATACCTGGTCTCCCAGAATTCTTAGGGGGGGGGAGGAGGGGCTACATACCAAAATCTCTTGACGCTAATCTGGCACCTCTGCGCGCTCAAATTTACCTTCATAGCCACATATGGCGGCTTTGCGGCAAAAAAAGCTAAAAATTGGGCAGCCGCCCCATGCGTCAGAATTTCCTTCTAATACCGCTAAATACGGCTTTTATTACAGGCGCCTATGACGGTGACGCTTCTACCGTAAGGTCTGCTGCGCCCTTTTCCCCTGCTCCGCTGTCTTCCATGGATGGAGGCAGAATATATTTCTGCTGCATATGCCGGTCAAGAATGTGTTTGGTTAAGACTACTACTTTAAGATTATGCAATCAACACCCAGAGCAGGATTATCCACCAAGCAACCTAGGCGGGTGCCCGGGGCCTAGTGGGTAGTGGGTGTCCAGGGGCCCACCTGCCATTTTCTCTGACCGCTCACTACTTCAGTTTACCAAAAAGACCACAAGAGGGCCCCAGATCTACTACCTTGCCTGAGGTGCCGTTACATCTTAATCCATCTCTGTGCACAGGGCAGTTTCTAGGCTAAATTGCACCCAGGGCGAGGGTGTAAAAATTGCGCCCCCTTGTCCTCCCCCCCACTCCCGTGGACTCGCGAACCCTTACTCTTTAGGGACAGTCACACAGCCACAGGTCACAAGTAGATCTGCCTACTTACTAGTGACCAGCTGCTCATCCAGGAGGAAGCAGGGATCAGGAGAACACACAGGCGGAGAGAGCCCGGAAAGCCGACTCCTCCATGGGCGCCGCGCACTGACAGCCTGCAGTACCGCTACAGGACACCAGGTGTCATGACACGGTAAAGAGAGCCTGGAAAGCCGACTCCTCCATGTGCGCCGCGTACTGACAGCCTGTAGTACCGCTACAGGACACCAGGTGTCATCACGCGTTAAAGAGAGCCCGGAAAGCCGACTCCTCCATGGGCACCGCGCACTGACAGTCTGCAGTACCGCTACAGGACACCAGGTGTCATCACGCGGTAAAGAGAGCCTGGAAAGCTAACTCCTCCATGGGCGCCGCACACAGACAGCCTGCAGTACCACTACAGGACAGCAGGTGTCATCACGCGGTAAAGAGAGCCAGGAAAGCTGACTCCTCCATGGGCGCCGCACACCGACAGCCTGCAGTACCGCTACAGGACAGCAGGTGTCATCACGCGGTAAAGAGAGCCCGGAAAGCTGACTCCTCTATGGGCGCCGCAAACCGACAGCATGCAGTACCGCTACAGGACAGCAGGTGTCATCACGCGGTAAAGAGAGCCTGGAAAGCTGACTCCTCCATGGGCGCCGCACACCGACAGCCTGCAGTACCGCTACAGGACACCAGGTGTCATCACGCGGTAAAGAGAGCCCGGAAAGCTGACTCCTCCATGGGCGCCGCACACCGACAGCCTGCAGTACCGCTACAGGACACCAGGTGTCATCACGCGGTAAAGAGAGCCCGGAAACCCGACTCCTGCATGGGCGCTGCGCACTGACAGCCTGCAGTACCGCTACAGGACACCAGGTGTCATCACGCTGTAAAGAGAGCCCGGAAAGCCGACTCCTCCATGGACGCCGCGCACTGACAGCCTGCAGTACCGCTATAGGACACCAGGTGTCATCACGCTGTAAAGAGAGCCCGGAAAGCCGACTCCTCCATGGGCGCTGCGCACTGACAGCCTGCAGTACCGCTACAGGACACCAGGTGTCATCACGCGGTAAAGAGAGCCCGGAAAGCCGACTCCTCCATGGGAGCCGCGCACTGACAGCCTGCAGTACCACTACAGTACACCAGGTGTCATCATGCGGTGGTGATGTGATGATGACGCGACGCCTGATGCAGGCAGCCTAGGAGGAGCCAAGGAAGGTGATCTCGCTGGTAATCTTCTTCCATTTGGCTGCACCGCGCATCACCAGCTACCTATCGGTTATGTCCTTCTGCCTGCGCCCCCCCTTCTTCTACTTGCTGGTCTGCGCCCAGGGCGGTCGCCCTGCCCAAGAAAAGGCCCTGTCTGTGCAAAGTGGGAGGTAAATGAACCCCGGGACGAGGACCGGTCTTACAGCAGGAAGTGGTCAGTGAAATGTTTGCGGAGAGCTAGCATGTGAAGGGTTACCAGTGGTGAAAGCGGCTCTTCCAGTAAGAGGGATAAAGTCAGTGTGGTTTATTATATCTCTGCTGTTTGCTCAGCTCTCTGTTTCACAATGGACTGTTTGTTCACCTTGTTATCCTAGATGAGCCGATTTCTACAGCCTTGGTTTTGCCTTCGGAATTCACAGAAAAGTCACAAAAACATTTCCCCAGCCAAGCCAATGAAAGTCCCTAATGCTGAGAATGGATCCATCTGAAAATGGCGCCTGTGAATAATGGCGCACGGTGTTCCTTTTGTCGCTTATCGCTATTTAACGTTAAAGCCTTATCGTTATTTAGCTCTGTTTATTTTATTGAAAATTAGCGTTAAAGAGGAGCTGTTAGGTATAAGGTCTCAGAGAAAATAAACACATATATCAGTAGCTAAATATTGGCTGTACTTACATTACATATGCATTTCTCTGTCCACGTTTGGATTTCACAGAATTTTTATATAGTATTTGCAGAGAATGATGCTCCTGACAGCTCATGGCAGGCTCCATGTTTGTCTGTCTCCTATGAAGCCAGTTGTGATGTCATATCCTCCCTGCTTCCTGATGATTCCACTCACAAAAAAGAAAGTAATGGACAACACTACTGTGCAGTGAATATTAATTAGCCATGTGGCTAGGAACAATAGCACTCATGCAGTATACTCTAACAGAACATATGCCCTGTGATTTTTCAGTGCTGGCTGCTGTTAGAAGCTGCTGTAACATGAGCCTGTAACCTCTCACTGAGAAAGCAGCCTAGGCATGATAGGAAAATGAAGGGGGATGACCCAAGGTACTGCAGTGGGGAGAAGAGGCAGCCCCAGAATGCTTTGCAGTATCTGTTATTCGGCCTGCGTCCTCCTTAGGAGCTTGGGAATAAAGAGCCTTGCTGTTCAGCACACATCATAGTAAGAGAGATTTTTAACTTCAGTATTGCTTTTTTGGCTTCCTTCTAAACTGTTTAACACAGGAAAATAGAGGTTTAAATTAGCTTTTGCAACCCTCTCCCTACACCCTAGACCCCCCCTGGTGGTGCCTAACCCTAAGACACTGCAAAAAAGAGGTAAGGGAGCACCAGGCTAATTTATAAGTCACAATTCAATACCATTTATTAATCCAATTACGTACAAAAAGGTCACTGACACTTAAAAATAACCCCCATAAAAACCACTATGGCTGCAAAAATAGAGCACCGGTATCATGTATAGATTAGAATCAGTCCTGGAGTGCACTCCCCGTGAAGACTGTACTGAAAATATATATTGGTTATCTTCGGGCCCATTTAATAGTCCATAGTAGTAGTGACTGCTCGATTAAGAGTAGAGAGAAATCTTCATCCTACAACCCGTGTGCTGTGTAAAATGCACGCCTCTATATGCTTCTATATCTACGTACGCATTACAGACACTGTCAGTGTCTAACCTCTCCTATCTCCACACAGCATGCCATAAAACTTTTCCAGCAGACGCTTGGATTAAACTCACGTGACCCTGTTGGTCTCACAGATACAGTCCAGCGGCAGATAGAACTTCATCAAAGGTCCCGTGCTGTCGTTTGAAGGCGGGGATCGCTGCCTAGCCACCGTATCTGATGGAGCGGCTGTGTATGCCGGGAGAGAGAGGAAGCGTATGGAGGCACGGGGAGGACATAGGCTCCGCCCACTCAATCGGCGTCACCAGCTCACGTGACGCGTTTCATCCTATTCGGATTTCTTCAGACGTGTCCGAATAGGATGAAACGCGTCACGTGAGTTGGTGACGCCGATCGAGTTTAATCCAAGCGTCTGCTGGAAAAGTTTTATGGCATGCTGTGTGGTGCCTAACCCTAAGCACGCCCTGGTGGTGCCTAACCCTAAGACCTCCCTGGTGGTGCCTAACCCTAAGCACGCCCTGGTGGTGCCTAACCCTAACCACCCCCCTGGGGGTGCGTAACCCTAACCTTGACAGTGTTACATTAAATCCATTCACTGTTTTGCAGTTAAATAACGTCTGCAGTTTGGCTTATGTAGGGCGCTATTGATAAATAACGTTACTGTGCGCAATAATGTCTGCTGTTTGGCATATGAATGGCACTATTGATAAATAACGAGAAATCGTCAGAAAAATGATTGAAAATCAGATCGGACCTGTCAGAAATTATCTATCGAACCATCTGCCAAAATATCTCATGGTGTATTCCCATCATAATGTCTGTATTTTGTAGCGAGAGTCAATGAAGATGCGAATCACTCCAGCTTGCATGCGTTTTTACCTGGCGGTTCCTCACTGCACGGAATGAGCGCTGTACACACACACACAAGATATCTTTATTGTTACTGTACAATCCTATATTCCTAAAGGTAGCCAAACATCAGGTGATGAGGGGCAGTTTCGACCAAAGGACAAATCTCTCTCTAATCGAATCTGATTAGAGAGAGAGATCTGTCATCTGCCCAAACACCACAGGCCAATTCACAATCGATGTCAGCATGAAATCTCTCGGGAATCGAGTCTGCCACGTCTGCCGCCTCGCCACTGCCTCCCTAGTATGAATGTACATGTGTGTATTTATACATTACCTGTCCTGTGTCGCTGTGCCGTCTGTCTACCGACATCACCGCTCTTCCATTAGCGTTATACATGTTGCGTGCTATGCGTGGGGCTAATGGAAGAAGGCGGGTTCAGAAGGTGGGTGGGCACCGCAACACAGGACAGGTGTATAAATACATTCATATACACTGGGGGAACAGCGCCGGGGTTTCGTTACATTAATCGCTCATCCCAGTACTGCTCGTGCTGTTACCGCTGCGCACCCAATCAACTATGACGGCCCGACAGCTTGCAGCATGTCTGATCGACATGCTTGGCCTGAAATTGGTCGCATCGCCGATCGGGCATGCACTTGGCAGCACTGATTTTCACCCGATGTGGTGGCTGGATAGTGTAATGGTTAAGGGCTCTGCCTCTGACACAGGAGACCTGGGTTCAAATCTCGGCTCTGCCTGTTCAGTAAGCCAGCACCTATTCAGTCGGAGACCTTGGGCAAGACTCCCTAACACTGCTACTGCCTATAGAGCGTGTCCTAGTGGCTGCAGCTCTGGCGCTTTGAGTCCGCCAGGAGAAAAGCGCAATATAAATGTTCTGTGTTTGTTTGTTTGTAATTATTAAATCGGATGGTAGATCAGCCGCCAAGTCGCTAGATGTATGGGCACCTTTAGGCTGGCTTCACACTGCATATTGGCGTCAGCTTTGTGGTAGAGGCGTGCCCACCGCACTGCATTGCCATGCCAAAAACAGGCCTTCAGGGATTATCGCGTTAGTACAAGGTATTTCCTGACTGTCATTTGGCCAAGCAGGAAGTGATGCTTGTGGTCACATCCTGCTTTGGGCATGTGGAAGTACACAGAAGCGTATTGTAAAAACACGCTACCACGTATGTGCGCCACGACATCGCAAAGCCATCGTGTTTAACCTCCCTGGCGGTAACCCCGAGGGGAGTGTGCAGCTAAACTGTGCATGCTCCGGCAATATCAGAGAGGAATAAGCAGTGGAGGGGTCAACTGCAGTATCAGATTGGTGTATGCAGGGGTGGCACAGCCGCAGTGTCAGAGAGGTGTAAGCAGGGGAGGGGACAGCCAAAGTGTCAGATTGGTGTAAGCAAGGGAGGGGACAGCCGCAGTGTCAGATTGGTGTATGCAGGGGAGGGGACAGCCGCAGTGTCAGATTGGTGTAAGCAGGGGAGGGGACAGCCGCACTGTCAGAGAGGTGTAAGCAGGGGAGGGGACAGCCACAGTGTCAGAGAGAGAGGTGTAAGCAGGGGAGGGGACAGCCAAAGTGTCAGATTGGTGTAAGCAGGGGAGAGGACAGCCGCAGTGTCAGAGAGAGAGGTGTAAGCAGGGGAGGGGACAGCCGCAGTGTCAGATTGGTGTAAGCAGGGGAGGGGACAGCCGCAGTGTCAGATTGGTGTAAGCAGGGGAGGGGACAGCCGCAGTGTCAGATTGGTGTAAGCAGGGGAGGGGACAGCCGCAGTGCTAGAGAGAGAGGTGTAAGCAGGGGAGGGGACAGCCACAGTGTCAGATTGGTGTAAGCAGGGAAGGGGACAGCCACAGTGTCAGATTGGTGTAAGCAGGGGAGTGGACAACTGCAGTGTCAGAGAGAGAGGTGTAAGCAGGGGAGGGGACAGCCACAGTGTCAGATTGGTGTAAGCAGGGGAGGGGACAGCCGCAGTGTCAGATTGGTGTAAGCAGGGGAGGGGACAGCCGCAGTGCCAGAGAGAGAGGTGTAAGCAGGGGAGGGGACAGCCACAGTGTCAGAGAGAGAGGTGTAAGCAGGGGAGGGGACAGCCACAGTGTCAGATTGGTGTAAACAGGGGAGAGGACAACTGCAGTGTCAGATTGGTGTATGCAGGGGAGAGAACAGCCGCAGTGTCAGAGAGATGTGTGCGCAGGGGAGGGGACAGCCACAGTGTCAGATTGGTGTATGCAGAGGAGAGGACAGCCGCAGTGTCAGATTGGTATAAGCAGGGAAGAGGACAGCCGCAGTGTCAGAGAGAGAGGTGTCAACAGGGGAGGGGACAGCCACAGTGTCAGATTGGTGTAAGCAGGGGAGGGGACAACTGCAGTGTCAGATAGAGAGGTGTAAGCAGGGGAGGGGACAACCACAGTGTCAGATTGGTGTATGCAGGGGAGGGGACAGCCACAGTGTCAGATTGGTGTATGCAGGGGAGACAACAGCCGCAGTGTCAGATTGGTGTAAGCAGGGGAGAGGACAACCGCAGTGTCAGATTGGTGTATGCAGGGGAGAGAACAGCCGCAGTGTCAGAGAGAGAGGTGTACGCAGGGGAGGGGACAGCCACAGTGTCAGATTGTTGTAAGCAGGGGAGAGTACAACCCCAGTGCCAGAGAGAGAAGTGTAAGCAGGGCAGAGGACAACCGCAATGTCAGATTGGTGTATGCAGGAGAGAGGACAACCGCAGTGCCAGAGAGAGATGTGCGCAGGGGAGGGGACAGCTGCAGTGTCAGAGAGAGAGGTGTAAGCAGGGGAGGGGACAGCCGCAGTGTCAGATTGGTGTATGCAGGGGAGGGGACAGCCACAGTGTCAGATTGGTGTATGCAGGGGAGGGGACAGCTGCAGTGTCAGATTGGTGTATGCAGGGGAGGGGACAGCTGCAGTGTCAGATTGGTGTATGCAGGGGAGAGGACAACCCCAGTGACATAGAGAGGTGTAAGCAGGGGAGGGGACAGCCGCAGTGTCAGAGAGAGAGGTGTAAGCAGGGGAGAGGACAGACACAGTGTCAGATAGATTGGTGTATGCAGGGGAGGGGACAGCTGCAGTGTCAGATTGGTGTATGCAGGGGAGAGGACAACCCCAGTGACATAGAGAGGTGTAAGCAGGGGAGGGGACAGCCGCAGTGTCAGAGAGAGAGGTGTAAGCAGGGGAGAGGACAGACACAGTGTCAGATAGATTGGTGTATGCAGGGGAGGGGACAGCTGCAGTGTCAGATTGGTGTATGCAGGGGAGAGGAGAACCCCAGTGACAGAGAGAGGTGTAAGCAGAGGAGGGCACAGACGCAGTGTCAGAGAGATGCAAGCAGAGGAGGGGAAAAGCACTGTGTCAAAAATGTGTAAGCAAAGAAGGGGACAGCCTCAGTGTCAGAAAGGTAAGCGGGGAGAGGACAGCCACAGTGTCAGTGAGGATTAAGCATGTTAAGGGGCAGACGTAATATACGGGACAAGTTTAAGTGGGGGGAGGGGACAGTCTCAGTGTCAGAGAGGTTTAAGTAGGGAGGGGACCGCTGCAGGGTCAGAGAGGTGTAAGCAGGGGAGGGGACAGCTGCAGTGTCAGAGAGGTGTAAGAAGGGGAGGGGACAGCTGCAGTGTCAGAGAGGTGTAAGCAGGAGAGGGGACAGCTGCAGAGTCAGAGATGTGTAAGAAGGGGAGGGGACAGCTGCAGTGTCAGAGAGGTGTATGCAGGAGAGGGGACAGCTGCAGGATCAGAGAGGTGTATGCAGGGGAGGGGACAGCTGCAGTGTCAGAGAGGTGTATGCAGGAGAGGGGACAGCTGCAGTGTCAGAGATGTGTAAGAAGGGGAGGGGACAGCTGCAGTGTCAGAGAGGTGTCTGCAGGAGAGGGGACAGCTGCAGTGTCCGAGATGTGTAAGAAGGGGAGGGGACAGCTGCAGTGTCAGAGAGGTGTATGCAGGGGAGGGGACAGCTGCAGTGTCAGAGAGGTGTAAGCAGGGGAGGGGACATCCTCAGTGTCAGAGAGGTGTAGGCAGGGAGGGGACAGCTGCAGTGTCAGAGAGGTGTACGCAGGGGAGGGAACAGCTGCAGTGTCAGAGAGGTGTAAGTAGGAGAGGGGGCAGCTGCAGTGTCAAAGAGGTGTAAGCAGGGGAGGGGACAGCTGCAGGGTCAGAGAGGTGTAAGCAGGGGAGGGGACAGCTGCAGTGTCAGAGAGGTGTAAGCAGGAGAGGGGACAGCTGCAGTGTCAGAGATGTGTAAAAAGGGGAGGGGACAGCTGCAGTGTCAGAGAGGTGTATGCAGGAGAGGGGACAGCTACAGTGTCAGAGAGGTGTAAGCAGGGGAGGGGACAGCTGCAGGGTCAGAGAGGTGTAAGCAGGGGAGGGGACAGCTGCAGGGTCAGAGATGTGTAAGAAGGGGAGGGGACAGCTGCAGTGTCAGAGAGGTGTATGCAGGAGAAGGGAAAGCTGCAGTGTCAGAGAGGTGTAAGCAGGGGAGGGGACAGCTGCAGTGTCAGAGAGGTGTAAGCAGGGGAGGGGACAGCTGCAGTGTCAGAGAGGTGTAAGCAGGGGAGGGAACAGCTGCAGGGTCAGAGATGTGTAAGAAGGGGAGGGGACAGCTGCAGTGTCAGAGGTGTAAGCAGGGGATGGGACAGCTGCAGTGTCAGAGGGGTGTACGCAGGGGAGGGGGCAGCTGCAGTGTCAGAGAGGTGTAAGCAGGGGAGGGGACAGCTGCAGTGTCAGAGAGGTGTAAGCAGGGGAGGGGACAGCTGCAGTATCAGAGAGGTGTAAGCAGGGGAAGAGACAGCTGCAGTGTCAGAGAGGTGTAAGCAGGGGAAGAGACAGCTGCAGTGTCAGAGAGGTGTAAGCAGGGGAGAGGACAGCTGCAGTGTCAGAGAGGTGTAAGCAGGGGAGGGGACAGCTGCAGTGTCAGAGGGGTGCAAGCAGGGGAGGGGACATCCTCAGTGTAAGCAGAAGAGGGGATAGCCATAGCCACAGTGTCATTGAGGTGCAAGCAGGGGACAGGACCGAATGCTGTAAAAACATTGCAGGAGATTTGGGCGCAGCTGGCGCCACCATAAGCCGTAATAGGAATTATGGCTATAGAGGCGCTTAGTGGGTAATTTGGGCGCCTTCCAAAGACGGAGCACAAATTACTTTAAAAAAAAACACTATAATTCGGCCTCCAGCAATAGCTGGCAGCCAAATTACATCTTTTCCCCCAATATTCATGGCGGCCTGAAGAGGGAATAGTTATTAATGCCACCAGGACTTGTGCAGGAGCAGAATAAGCTGTTAATCGGCTTTACCCTGCACCCAAATCTCTTGGTGGCTGAATAATAGGTATGCGACGGGACAGGTGCAGTTTCAGAAAGAAGTAAGCAGGGGAAGGGATAGCCACAGTATCAGAGAGATGGAAGCAGGAGAGATGGCAGCCACAGCATCAGAGGGGTAAAAGCCGGTGGACGGGACAGCCGCAGTATCAGACAGGTGTAGACCCGAAAGATCAGTAATCAGCCTGTGGTGTATATGCAGCCAACAGATCTCTCGCCGAGCAAATTCGATCAGAGAGAGATCTGTCTCTTGGTCGATGTACCAATACATCGCTGGCCGCCTTAAAGAGACACTGAAGCGAAAAAAAAATATATGATATAGTGAATTGGTTGTGTACTATGAATAATTACTAGAAGATTAGCAGCAAAGAAAATATTCTCATATTTTTATTTTCAGGTATATAGTGTGTTTTCCAAAATTGCATCATTCTCTAATATGTGCAGATAACACAACACTCTGCATTCAAAATGATTCCTCCAGAGCAGTCTGTGAACTAATGACCTCTCCTCTGGCAGATAAAAAGAAAACTGTTCACTTACAGTTGAGATAATAAAAGTCAGAAGACAGCCCTCTCCACGACTTTGAAAGTCGTAGAGATTAATGGCTTTTTTGCATAGAGATAACAACTGGAGTTTCTTAACTCTTCCTGTACTGGAAAAAATTACATTGATGTATCTGATCTTAATGTTTTATTTCTTAGCTGTGCTACACATACAAATCATAATATCATAATTTTTTTTTCGCTTCAGTGTCTATTTAAAGGGACTCAGAGCTGTAAAATTTTACAAATATTTTATACATACCTGGGGCTTCCTCCAGCCCCATCAGCTCCGATCGCTCCCATGCCGCCGTTCTCCGTTGTCTGCAGCTTTGGGAACCCGGTCCCCGCACTTCCGGTCCCCGACTGATGGAAGTGCGGGGACCGGGTTCCCGAAGCTGCAGACAGCGGAGAACGGCGGCATGGGAGCGATCGGAGCTGATGGGGCTGGAGGAAGCCCCAGGTATGTATAAAATATTTTTAAAATTTTACAGCTCTGGTACACTTTAACTCTTCAAAGGAACATTTTATTTGTGGCATTGTCTGGTTACGATGCAGAGATTTGCTCTCTTCCTGCCAGAACAGGAAGTTACAAAAGTTCTCTCAGATGGGGTAGGGAGAACAAAAAATCACCTACCAAAACATAACAAGTCCTAAACCTGTTCCAAAAGTCAAATAAAAACAGAGCAAGGTATTGTCTATTCCCCCTCCTCCCTCACATTGATAAGGACGAGACAACCTGTAACCTGGTCACACAAACACAAACCACAGCGGGGCAAAGTATCATCAGCAGCAACAGGACACCACTGTGACAGGACTGCGCCCTGCGAGGACCTGCTGGATGCCGGAATCTTCGCTGTCTCGTCTCCCTCCATCATGATTCTGCTCCAAATCGCCTTCCTGGCCACGATGTGCGGCTGGACTCATAGCCAGACCGGAACGTGAGAAAACTTGTCGCTTTATTCTGTTGTAGACTCAACTGTCCCTTTTTCAGAGGGACAGTCCCTCTTGGAAGACATAACAGCAAACGTTGTTTAGGTGATCCATTTAATGACCATCTGTACAAGATTTCTCTTAAAGCTTTAAAAACGTTATGTTTTTTTCTATAGGGCATGTTTCAGAACTGGTTCAGAACCATACTATTTGGTTCTGAACTAATTCTAAAACATGCCTGAGGAAGAGAACCGTACCATATGGTTCTGATTTAGTTCTGAAACATGCCTAAGGAAGAGAACCATACCAATTGGTTCTGAACCAGTTCTGAAGCATGCCTGGGGAAGAGAACCATACCATTTAGTTCTGAACCAGTTCTGAAACATGCCTGAGGAAGAGAAACGCACCATATGGTTCTGAACCAATTCTGAAACATGCCTGAGGAAGAGAACCATACCATATGGTTCTGATTTAGCTCTGAAACATGCCTGAGGAAGAGAACAATACCATTTGGTTCTGAACCAGTTCTGAAGCATGCCTGAGGAAGAGAACCATACCATTTGATTCTGAACCAGTTCTGAAGCATGGCTGGGGAAGAGAACCATACCATTTAGTTCTGAACCAGTTCTGAAACATGCCTGAGGAAGAGAACCATACCATTTGGGTCTGAACCAGTTCTGAAACATGCCTGAGGAAGAGAACCATACCATTTGGTTTTGAGACAGTTGTGAAACATGCCTGAGGAAGAGAACCATATCATATGGTTCTGAGCCAATTCTGAAGCATGCATGAGGAAGAGAACCATACCATTTGGTCCTGAACCAGTTCTGAAGCATGCCTGAGGAAGAGAACCATACCATTTGGTTCTGAACCAGTTCTGAAGCATGCCTGAGGAAGAGAACCATACCATTTGGTTCTGAAACATGCCTGAGGAAGAGAACCATACCATTTGGTTCTGAACCAGTTATGAAACATGCCTGAGGAAGAGAACCATACCATTTGGTTCTGAAGCATGCCTGAGGAAGAGAACCATACCATTTGGTTCTGAACCAGTTCTGAAGCATGCCTGAGGAAGAGAACCATACCATTTGGTTCTGAAGCATGCCTGAGGAAGAGAACCATACCATTTGGTTCTGAACCAGTTCTGAAGCATGCCTGAGGAAGAGAACCATACCATTTGGTTCTGAACCAGTTCCGAAACATGCCTGAGGAAGAAACTTAAAGTTTCAAAGGCTTGCAGAGAAATCTTGTGCATTAAGTCATTAAATGTATCACCTAAACAACTTTTGTTGTTATGTCTTTAAATTCTCTCCATGACTTATACTGGACCACACGCAACTAGTCCAGCTTGAGGAACTAAATCCCTCTGTCCCTCGTTCTTCCTCATTTGTCTCTCTTTCAAGACTGATGTACAGATCTGTGTAACGAATATACTGTATGTATTTTTCTCCTGAAAAAATGTGTTTAATCGACTGTAAACTTTAGTCTCATCATTTAAATTGCTATATTTCTTATTTTCAAATGTTAAAATGAAGGAAAGCTAATGATGATAAGGATGATGATGTTAGGCCTGGTGCACACCGAGCGGTTTTTGAAGCGATACGCAAACCGCTTCCACCTGTGAAAACACTTGGCTAATGTATCTCTATGGGATGATGCACATCGGTGGACGTGGCTCCTGCTGCACGTTTGCGGTTTGCAGAGGCGTTTCTGCCTCAATGTAAAGTATAGGAAAGTGGAAAACCGCTCTGGAAAACGCTAGATCAGAGCAGTTTTCCAGGCGTTTTTGTTACAGAAACTGCTCAGTAACGGCTTTACTGTAACAATATGTGTAATCTGCTACACAAAAACGCTCCACAAACCGTTAGGTATGTGTAGAAAACCTCTCTATACATGCCTAGAATCTCTCTGAAATCTGCTTCAAAAACCGCTGGCGCTATTTGGCTGCAGTAGTGTCTGAATCACACACCTGAAACAAGCATGCAGCTAATCTTGTCAGATTTTGTCATAGACATCTGATCTGCATGCTTGTTCAGGGTCTATGGCTAAAGGTATTTGAGGCAGCAGGACAGCCAGGCAATCTGCATCGTTTAAAAAGAAATACAAAAAAAAAAGAAATACATGTGGCAGCATCCATATCCCTCTCACCTTGGGTTCCCTTTAAAATGAAGAAAAACTATGATGATAGAGTGGACTAGTGTGGTTTGCATTTTAACCACTTCAGGCTACAGTGTTTCACTTTATGCATCCAAGCAACTTTAATTTCCCATTCATTCGCCAATAACTTTATCACTACTTATTACATGGAATTGATCTATATCTTGTTTTAGGCTTTCTTTGGGTGGTACATTTTGCTAAGAATTATTTTATTCTAAATCCATTTTAACAGGAAGATTAAGAAAGAAATGGAAAAAAAATCATTATTTCTCAGTTTTTGGCCATTATAGTTTGAAATGAATACATGCTACCATAATTAAAACCCACACATTTTATTTGCCCATTTGTCCTGGTTATTACACCATTTAAATTATGGCCCTATCACAATGTATGGCGCCGATATTTTATTTGTTTTGCATCCATCACTATAATTTAAAAAATAACAGTAATATACTTACTATATACATATTAGAAAACCCCTAAGGTAATCTATGTTTTTTTTTTTTATTGTATTTTTTTTTTTACAAAACATTTTTGTGTAGCTATTGGGAAGTGGGCGAGGTAAGGGACTCATTTTAACAATAAAAAAAATGTTATTATCTGGAAAGTTTTATTTCCAGATGTAATTTTACTATTTGGCCACAAGATGCCCTCAGAACTTAATTCTGCACGTGTAGTATTACTACGCAATCGAAAGTAAAGTGTGGATGGGGCAGAAGGGGATTTATGAAAGATGGAGCCGTCTCACTGACGGTGTCGGTCTTTCATATGGGGATTTAGATTAATGAATGGGAACTTGATCTCCGGGATTACGGAAGGCGGCGGGAGCGCGTGCCATCGCGCGCCTGGCTCAGTGGCAGCAGGGCAGGCTATCTGAACGGATATATCTGTCCAGATAGACTTACGTGTTTAAAATTACATCTTTTGCTTATGAATTTTTAGTGGTAGGGGTGTGCTGGGGTTTGGGACAGTTGGAGAGCCAGGGGAGTGAAGGTCACATGTCACTGCAGGGCAAGGGAGTTGGGGGGGAGTCCCCCACCACTTGTAGGTACCTGGGGGGGGGAGGCGAGGCTCCTTTTTTTTAAATGTGAGCACCCCCCATTTAAGGACCTTTGCATGGCCCTGTCATACTACATGGTGGGGGTAAAATTGGCCAGTGATTGCCCAACCAAAATTGGATGTGTGTGTATACACCATCAATGTATTAGAGGCAGAGGGTCAGCAGGACTGTGTTGGAATTTGCATATCTGCTCTCATTGGTGGATATCCACATAAAATCCTCTTCGGCCTGGTGCACACCAGAGGAGTTTTTCTGAGCGTTTTGAGTTTTTAAATCTGCTGCTAATGTTATCCTATGTGTCTGTGCACACTGGAGCAATGAGGTTTTGTAAAAAAAAAAACCCATAGCATTACATTGGGAAGAGCTTTTAGAGGTTTCAAAAACTCTTCCCAATGTAATGCTATGTAATGCCCTGGTGCTTTTCTAGATAATGTGAGCCCTGGTGCTTTTCTAGATAATGTGAGCCCTGTTGCTTTTCTAGATAATGTGAACCCTGGTGCCTTGCCTATCTAGATAATGTGAGCCCTGGTGCTTTTCTAGATAATGTGAGCCCTGGTGCCTCTCTAGATAATGTGAGCCCTGGTGCCTCTCTAGATAATGTGAGCCCTGGTGCCTCTCTAGATAATGTGAGCCCTGGTGCCTCTCTAGATAATGTGAACCCTGGTGCTTTTCTAGATAATGTGAGCCCTGGTGCCTTGCCTATCTAGATAATGTGAGCCCTGGTGCTTTTCTAGATAATGTGAGCCCTGGTGCCTCTATAGATAATGTGAGCCCTGGTGCCTCTCTAGATAATGTGAGCCCTGGTGCCTCTCTAGATAATGTGAACCCTGGTGCTTTTCTAGATAATGTGAGCCCTGGTGCTTTTCTAGATAATGTGAGCCCTGTTGCTTTTCTAGATAATGTGAGCCCTGGTGCTTTTCTAGGTAATGTGAGCCCTGTTGCTTTTCTAGATAATGTGAGCCCTGGTGCTTTTCTAGATAATGTGAACCCTGGTGCCTCTCTAGATAATGTGAGCCCTGGTGCCTCTCTAGATAATGTGAGCCCTGGTGCCTCTCTAGATAATGTGAGCCCTGGTGCTTCTCTAGATAATGTGAACCCTGGTGCTTTTCTAGATAATGTGAGCCCTGGTGCTTTTCTAGATAATGTGAGCCCTGGTGCTTTTCTAGATAATGTGAGCCCTGGTGCTTTTCTAGATAATGTGAGCCCTGGTGCTTTTCTAGATAATGTGAGCCCTGGTGCTTTTCTAGATAATGTGAACCCTGGTGCTTTTCTAGATAATGTGAGCCCCGTTGCTTTTCTAGATAATGTGAGCCCTGGTGCTTTTCTAGATAATGTGAGCCCCGTTGCTTTTCTAGATAATGTGAGCCCTGGTGCTTTTCTAGATAATGTGAGCCCCGTTGCTTTTCTAGATAATGTGAGCCCTGGTGCTTTTCTAGATAATGTGAGCCCTGGTGCTTTTCTAGATAATGTGAGCCCTGGTGCTTTTCTAGATAATGTGAACCCCGGTGCTTTTCTAGATAATGTGAGCCCCGTTGCTTTTCTAGATAATGTGAGCCCTGGTGCTTTTCTAGATAATGTGAGCCCTGGTGCTTTTCTAGATAATGACAGCGCAAATGCACGTTTTTGTTAGCAAATGACCATGCTGTGAAATAAACGCGCACATTTTTAAGAGGAACTGTAGTGAAAATACCATATTGAATAAAATTGCTTATTGTTTACGATGTCCATTTATAGATGATTTAACCTTCCTGGCGGTAGGAGGAGCTTAGCTCGTCCATTGCCGCTGAGGCTGATATCTCTGGCCCTGCTGGGCCGATTTGCATCAAATTAAGCTGTGCCACATGTAGCTAGCACTTGGCTAGTTGCGTGTGGTCTTCGATCGCCGCCGCTCAGCGGCGATCCGCTGCGTGCAGCGGCGGAAGAGGTCCCCCCCGCCCGAGCCCTGCGCTGCCTGGACCAAACACTTTCGGCAAGCGCAAAGGGCTGGATCGGAGGCGTCTGATGTCAGGACGTCGTCTGACGTCCATGACGTCATCCCGATCGTCGCCATGGCGACGGGGTAAGTCCAACTAAAAAATCCCGCTCTCCGCGGGATTTCTTGTTACTTGTGATCGCCGAAAGCGATCAGAAGGGCACATCATGTTGGCAGCATGAAAAAAAAATTACGAAAAAAAAAAAACCTGCCGCCGCCACCCTGGCAATTTAAATAGAACGCCAGGGTGGTTAATCAGTGTCTGCCCATTGTAAAATCTTCCCTCTCCCTGATTTACATTCTGACATTTATCACTGGGCTGGTTGTAGACTTTGTGCTGCCTGAGCCATACTTTCTCATGGGAAAGGGGGTATCAGCTACTGATTGGGGTGAAGTTCTATCCAAGGTAAGAGTTCCTCTTTAAACACAGTGAGCATTGCGTCCTGCTCGCGTTATAGTGCAGGTGTTACGCGAAAATGCGCGCAAAACCGGCCGTGACATGAGCCATCACGGTTTAGTGGATCAGACCCCATAGTGTGCACGGGCCCTGAAAGATCATATATAACATTACATTCTAAGTGGCTATTGCAGCATCCATCTACCGTATATGTTTATTACACAAGTAGAAAGTGCTGTTACTGTTGCTACACACCTGGCATGTCATGCTGATAGCAGATCTGCAAAAGATAAGCTGTTCTCCAAATATCCTGTTCATCCGAAATACAAATATGTCATCAGATCCAGAAACTGACAGTTAACAAGCGGTGGCTAGACTTACATTGCTGCTTGCATAGCTCCCAACTGTCCCTCTGTCCTCCTCATTTGTCCCTCTTTCAGGACTTTGTCCCTCTTTCTATGTAAATAAATATATTTCTCTACTAAAAAAATGTGTTTGATTGACTCTAAACTTTATTCCCATCCTTTAAAGTGAACCAGAGACGAGCCACCCTCAAGTATTTTACCATATATATCAGTGGGAACATTAGAGAAAACACCTACCCTGCTTTCTGTTTCATTCTGCACTGCACAGCTTGTTTCTTATCAGCCCTAATAAAATCCCAGACTGAGCATTCAGTCTTCATTTGCTATGATTCAGCTATAATGATTCCTGAGCAGAGCCAGACTGAATGCTCAGTGGGGGATTTTTATCAGGGCTGATAAGCAGACTGAGCAGTGCAGAATGAAACAGAGAGCAAGGTAGGCATTTTCTCTAATGTTCCCACAGATATATATGGTAAAATACTTGAGGATGCTTCATCTCTGGTTCACTTTAAATTGATATATTACTAATTTTAAAATGTTAATATGAAGGAAAATGAACCAGGATAGAAAGGACCAGTGTGGTTTGAATTATAAAACAACATATTTTTCTGATGACATCTTTATGGTATGCATGACTAGGGGTGTGGTGGGGTGTGGCAGGGGCGTGGCTTAAGTGTCCCTCTTTCTCATCTCAAAAAGTTTGGAAGTATGTGCTTGCAGTGGTGTAGGGATCTCCATAGAGACTGCTACGGGGCCGTAGCCAAGGGGGGCCCCAGTGGTCTCGGCCAGCAATAATGGGGTCTGGCGACAGGCCCCCTGATGAAGTGCTGAAGGAAAGTGACATGCCTCTCAATAGTCTGTCAATGATCTACATCCCTCGTAGCATCCTCATATCCATAACCATAGAAACGGGGACACGTGGGGAAGGTAGCAGGGGCGTAATGAGACTTAAAGAGACTCCGTAACAAAAATTGCATCCTGTTTTTTATCATCCTACAAGTTCCAAAAGCTATTCTAATGTGTTCTGGCTTACTGCAGCACTTTATACTATCACTGTCTCTGTAATAAATCAACTTATCTCTCTCTTGTCAGACTTGTCAGCCTGTGTCTGGAAGGCTGCCAAGTTCTTCAGTGTTGTGGTTCTGCTATGAACTCCCCCTTCCAGGCCCCTCTGTGCACACTGCCTGTGTGTTATTTAGATTAGAGCAGCTTCTCTCTTCTCTCTTATCTTTTACAAGCTGGATAAATCCTCCTCTGAGCTGGCTGGGCTTTCACATACTGAGGAATTACAAACAAGGGCAAAGCTGTTTGCAGAAGAAAAGAGCAGCCTGAAACTTCAGTGCATGAGAACAGGGGGAAAGAAACACACAAATGATCTCTTGAGATTCAAAAGGAATGCTGTATAAGTGCTTCATTTTTACAATAATTATGTATAAATGATTTAGTCAGTGTTTGCCCGTTGTAAAATATTTCCTCTCCCTGATTTACATTCTGACATTTACCACATGGTGACATCTTTACTGCTGGCAGGTGATGTCACTGGAAGCAGATGCTGCTTGTTTTTTTTTTTTTTTTTTTGCCAGTTGGACCCAGCTGTAAACAGCTGTTATTTCCCACAATGCAATGAGGTTCACAGACAGGAAACTGGTAGCACCATGGTCATGACATCACACTGTGGGAGGGGTTTCACCACAATATCAGCCATACAGATCCCCCCTGATGATCCGTTTGGGAAAAGTAAATATTTCTCATGGGAAAGAGGATATCAGCTACTGACTGGGATGAAGTTCAATTCATGGTCACGGTTTCTCTTTTATAGCCCCCCCCCCCCCTGTAATAATGATAGCCTGGGGCCTATTTGTTCCATGAACCCCATGCAGGTCACGTGATCGGGAACCGTTGAATGGCAGCAGAGAGTGTTCTGCTGTGAAGCAGCGTCTAAAAGCAGGAAAAAATAACAGATTCTCCCGCTACTCTGCAGGCAGGAGGAGGTGGCAGGGATGGTTTTTGTGAGAAGGGAGGTTACCTTGCTAAATGGCTGGAAAGGGGAGGGCCCCCCTGCGATGGCGGGGTCGCAGGGGTTATTGCTATGCCTATGGAAGGTAGATCATCATTGGAGCCAGAGAGGTATGTTACTTCCTTTCAGAGCTGCTCTACGGGGTAACAGTAAATTCGGGCGCCTGAGGCTAGTGGACAAATCGGGCGCCGCCATTCACTCCTATAATAAATATCGTTTAATGGGCGCCCGATAGGAAAAAAGGGCGCCGGAGAAAAATAACGTTTTAAAAGCGGCGCCCGGAGACTTAATGTTTTATTACTGCTTCTCATGATTACACATTATTAAATGATTTATACATTTTTAAACATTATTTTTAAACGAAAAACAGTACAATTTTTTTACATTATTTTTAAACGAAAAAACCAACAGGGGGGTCTTAGGTTTAGGCACCAATAGGGGGGGTCTTAGGTTTAGGCACCAACAGGGGGGGTCTTAGGTTTAGGCACCAAAAGGGGGGTCTTAGGTTTAGGCACCAAAAGGGGGGTCTTAGGTTTAGGCACCAAAAGGGGGGTCTTAGGTTTAGGCACCAACAGGGGGGTCTTAGGTTTAGGCACCAACAGGGGGGTCTTAGGTTTAGGCACCAACAGGGGGGTCTTAGGTTTAGGCACCAACAGGGGGTCTTAGGTTTAGGCACCAACAGGGGGTCTTAGGTTTAGGCACCACCAGGGGGGTCTTAGGTTTAGGCACCAACAGGGGGGTCTTAGGTTTAGGCACCACCAGGGGAGTCTAGGGGTTAGGGGTAGGTACAGGGAGGGTTACTTAGGCACCAACAGGGGGGGTCTTAGGTTTAGGCACCAACAGGGGGGGTCTTAGGTTTAGGCACCAACAGGGGGGGTCTTAGGTTTAGGCACCAAAAGGGGGGTCTTAGGTTTAGGCACCAAAAGGGGGGTCTTAGGTTTAGGCACCAACAGGGGGGTCTTAGGTTTAGGCACCAACAGGGGGGTCTTAGGTTTAGGCACCAACAGGGGGGTCTTAGGTTTAGGCACCAACAGGGGGTCTTAGGTTTAGGCACCACCAGGGGGTCTTAGGTTTAGGCACCACCAGGGGGGTCTTAGGTTTAGTCACCAACAGGGGGGTCTTAGGTTTAGGCACCAACAGGGGGGTCTAGGGGTTAGGGGTAGGTACAGGGAGGGTTACTTAGGCACCAACAGGGGGGGTCTTAGGTTTAGGCATCAACAGGGGGGGTCTTAGGTTTAGGCATCAACAGGGGGGTCTAGGGGTTAGGGGTAGGTACAGGGAGGGTTACTTAGTAAAAAAAAATTTTAAACGTTATTATACGTTTCAGTATTTAAACGAAAGATTAACGTTTTTACAATTGCCGATTTAATGCACATTATTTAATGATTTATAACTTTAAAAACCATTAATTTTAAACGAAATACAGTACAATACATTTTTAAACGTTATCCATGCTTATCGTTAAAAACCCGGCGCCCTTTTTTCCCAGCGCCCCTTTTTAACGTACGCGCTCTACGGTACTCTGCATTGAGAGGCTAATTTCTGTTGGCAATATCAATAGAATTGCGTGCATATGTAGTACACCGCCAGGCAGTTGGGCGCAGGGGGAGCTGAATTAAGGATCGCCCTACTGCTACTCAAACTACATGCCGCTCAATACTATCCTCCCGCCAAGTCTCGGAGGGAGGGGTAATTTGGGGTTCGGCGATCACTCTTATGTGCCCCACGCAGTATATCATTACTGCTATGGTGGCGTCTAGTTTCAGTGCTGAGTGCCGAGTACCAAAACCACCTACTTCAACAAAATTACCTAAACAGCAGTATAGTAAAGCAACCACAAGATGTCACTGTGTATGCAAAGTGATGCAATGATCTCTAAGGTATTGTGATTTCCTGTATTCATTGTGTGTTCCTCTCTGGTGGTGACACAGGCACTGACATGGTTAAATTTGCATGCTTACAAAAATCCATGAAAACTTACGCAAATTTGTGTTAAAATTTGCATACAAACGCGTACGAATTCGCATCCGCATGCGAATTCATTTTTCTCAACGAATTCGCACCGCACAAGTGGAAACGGGCCCAGGAACTGATTCAAATACAAAGAGGAAAAATCGTAGTAATGTTTAAAATTAGGGTTGATTGGAGAACAACCAAATTCCAATTTCGTCAAAAATTTAGTTTTCTGTAGATAAATACCGGATTTTGTCTTCTTATTTTTGTGTTCCGAGGGTACTTTCTATTGAAGTCAATGGCACCAATTTCCGGGGTTAAAGGAGTCATCAGGCAGTATTAAAGAAAATAAGTGCTACTTACCGGGGGCTTCCTCCAGCCCCAATCTCCCAGCACGTCCCTCGCCACAGCTCTCCCCGCAGCCGTTCGCCGCAGCTTCGTCCCGGTCCCCGGCGATGACGTCAGGGCGACCTCCAGGTCGGCCTTTACTGCGCCTACGCGAGCGGCGCTGTCAATCACCGCCACGTGGGCCGGAGCGTACTGCGCAAGCGCAGAACTACATGGCCGTGGCTCCGCATTCTGGCTATTCCAGCCTGCATGGGTGACAAGGGGATGAAGACGCTTGGGAGGAGGGGCTGTCGCTTTTCGTGAAATCTATAAAATATGTGCACAGATCTCAGAACTCGGAATGCAGTGCATTGTACCGCAGCAAAGTGTCATTTTACACAGTTTCAGGGCGCGTTCACACTAGGGGCGTTTTCGGCTTCTTTTCAAGCGCAGGCGATTTTTTAAATCGCCCACAAAACGCTTGTGCAATGAATCTCTATACCCTTGGTACAAAGTAGTTAAAAGAAAACTTGTGACTTGAAGTTAGGTACCCAGTGTAGCAGGGGTGTCAAACTCAAATACAAAGTGGGCCGAAATAGACCTACTCGCAGGCCAACCTCAATGTCTAGGAGCCACCTTCCCTCCCTCATAAAGTTCCCTGTAGTGGTCCCCCTCCCTTTCTATACCGTTCCCTGGTGTTTAGTGCTCCCCACCCTCCCCTATACAGCTCCCTGATGTCTAATAGCCCTCTTTCCTCCCCTATACAGCTCCCTGATGTCTGGTGGCCATATCCCCTCCCCTATAAAGTTCCCTGGAATTTAATGGCTCTCCCTCCCCTATACTGTTCCCTGGTGTCTAGAGGCTCCCATCCTCCGTCTTGTCTCAGATCAGTACACAGTGATGTGTACAGGGAAAAAGGTATGTGATCATAAATGCCAGACTAAACAGGTGGCTTTTCAGTTTTAGATTTAAACATGTCCAGGGTTGGAGCTGTCTTGATTACGTTTGGAAAGGCTTTCCACAGGGTAGGGGCAGCATGACAGAAAGCTCTGACTCCAAAGTTTTTTAGTTAAACTCTGGGGGTGGTCAGGTTATTGGATCCAGAGATGGGCTCAAATTCGAATTCGGGTGAATCCGGATAGTTGCTATCCGGATATCTCCCAGTTACCTGTGCGGGGTGGGCGAGAGGGTCAAGCTTACCTATCTGACGGCTTCTTCGGTCCATCCCTCGGACGATGCGGTCAACGCGCGTCACGTGATTACAAACACTTCCTCCTTCAACCCGGAAGGAGGAAGTGTGTGACTGTGTGTAATCACGTGACTGCCGCGTGGACCGCATCGTGGGAGGTGCCGAGGGACGGACCGAAGAAGCCGTCACCCTCTCGCCCACCCCGCACAGGTAACTGGGTGAAATCCGGATAGCAACTATCCGGATTCACCCGAATTCGAATTTGAGCCCATCCCTGATTGGATCCTTTTGATGTGAGGTTGTGGTGGGACGTGTGACGCAGTGGCCACAAATCCTTCAGGTATCCGGGCCTAGGTTGTGTAGGGATTTGAATGTTCGCATGCCAATTTTGAAAAGCATTCTCCAGTGTAGTGATCAAAGGATTAGTGTTATGTGGCAATGGCGGGGTTGGCTTGGTAACAGTCTTGCAGAAGCATTCTGTACTAGCTGCAGGCGGAGTAGGTCTTTACATGGAAGGCCTGCATAGAGGGCATTGCAATAGTGCAGTAGTGATGTGTAATGTTCGTGTCAACACCGCTCTACCCACCAATCACTGGAGTGTGCTCGATCAGGTCAGCAAGGCCCACAATATGCAACAGGAAGGTCCGCACCAAACCAGGATTCCGAACAATAGCTTTATTTAGGACGTATCCAATATAAAAACATGCACATGCACATGCATCAAGACGCTGACATGTTTCGAGCTATCTCAGCTCTTAATCAGAGCTGAGATAGCTCGAAACATGTCAGCGTCTTGATGCATGTGCATGTGCATGTTTTTATATTGGATACGTGACGTCCTAAATAAAGCTATTGTTCGGAATCCTGGTTTGGTGCGGACCTTCCTGTTGCATAGTGCAGTAGTGATGTGATGGATGATGGCGTGAACTAGGGTTTGAAGTTCTTCTGAAGGAATGAGGTGCTTAAGTTTTGCAATATTCCTTCAGTGAAAGGAGAAATATATCACAGCAGCTGAGATTTGATTCCTGAAGTTTAACTCTCCGTCAGTAGACATGGCCCGAACGGTTCGCACGCAAACTTATTCGTGCAAACTTCAATGGTTCGCGTTCGCGAACTATATGCGAGTTCGACCCGCCCCGTATACTACATCATTAGGATCAACTTTGACCCTCTACATCACAGTCAGCAGGCACAGGGTAGCCAATCAGGCTACACTCCCTCCTGGAGCCACTCCCCCCCCCCCCCCCCCCCCTTATATAAGGCAGGCAGCGTCAGCCATTTCACTCACTCGTATGGCTGCAGTAATTAGAGAAGGGAGAGAACATGCTGTAGACATAGGGAAAGCTTAGTTAGGCTCTTGTGTTAGGCTTGTTAGGTTGCTCTTTCTTGCTGATACTTATTGCTAAAAAGCACTCCTCATCCTCAACAGCTCTTTTGAGGGATTCATCTGAAAATGGCGCCTGAGAATAATGGCGCATGGTGTTGCCGCTAATCTGTTTGCCGCTTATCGCTATTTAACGTTAAAGCCTTATTGTTATTTATCGTTAACACACAGAACCCTCTCTGTACCTATCCCTAACCCCTAAACCCCCCCTGGTGGTGCCTAACCCTAACCACCCCCCTGGTGGTGCCTAACCCTAAGACATCCCTGGTGGTGCCTAACCCTAAGACCCCTCCGGTGGTGCCTAACCCTAACCTTGACAGTGTTACATTAACTCCATTCACCATTTTGCAGTTAAATAACGTCTGCAGTTTGGCTTATGTAGGGCGCTATTGATAAATAACGTTACTGTGCACAATAACGTCTGCTGTTTGGCATATGAATGGCACTATTGATAAATAACGTTAGTGTGTGCCACTATTGTTAAATAACGTTACTGTGTGCCGTTTTTCTTTTTTTTTCCCTGTGCGCCATTTTTATGCTGTACTAACGATAAATAGCGATAAGCGTATCTTTTTAATGCGGCGCCATTTTTATGCATAGGCGCTGTGCGCCATTATTCACTGATCTGCTTTTGAGAGCTAATATTGTTCTTGGTTGGGATCTATTTTTTTGTGTGTGTGTGTGTGTGTGTGTCCCACAGACACTTGTGTTGCATAAACAGCCCTGTCAGTCAGTCGCACTCGCAGCTGTTGGACCTTGGCCCCTTGGTAATTCCTACTGTGCCCCTGCCAGGCCCAGCACATTCAGTGACTACCTGTTTGTGTGACAGCTGCACATTTGTAATACCAATCACTGCATACCTACCTGTTCAGTGCACCTACCTACCTACGTGAGCGCGCGCAGTGTTATATACCACCAGTCACTGCACCTGTTCACGGTACCTGTGTGTGTGACACCTGCACATTTGTAATACCAGTCACTGCATACCTGTTCACTGCACCTGTGTGACCGCACACTGTTTTATATACCAGTCCATGCATACCTGTTAACTGCACCTGTGTAACCGCACATTGTTGTACCAGCAGTCACTGCAACCTGTTCACTGCACCTGTGTAACCGCACATTGTTGTACCAGCAGTCACTGCACCTGTTCACTGCACCTGTGTAACCGCACATTGTTGTACCAGCAGTCACTGCAACTTGTTCACTGCACCTGTGTAACCGTACATTGTATTAGTCAAGTCAGTGCATACCTTTCACTTCATCCCCCCCAATATGGACAAAACAAGAGGCAGAACCAGAGGCAGGCCACCCAGCAGGTCTGTTCGAGGTCGCGCTGTCATGATTTCGTGCGGCCCTCAACCAAAGTACAGTGTTCAGAAGAAGGCACGTGCCATCAACCCCCAATATTGTCAGGACGTAGTTGACTATTTAACACAGAACACCTCATCTTCCTCAGTTTCCGCACGAAAGCGTGACATATCTTCCTCCTCCTGCTCTGATTCTGGCACCCCACTTAACACTTCGTCGGCAGCCATCACCAAAGCGCCATCATCACAGGGCTCAGCGGTGTGGAAATTTTTTTGTATATCTGCCTGTATATCTGTATGAGAGCAATGCCATCTGTACTCACTGCCACCGAAAATTGAGCCATGGAAAGACCAAGACCCGTGTAGGGACGACTACCTTACGAAGGCACATGATTACAAAGCACAAACTGCAATGGGATGACCACCTGAGGAAAAGCAGCACACAAAAGCAAAGCCACACACCGCAGTGGAAGATACCAGGCCGCAATTATTTCTCAAAAAAGGCGATACCTAAACTGTACCATGAATGAAGTTGAAAGGCAAGTGGTGACATCTCTGGCACACAGCGTTGGGTCAAGGGTCCATCTGACCACGGATGCCTGGTCTGCAAAGCATGCTCAGGCCTACCCGAAGACTAAGTCAGTCCACACACACAGCATCTCTGCCTGCATGCCGTGTGACTGCCTGCCCCAAGACTAAGTCGCTCCTCACACAGCATCTCTGCCTGCAGGCCGCTTGACTGCCTTCTCCGCCACCACCAACAGGGTCCAGGACTCCAGGCGGATTTCTGAATTTTTAAGGCCGCCGCTAGCAGCGTCCGCTGCAATAATTTTTCTGGCTGCACTGCAGCTGCAACAAAAAACAAAAGGCATGTACATGTGTCAATTCCCCTTCGTGATTGTTACCTTGCCGCGGTGAAGGGGCTTGCCCGACGGCTATATGAGTGTCGCGGGGGGAGGGGGGGGGGGGAGAGCACACCCAAGATAATAAGGTCGTTGCTTCATTGTGGTCAGACCAAATTTGATCAGCTGGACAGTCACTGTTGTTCTATCATTGAGCTACCACAGCCTGGCGACCATATGGGCTTGAAAAACGCCACGGCCTACACTCTCGCCATGGTGCGCACCAGTCCAGCACGGCCGTCACTACACAAACAGCTGTTTGCGGTGCGTTACACGGTGAGTTTGGTGTGTCAGTGTGAAGCAGTACCTTAATTACACTACCTGATTGATGTATACACATGCAAGATGTTTTAAAGCACTTTAGGCCTCCAATTTAGCATTCAATGTGATTTCTGCCCTAAAAATGCTGCTGTGCGTCATATCCAGATATATGCGTCAAATCTCCTACATGAAAAAACTCAGATGTTAGACCCCTTGAATCATCTTTTCCATCACTTTCGTGTCCAGCATAAATGTTTCTAGTTTTCAAAGTTCGCCTCCCCATTGATGTCTGTTGCAGTTCGCGAAAGTTTGCGCAAATCGAACTTTTTGCAGAGGTTCGCGTTCGAGGTTCGCGAACCAGAAATCGGAGGTTCGAGCCTTCTCTATCCGTCATTCAGTACACCCAGGCTGTGTACAGTGTTGGGGCTAGTAAGGTCTGAGTTCCCTACCCTCAGTGGTGTTGACTGCATCTGGAGCTGCTAGGCACTAACCTCCGATGAGAAAAACCTCCAGCTTTAGCAAGCCATGTCATCTATGCCTCCCTTCTCTGAAGCCTTCTGATGCAAATTATTATGAAGGGTGGAGAGCAGAAGGTGGGGCTTCCAAGAGACAAAAAAACAACCAGAAGCCCCAATATACTGCAGTACATGTAATATATAGACAAGATCTGTAGTAGAGATACAGACAACTACCGACCGTGCTCAAGGCCTAAAGTCCCAGGAGAACGGATCCCAAAAAAAGACAAGTCACTCAAGTACAGTCCACTTTAACCTCCCTGGCGGTTTGTTAAAATCCGCCAGGGGGCAGCAAATACCTTTTTTTTTAATTTTTTTTTTTTTTTTATGTAGCGAGACAAGTTCTCGCTACATGATAGCCGCTGCTGAGCGGCATCCCCCCAGCCCCTCCGATCGCCGCCGGCGAACGGAGATCAAGAAATCCCGTTCAAAGAACGGGATCTCTTGGAGGGCTTCCCCCGTCGCCATGGCGACGGGGCGGGATGACGTCATCGACGTCGTGACGTCAAAGGGGAATCCGATCCACCCCACGGCGCTGCCTGGCACTGATTGGCCAGGCAGCGCACGGGGTCTGGGGGGGGGGGGCGGCTGCGGCGACGGGTATAGCGGCGGATCGGCGGGCAGCGGCGGCGATCGGAGGTTACACGCAGCTAGCAAAGTGCTAGCTGCGTGTAACAAAAAAAAATATGCAAATCGGCCCAGCGGGGCCTGAGCGGTGCCTCCCGGCGGCATAGCCCGAGCTCAGCTCGGGCTTACCGCCAGGGAGGTTAAACCAATAAACCGTCCTGCAGGCCCAGTGATCAGCCTTTGGTCCTTCTTGTGCAACCAGTATGATTTTCTCCTCGGACTTTAGACTTGGGCCGCCATCAGTAATTTTGGGGCCCCTCACACATCATCAGGCCTGCCCCCCCCCTCCCTGGGCCCACCCACTGGCTGCGGTGCCCGCCCACTAGCCACCTCACCACCGTGTCCGCCACCATTTACCAGAATAGGTTAGCGAGGTAGGTGCCTCCAGTATAGGTAAGCAGTAAAGGTGAGCCAGGCAAGTGCCTCCAGTATAGGTAGGTAGTATAGTTGCCGCCAGTATAGGTTAGATAGGTAGGTGCCTCCAGTATAGGTAGCCAGTATAGTTGACGCCAGTATAGGTTAGCTTAGTTAGGTATAGGCGCAGGGGTGGGGGAGAGCGGGCATAGCGCAGTAACTCCCTTCTTTCTACTTCCTCTCCCAGGCGTCCCTCATGTTGGTACCAGCGCCCCCCTATGATGACATGCAGCTACGTCAGCACAGGGGATGCTGTTATCAACGCGATGGACGCCTGGTAGAGGAAGTAGAGAACGGCTGCGGGGGCTCCCGGAAGGTGAGTTACTACACTATGCCTGCTCTCCCCTGCCACTGCTCCTTCACTCCCTGCCACTCCACCCGATGCACCATTAATGCCAGCACTCTGCCAGGTGCTCCGTTACTGCCAGTGCATTTGAAGATGGGCTTCCTGGGGGCCCCGGGCCCCTCACTGTAGTGCTAGTTGTCCCCCCTGAATGCGGCCCTATGACTAGCACACTAAAATTTGCATTGTATACCTTTTATAGATTCTTTGTTGAAAATAAAGAAAGATACTCACCAAACCGGGTTGCCAGGCAAGCAACCACAGTACAGGGCAGTGAGGGCACGTGAAGTTCTTATTCTTTTTTTGGGGCACCTCCTCTCTCCCACTAAAATATTATGAATTTCCTGCAGGTATCTGGTGACGGCACCCCGGAAATGGAGAATTGGGGCCCAGGAGACTGTGCTTATCCAGATGTTTGACTGGACGGTAGATTTATCTGTGAAGATTTCCCTGCTCAGCTACCCAGACAAGAGGACCACCTACGCCTCCGAGAGTGTGACATTGACCTCAGGGAACAAGCACCAGGCTAAAGTCAGCCTTCAGGTGAGTGCAGACTGAGGCCCCCTGCCCACTGCAAATCCGATTTGCGATTGCGATTTTCCCTGGATGCTATCAAAACAAGAAGAAAACCGCAGCATGCAGTACCGATTAAAAATCGCAAACCGCATGTGAAATCGCATCAAAATCGCAAATCGGAATCACATGTAGTGTGCAACAGCCCTGAAGCAGGTTATTTTGGCACCCAGTGCTCAGTGCCGACAATGGGCGCTGTCATAGGGCTAGTGCTATGCTGCCCGCCCCGTGCAAGAGTAGTTCAGGAATCCGGCCACCCCAAATTACATCTCCATACAACAGCGCTCACAGGCTGCAAATGAAATGAAACCTACAGAGATGTGCAGAGCCCCTTGGGGCTAAATACACACCTTGAATACAAATCAGATGCAAATTATGTACTAATCACTATTCTAAGAATTTGAATGCAAACTGACGCCCATGGAGGCAGCTAGCCTGAAGAATACTTATGTTTTTTGTACAGCAAAAGGTAATGGCAGCGCCTCCAAACAGATGCTGCACCTGAATTGAATACCTGCACAAGTATGCAGAGCTTGAATAACGGGCAGATTACACACCTTCCATTCACAAACAGGTACAGTCAAAGGAGGGCGTTAGCTTCAGCATAAATTGTGCCTGGCTTAAATGGGAGCTCCTATGCCTTGCTATACTGGGAGCACCTATGCCTTGCTATACTGGGAGCACCTATGCCTGGCTATACTGGGAGCACCTATGTCTGTCTATACTGGGAGCTCCTATGCCTGGCTATACTGGGAGCGCCTATGCCTGGCTATACTGGGAGCTCCTATGCCTGGCTATACTGGGAGCTCCTATGCCTGGCTATACTGGGAGCTCCTATGCCTGGCTATACTGGGAGCACCTATGCCTTGCTATACTGGGAGCTCCTATGCTTGGCTATACTGGGAGCATCTATGCCTGGCTATACTGGGAGCTCCTATGCCTGACTATACTGGGAGCACCTATGCCTAGCAACCTATACTGGGAGCACCTATGCCTGGCTATACTGGGAGCACCTATGCCTTGCTATACTGGGAGCTCCTATGCTTGGCTATACTGGGAGCATCTATGCCTGGCTATACTGGGAGCTTCTATGCCTGACTACACTGGGAGCACCTATGCCTTGCTATACTGGGAGCTCCTATGCCTGACTATACTGGGAGCACCTATGCCTAGCAACCTATACTGGGAGCACCTATGCCTGGCTATACTGGGAGCTCCTATGCCTTGCTATACTGGGAGCTCCTATGTCTGGCTATACTGGGAGCGCTTATGCCTGGCTATACTGGGAGCGCCTATGTCTGGCTATACTGGGAGTTCCTATGCCTGGCTATACTGGGAGCACCTATGCCTAGTAACCTATACTGGTAGCACCTATGCCTGGCTATACTGGGAGCACCTATGCCTGGCTATACTGGGAGCGCCTATGCCTGGCTATACTGGGAGCTCCTATGCCTGGCTATACTGGGAGCACCTATGCCTAATAACCTATACTGGTAGCACCTATGCCTGGCTATACTGTAAGCTCCTATGCTTGGCTATACTGGGAGCACCTATGCCTGGCTATACTGGGAGCGCCTATGCCTGGCTATACTGGGAGCTCCTATGCCTGGCTATACTGGGAGCACCTATGCCTAATAACCTATACTGGTAGCACCTATGCCTGGCTATACTGTAAGCTCCTATGCTTGGCTATACTGGGAGCACCTATGCCTTGCTATACTGGGAGCACCTATGCCTTGCTATACTGGGAGCTCCTATGCTTGGCTATACTGGGAGCTCCTATGCCTTGCTATACTGGGAGCTCCTATGCCTGGCTATACTGGGAGCACCTATGCCTAGCAACCTATTCTGGGAGCACCTATGCCTGGCTATACTGGGAGCTCCTATGCTTGGCTATACTGGGAGCTCCTATGCCTGGCTATACTGGGAGCTCCTATGCCTGGCTATACTGGGAGCTCCTATGCCTTGCTATACTGGGAGCACCTATACCTGGCTATATTGGGAGCACCTATGCCTGGCTCTACTGGGAGCACCTATGCCTGGCTATACTGGGAGCACCTATGCCTGGCTATACTGGGAGCTCCTATGCTTGGCTATACTGGGAGCACCTATGCCTTGCTATACTGGGAGCACCTATGCCTTGCTATACTGGGAGCTCCTATGCTTGGCTATACTGGGAGCACCTATGCCTGGCTATACTGGGAGCTCCTATGCCTGACTATACTGGGAGCACCTATGCCTAGCAACCTATTCTGGGAGCACCTATGCCTAGCTATACTGGGAGCTCCTATGCCTTGCTATACTGGGAGCTCCTATGCCTGTCTATACTGGGAGCACCTATGTCTGTCTATACTGGGAGCGCCTATGCCTGGCTATACTGGGAGCTCCTAATCCTGGCTATACTGGGAGCTCCTATGCTTGGCTATACTGGGAGCTCCTATGCCTTGCTATACTGGGAGCTCCTATGCCTAGCAACCTATACTGGGAGCACCTATGCCTTGCTATACTGGGAGCACCTATGCCTGGCTATACTGGGAGCTCCTATGCCTTGCTATACTGGGAGCTCCTATGCCTTGCTGTACTGGGAGCTCCTATGCTTGGCTATACTGGGAGCACCTATGACTAGCTACCTATACTGGGGGGACCTATACCTGGCTAACCTATACCTGGTTAACCGATACTATGGACACCTATACCTGGCCAGCCTATACTGCAGGCACCGATACCTGGCTCCGCTGGGGGGGCAATTTTATACCCTTTTCATGGGTGCAATTTAGCCTAAAAAACTGCCCTGCAGAAGGGCAACCAACCGCTGTAAACAGGTGGAGATATATAAACCCGACTCCACTCGGGTCTCCAGGCAAGCTGGGTGTGGTCGCACTCTTGCTACAAAAACAACCGAATGGTCCTAGAGGTGATTAGGCCACAATGAGCCAAGGGGTACACCCCTCCAGAAGGGGGTGAGAAGAACAAGGGGAAAAAGAGGCACCCAAGATGTGATTAAAAAAAAAGAGATGTTAAAAGCAGTTAAAATTTGAAAAAATGTACTGGCTTACCTTTATTTAGTCTAGGGCCACACTAGCTCCGGGTGCGGGACGCATCCGCGGTCCGGGCTCCGATTGTCAAAAACTGGAACGCAAACGGATCCGTGCTGCCTTCTTTGCAGCACACGTTCTGGATCCGTTTGCATGGTTTTTTTGTTTGTTTTTTTTGATAGAGGGGGTAGTAGCCACAATGGGGGGCTGCGGGCAAAGCGGCGGCCAGGGGGGTCGCCTCCCCCCTCTGGCTCACCTGTTTGCCCCCCGTCCCCGCTCCCCTCCAGCTCACACATAATGTAATAAATTGTACTTAAAGGATACCCGAACTGACATGTGACATGATGAGATAGACATGTGTATGTACGGTGCCTAGCACACAAATAACTATGCTGTGTTCCTTTTTTTCTTTCTCTGCCTGAAAGAGTTAAATATAAGGTATGCAAGTGGCTGACTCAGTCCTGACTCAGACAGGAAGTGACTACAGTGTGACCCTCACTGATAAGAAATTCCCCTTTTTTACCTATTTCTTGCTCTCAGAAGCCATTTTCTGCTAGGAAAGTGTTTTATAGTAGGAATTTCTTATCAGTGAGGGTCACACTGTAGTCACTTCCTGTCTGAGTCAGGACTGAGTCAGCCACTTGCATACCTTATATTTAACTCTTTCAGGCAGAGAAAGAAAAAAAGGAACACAGCATAGTTATTTGTGTGCTTGGCACTGTACATACACATGTCTATCACATTATGTCACATTTCAGTTCGGGTATTCTTTAAGGAAGTTCGGCGAGCTGGGCTTTTACGCCCACACCACTCGCCGTCACTTCCTGCAATGCCGCCCTCGGAAGTGACTCAATCGGTGTGGGTGGAAGTGCCCGGCTTGCCGAACCTCCTTAGGTACAATTTATTACATTATGTGCGAGCTGGAGGCGGAGTGGGGACGGGGGGCACCCAGGTAAACAAGGGGGGCCTGGCCGCCGCTTTCTCCGCTGCCCCCCGTCCTGGCTGCTACCCCCTCCAGCATGGCGGCCCCATCCTTCACCAAGGGACACTGGAAACTGATCCATTTCCAGTGTCCCAAAATGTCAGTGAAGAGGGAGGCCCGTTTCCCCATTGATTTTCACTACCCGTACTTGTATACGGGTCCGTGAAAAATGCTGCAAGTCCGGACTCTGCGTTCCGGGTTTAAAAACGTATTCCGTGGATCCCACGTGGATACGTTTTTAACTTGAGTGTGTACTGTTCCTATTTTTAACATTGGTATCTGTGGCTCAGTTTTTCGTCCAGGACAAAAAACGTAGCTACGAATACGTTTTTAAAGCAAGTGGGAACTAGCCCTAAGACAAATTAATGTAATAGATGAATTTCCATATGTACTGGCTACGCGTTTCGTGGTCTGTGCCTGCTTCCTCAGGCCGAATAAAGTGCCAAAATGGTGCTATGAGCCAAGATTCAGGTGCCTTGTCCTCCCCCCTTGTGTCTCTAGAGGCCTGTGTAGCTGCAGAGCTTTCAGCTATAGCTTTGCCCCAAATGGAACCAGGTCAAGCCAGGAAATTGTACGATCGTACTATTACTCACATGTGTTAAAAATATCCAATCTGAGATCCAGGATATCTTGTACTGTCTCGTGAGCTTACCCATTTGGTCTCCAGACTTTCTACGTATTAAACCATTTTTCAGTTTGACCTGATGATTTGGTAATATTGCACAGTGCCACACCCATATCCCGTTCTGAAGTCTAGTTCCTATTTCTTGCAGATTGTGCCGAAGGATTTACCACAGAAAGCTGGCGGTGAAAAGCAGTATGTGGTGCTCCAAGCTCTGGGCCAAGGTTTGAAGGCAGAACAGCAAGTTCTGGTCACCTATGAAAATGGCTTCCTGTTTATCCAAACCGACAAGGCCATCTACACTCCGGACCAATCTGGTAACCTCACTCCTCCCAGCTATGCCAGATACCCTACATGGCTATCATTCATAAAAGTGTGTTCGGTAAAAAAAATCTGGGCGGGAAAATACTGCATTCGGTATTTTAGACTTCTGTGTGCTAGTTCATAAAATGTTTACATTTTTCCAGATTTCCCGAACTAAGCTGGCGGTAACATGAGAAGCTGCCTGAGTTGATACATTTTCTCTGTGCAGAGACAGTGTTACAATAAAAGAGGCATCCCCAGCTTCCCTTTAGATGTGCATTGTTTGCTGCCTCTGTTTGCCCTCAATCTTTATCTGCGCTGAATCTGAATCTGTCTATTAGTCTTTCTAAACAATCTATGTAATTTCCACAGCTTAGAAGAACTTCAAGAAATGTTACACATGCCGGCGTTCCGATGTGAAATATATCTGAACACAGGTACCCAAGAGGTTAAAAAATACAGCCTGGGTATTCTGGGAAGCCTTGTTTGTTCCGCTCTCACCGCTGCTGCCTGGGAGATCTGTCCCCATTAACCTCCCTGGCGGTTTATTAAAATCCGCCAGGGGGCAGCAAATACGTTTTTTTTTTAAAAAAAAATTTCTTTTTCATGTAGCGAGACAATGTCTCGCTACATGATAGCCGCTGCCGAGCGGCATCCCCCCAGCCCCTCCGATCGCCTTCGGCGATCAGAGATCAAGAGATCCCGTTCAAAGAACGGGATCTCTTGGAGGGCTTCCCCCGTCGCCATGGCGACGGGGCGGGATGACGTCACCGACGTCATCGACGTCGTGACGTCAAAGGGGAATCCGATCCACCCCACGGCGCTGCCTGGCACTGATTGGCCAGGCAGCGCACGGGGTCTGGGGGGGGGCGGCTGCGGCGACGCGTATAGCGGCGGATCGGCGGGTAGCGGCGGCGATCGGAGGTTGCACGCAGCTAGCAAAGTGCTAGCTGCGTGTAACAAAAAAAAAATTATGCAAATCGGCCCAGCGGGGCCTGAGCGGTGCCTCCCGGCGGCATAGCCCGAACTCAGTTCGGGCTTACCGCCAGGGAGGTTAAAGGGGAACTGAAGAGAGAGGTAGATGGCGGCTGCCATGTTTATTTCCTTTTAAGCAATACCAGTTGCCTGGCTGCCCTGCTGACCCTCTGCCTCTAATACTATTAGCCATAGCCCCTGAACAAGCATGCAGCAGATCAGGTGTTTCAGACTTCAAAGTCAGATCTGACAAGACTAGCTGCATGCTTGTTTCTGGTGTTATTCAGATACTACTGCAGATAAATAGACCAGCAGGGCTGCCAGGCAACTGGAATTGATTAAAAGGAAATAAACATGTCAGCCTCTGTATACCTCTTACTTCAGTTCCCCTTTAATTTTGCTGTTATCGCTCTCTTATCACCTTTTCAAAGCAAGCGGTATTCTCCGTCCCAATACCGCCTGCTCTAATCTTTATGAATTGACATGTAGTGACATGTGTTGAGCTAATTACTGCCCAAGGCGGTAATTTACCTCACTGCTAGGGAATGTCAGCTTTTCATGCGGTAACAGCTTTTATGAATTGACATTTTGCTAAGTGCTCGGTAAAGTCAGCTGTATTCAGCATTGGGAATGCTTTATGAATGGTAGCGAAAGGCTCCAATTCACTAAGCATTACCACATTCGGTAAAGCAGGAAACAGTGGATATTACCAAACATTTCATAAAATGTCAACTCACTAAGGCTGTTACCGCATGGAAAACAAAATTTACCGACTAGTGAGGTGAATGACCAACTTGTGCAGTAAACAGGGACGTAACTAGAGGGGTGCAGCACCTGCGATCGCAGGGGGGCTCAGAGCTGTGGGGGGCCCTAACCACTAACCTTCCCTTCCTCCCATACAGGGGACTATACGTCAGATCAGGTGTTTGTGGCTGCACTTGTTATGGGTGTGACGATCCTGATGGCCACACTTGCTGTATGACCCCTGTGAGATGGGCCCCCAGGCTGTGAAGGGCACTAAGGGGAGGCAAGGGGAGGGGTGGCAATATTGGGAAGGCCCCATCAGAGTTTTGCTGGGGGGCGCCATGAATTGTAGCTACGTCACTGCGGTAAACACATCAATAAATGTGAAGTCACAAACATTATCACATGCGCCGGTAACACAACTGAGATTTTCCTAATCAGTGAATAATGGCGCACAGCGCCTATGCATAAGAATGGCGGCGCATTTAAAAGATACGCTTATCGCGATTTATCGTTAGTACTGCATAATAATGGCGCACAGGGAAAAAAGAAGAAAAACGGCACACAGTAACGTTATTTATCAATAGCGCCCTACATAAGCCAAACTGCAGAAGTTATTTATAACTGCAAAGCGGTGAATGGATTTAATGTAACACTGTCAAGGTTAGGGTTAGGCACCACCAGGGGGGTGCTTAGGGTTAGGCACCACCAGGGGGGTGGTTAGGGTTAGGCACCACCAGGGGGGTCTTAGGGTTAGGCACCACCAGGGGGGGTCTTAGGGTTAGGCACTACCAGGGGGGGTCTTAGGGTTAGGCACTACCAGGGGGGGTCTTAGGGTTAGGCGCCACCAGGGGGGTGCTTAGGGTTAGGCACCACCAGGGGGGTGGTTAGAGTTAGGCACCACCAGGGGAGTGGTTAGGGTTAGGCACCACCAGGGGGGTGGTTAGGGTTAGGCACCTCTATGGGGGTGGTTAGGGTTAGGCACCTCCAGGGGGGTGGTTAGGGTTCGGCACGACCAGTGTGGGTTTGGGGGGTTAGGGATAGGTACAGAGAGGGTTCTGTGTGTTAACGCTAAATAACAATAAGGCTTTAACACTAAATAACGATAAGGCTTTAACTTTAAATAGCGATAAGCGACAAACGGATTAGCGGCAACACTGTGCGCCGTTATTTGCAGGCGCCATTTTCAGATGGATCCGAGATGTTCGGTGTCTCCAGCCTGGAGCTGTCGGTAACAAACACCATTCAGAAGGTTATAGATTGGGAGGAAACAGAGCAGAGAAAAGGGGAAAGCTAATTGCACCAGTGGTGCTCAGCAGAGCTCGAATATTCGAGTAGCTCGAATATTCGAGCTCTTTCTCAGCTATTCGAGCTCGGTATTCGAGCTCCGAATAGCTGTAGCTATTCGAATGGGCTATTCGAGTAAACGCGAATAGCCCATTCACTATTCGAGCTATTCGAGCAAACGGCGCTATTCGAGCTCGGTACCGAGCTCGAATAGCGTCATAGCCCAGATTGATGTCCTTAGAGCCAATCAGAGGGCTCCCAGGCCCTCTGACGGCAGCCAATCACAGAGGGGGACCCTGGCCAGCCCCTACCCTATAAATAGCGGCCGCCATGTTAGGTTTCTCCGTGCTTGCCTGAGACTTGTACAGAGAGAGAGTTGCTCCTTTGTGCTTTGGCTTAGCAAGAGCTCTATTGTGGTCATTTACCTAGCGTTTTTGCTCACATACACCTCCTATATACACCTATATTGTTGTTAGTTAGATAGACATTGTATTTTAGTTAGTAGCTTTTGTGTTACATAGACAGAGACAGCTGCTGCAGGCAAGCTTACACAGCTTTAGGCCTCAGGGCCTGCCTGTGTGGGCAGCTGTTCTCTCCTGTCCTCTGTTAGTATATTTCTCTCATCTATACCAGTATTTCTGCTGTCCTTTACTACTGATTGATTCTGTATTTAGTATTGCAGTTATACTGTACTAGGACACTCACTGTCACTGTTCATAGGCTAAGGCTACTAGTTCCTGCGTGTGTGCACTCACTGTCTGTGTACTGTACACACACACTCTATTTCCTTCTGATTACTGATTGATTATTGTAATTAGTTGTACTTACTGTTACTACTTACTCTTACTGTACTTGGAGTCTAGGACACTCAGTCACTGTTCATAGGCTACTAGCTCCTGCGTGTGTGCACTCACTGTCTGTGTACACACAACACACACTCTATTTCCTTTTGATTACTGATTGATTATTGTAATTAGTTAGTTGTACTTACTGTTACTACTTACTCTTACTGTACTAGGAGTCTCTAGGACACTCAGTCACTGTTCATAGGCTACTAGCTCCTGCGTGTGTGCACTCACTGTCTGTGTACACACAACACACACTCTATTTCCTTTTGATTACTGATTGATTATTGTAATTAGTTAGTTGTACTTACTGTTACTACTTACTCTTACTGTACTAGGAGTCTAGGACACTCAGTCACTGTTCATAGGCTACTAGCTCCTGCGTGTGTGCACTCACTGTCTGTGTACACACAACACACACTCTATTTCCTTTTGATTACTGATTGATTATTGTAATTAGTTAGTTGTACTTACTGTTACTACTTACTCTTACCGTACTAGGAGTCTCTAGGACACTCAGTCACTGTTCATAGGCTACTAGCTCCTGCGTGTGTGCACTCACTGTCTGTGTACACACAACACACACTCTATTTCCTTTTGATTACTGATTGATTATTGTAATTAGTTAGTTGTACTTACTGTTACTACTTACTCTTACTGTACTAGGAGTCTAGGACACTCAGTCACTGTTCATAGGCTACTAGCTCCTGCGTGTGTGCACTCACTGTCTGTGTACTGTACACACACACTCTATTTCCTTCTGATTACTGATTGATTATTGTAATTAGTTAGTTGTACTTACTGTTACTACTTACTCTCTTACTGTACTACGAGTCTAGGACACTCAGTCACTGTTCATAGGCTACTAGCTCCTGCGTGTGTGCACTCACTGTCTGTGTACACACAACACACACTCTATTTCCTTTTGATTACTGATTGATTATTGTAATTAGTTAGTTGTACTTACTGTTACTACTTACTCTTACTGTACTAGGAGTCTCTAGGACACTCAGTCACTGTTCATAGGCTACTAGCTCCTGCGTGTGTGCACTCACTGTCTGTGTACACACAACACACACTCTATTTCCTTTTGATTACTGATTGATTATTGTAATTAGTTAGTTGTACTTACTGTTACTACTTACTCTTACTGTACTAGGAGTCTAGGACACTCAGTCACTGTTCATAGGCTACTAGCTCCTGCGTGTGTGCACTCACTGTCTGTGTACACACTTCACACACTCTATTTCCTTCTGATTACTGATTGATTATTGTAATTAGTTAGTTGTACTTACTGTTACTACTTACTCTCTTACTGTACTACGAGTCTAGGACACTCAGTCACTGTTCATAGGCTACTAGCTCCTGCGTGTGTGCACTCACTGTCTGTGTACACACAACACACACTCTATTTCCTTTTGATTACTGATTGATTATTGTAATTAGTTAGTTGTACTTACTGTTACTACTTACTCTCTTACTGTACTACGAGTCTAGGACACTCAGTCACTGTTCATAGGCTACTAGCTCCTGCGTGTGTGCACTCACTGTCTGTGTACACACTACACACACTCTATTTCCTTTTGATTACTGATTGATTATTGTAATTAGTTAGTTGTACTTACTGTTACTACTTACTCTTACTGTACTAGGAGTCTAGGACACTCAGTCACTGTTCATAGGCTACTAGCTCCTGCGTGTGTGCACTCACTGTCTGTGTACACACTACACACACTCTATTTCCTTCTGATTACTGATTGATTATTGTAATTAGTTAGTTGTACTTACTGTTACTACTTACTCTCTTACTGTACTACGAGTCTAGGACACTCAGTCACTGTTCATAGGCTACTAGCTCCTGCGTGTGTGCACTCACTGTCTGTGTACACACAACACACACTCTATTTCCTTTTGATTACTGATTGATTATTGTAATTAGTTAGTTGTACTTACTGTTACTACTTACTCTTACTGTACTAGGAGTCTAGGACACTCAGTCACTGTTCATAGGCTACTAGCTCCTGCGTGTGTGCTCTCACTGTCTGTGTACACACTACACACACTCTATTTCCTTCTGATTACTGATTGAATATTGTAATTAGTTAGTTGTACTTACTGTTACTACTTACTCTCTTACTGTACTAGGAGTCTAGGACACTCAGTCACTGTTCATAGGCTACTAGCTCCTGCGTGTGTGCACTCACTGTCTGTGTACACACAACACACACTCTATTTCCTTTTGATTACTGATTGATTATTGTAATTAGTTAGTTGTACTTACTGTTACTACTTACTCTTACTGTACTAGGAGTCTAGGACACTCAGTCACTGTTCATAGGCTACTAGCTCCTGCGTGTGTGCACTCACTGTCTGTGTACACACTACACACACTCTATTTCCTTCTGATTACTGATTGATTATTGTAATTAGTTAGTTGTACTTACTGACTGTTACTACTTACTTTCTGTACTAGGGACACTCACTCAGTCACTGTTCATAGGCTAGCTCCTGCGCGTGTTTGCGCGTGCGTGCACTCACTGTCTGTAGTGTACACACACTAAATTTACTTGTGATTACTACTGATTATTGTAACTGCTAGTTGTACTTCCTGACTGTTACTACTTTCTTACTGTACTAGGGACACTCACTCAGTCACCTCACCCACCAACCCACTCCATTAAAGTACCCCACTTTTCACCCGCCCTTTTAAAAAACTTTTGTCTATACGCCCAAAACATCGAAGATGTCTGGAAGTGGCAGCCAGCGCGGTTTGGGCAAGGGGAAGGGCAGCAAGGGAATCAGGAGGAGAGGGAGCAGCATTGCGGCAGGCCGCGGCCGCGCCTCCATGCACAGTTCCGCAGCAGCAGCGTCAGTGGCTAACATTCCTCCCATAGCCACTGGCCGTGGACGCCTTGGGCGCCGCCCAGCAGGAGCATCTGCAACTCACGCTGCAGAGACACAGCAGCAGCAGCAGCGTGTAGCACCTGCTCCGATTTTCCTCCAGCCGGGTCGGAAACGTCCCATTGAGGAAAAGGATGCAGACACTGTGGTGCAACTGATGATGGAGGATGAGCAGCCCGCCATCAGCTCTGCATCCGAGGCCTCCACCCTCACCACCACCACCACCACCACCCCTGTTCGCAGCAGCCGCCCAGCAGGGCCTGGGGGGGAGGAGGAGGCCAGTTCACCGTCACAAGTTGGCGACCTGTCACTCAGCAGTATTTTTACCCCAGGCACCATCAGGGTATTGTCTGCTGTTGTTGGCGATTTTGAGGAGGAGATGCTGATGGGCACTTTGGGGGATGAGGGATTGGACAGCAAGACTGTGGCGACAGTCAAGCAGCCCATCCATGCATCAGGAGAGGAGTTTGGGGGGTCATCATCCCAGCAGGACATGTTTCAGGAGGGGGAGGATGATGGTGATGACCCGGTGACAGACAGAGACTGGGTGCCACCACCTCCAGGGGATGTCGTCCTCAGCAGCTCGGAGGAGGAGGAGGATGCGCTTGTGGGCCTTGCAAGGAGGCGCATCATTGCAAGCATTGGCAGCAGTAGGCAGGTCCCACAGCCTGCTGGTGTCTCAGGCTCAGCAGCAGCAGCAGCAGCATCTGCCAGTACCACCACCAGCCGCACCCAAGCCCCCCCCCCCCCCAACCACCACAGGGAGACAGGCAGAAGCGCTTCCATGCCGTAGGGGGATGTTTTTGTCACCAATCTGGCGATTTTTCACCATGCCCACTGTGTACAGCAAGTACGCCACTTGCAACCACTGTCAGCGGAAGTTGAGCAGAGGTGCAGACCCCTTAAAGTTCAGCACCAGCTCGCTCATCAACCACCTTGCTGCGAAACATTTCCACCAGCATGAGGAGTTCCAGAGGCTGAAGGCATCTGGTGCTGGCAGTGGCACCACACCCATCACTGCACAGCCTTCAGCAGCAGCAGCAGCAGCAACAGCAGCCACCCGCCCTCCTGCTCCTCCAGCAGCACCAGCAGGAGTGCGGAAACGCACTGCTCCTCCCCCCTCTGCAACTCCTGCCGCCGACACTGAGGCCTGTTCTGGCAGCCAGTCCTCAGTGGCCTCCTCTGCTGTGTCTGCTGATTCCCGTGCCAGCAAAAGGCCACGCCAGAGCCTTTTGAGCGAGTCCTTCCAGGGGGTGGTTAGGGCTCTGCCTCCCAACAGCCGTCACGTGCGGCAGCTGAACGGCTTGCTGGCACGGGCCATGTGCTCCCAACTCCTGCCGTACACGCTCGTGCAGGAGGGGAGCGACATGCGGGCGCTGCTTGCTTGTGCAGCCCCAGACTGGCTGCTCCCCAGCAGACACTTTTTCTCCCGCAAGGCCATTCCTGCACTGCACCGCTTTGTGATGGCCAATGTGGAGCGAGGGCTGGAGCACGCGGTTGGTGAAAGGGTCCACGTCACCATGGACTCCTGGAGCAGCCGCTTCGGGACAGGCCGCTACCTGTCCTTCACTGTCCACTGGGTCAGCTTGGTGGAAGGGGGTGAGGATAGGAGAGCAGCAGCGGGCACAGCAGCAGCAGCAGCAACACAGTGGGTGGTGCCACCCCGCAGGGTCAGGGGAACTGCAGCAGGTTCCTCCGATCCTCTGCCATCCTCCGGCACACCTGGCCAAACCCCCCGCCTCAGCAGCAGCGTGAAGGCCCGCCACTGCCAAGCGCTGCTGCACTTGGTCAGCCTTGGCAAGACCAAGCTGACGGCAGCCCATGTGTTGGCCAAACTCCAGGAGCAGGAGAGGATTTGGCTGACCCCCAGAGGCCTCAGAGTCGGAGAGGTGGTGGCCGACAATGGGGCCAATCTGGTTGCTGCAATTGACAGGGGAAACCTGACCCACATCCCCTGTCTTGCCCACGTGCTGAACCTGGTGGTGCAGAAGTTCCTGCGCACCTACCAGGGGATGGAAACGGCAAGGAACGTTGTGCGTCACTTCCGGCGCTCGGCTGCAGCCTGTGCGAGCCTGGAAGACGTGCAAAAGGAGCTGGATCTGCCACGCCATCGGCTGATCCTTGACGTTCCGACTCGCTGGAACTCCACCCTGGCGATGTTGGAGCGTCTGGTTGAACAGAGGCACACTGTCAACCAGTACCTTGCCCTGGCCACTGTTTCCGCCGCTCAGAGAAGGGACAAGACCAGCAACATCCCGTCCATCGTCCCCGATGATGACTGGAGGCACATGCAGCAGGTGTGCTTAGTGCTGGCTCCCTTTCTGCAGGCCACCAACATGGTGAGCAGGGACCATGCTATGGTCTGCGAGTGGGTGCCCCTGGTTTGTCTGCTGAACAGGGCCCTCGATGCTTTGCTGGAACAGGGAGCGGCAGACTTGGACCAGCAGGAGCGGCAAGCAGCTGCACAGTCCACCTCTGAGGTGGAGGAGGAGGAGGACTTGGTGGAGGTCCCTGACCTTGCTGCTGATGAGGGGGAGCAGCACAGTGCAGCTGAGTTGGTGCGGGGGTGGAGAGAGGATGAGGCTGACGAGGCAGAGGAGGAGGATGAGGACAGCACTGCCATCGATGTGCCAGCACACGTGGCCCGCCTCTTCCCAATGGCAGCGCACATGCTGGCGTGCCTACGCAAGGACCCCAGGGTGATCCAGATGAAGCAGAGGGAGGACATCTGGATCAGCATGATGTTGGACCCACGCCTCAAGGGGAAGTTGAGCCAGTTCCTGCCGCCTGCAGGAGGAGACCCAGCGCAACAAATAAGGAGCTTGCAGCAGGCCCTTGTTGAGCGCTTGGAGGAAGCCTTCCCCCAGCCTTCCACCCCCACTATCCAGCAGCCAGCACAGAGGCAGCAGCAGGTGCCTGCATCCAGCAGCAGCAAGCGCCCCACAGACCTGCTGTCTCTCAGCCACGAGCTCTACAGGACTGTAGAGGCTCCGGCAGCAGTGACTAGAGAGGAGGTGCATGATGCAGCAGCATCCTCCTCCGGTCACAGCCAGCGCCTGTCCCGCATGGTGGCTGACTACATGGGGTCCTACAGCGGGCTTGACAGCGATGCCCCTGTTGATCCCATGGAGTATTGGGTCAAGCGCCTGGAGATCTGGAGCGAGCTGGCGCAGTACGCCCTGGAAGTGCTGTCCTGCCCCCCTTCCAGCGTGCTGTCCGAGCGCTGCTTCAGTGCAGCTGGTGGCGTGGTCACCGAGAAACGCTCACGTCTGTCTCACAAGTCTGTGGACAGACTGACGTTTCTCAAGATGAACCAGGCGTGGGTGGAAGGCGAGTTCCTGGCCCCTGTTTTCGGCGAGAGGGGGACATGAACTGGCTGCCGGAACTTAGAACCATCGTTAATGTGCCTTACCACCCTTTACCACCTCCTGGCTCCTGCTCACTAAGCCAGCCTGGTTCACTTTGACTATTACGTCGCCTGCAGCCACACATTTTACACCTACAGTGGGCTGCTGTGTACTGCCCTTCTGCTGTCTGTCTGTGTTTCGCACTGCCAGGGTACACAGAATTAAATTCTGCTGCCACTCTGCCACCAGCTATTACGTCAAACAATAGCTATATTGGTTGTAAAACCAAAACCAAAAAAACGTTAAAAAAAAAAAAGGTTTAATTTTTCTGAGGTGCCCGGGTTGAAAACTGTGTTGTCCCAGTTGTGTATTGGACACGATGTGGGCTGCACGACCGCTGTCTGGGACCTCCTGTTGTGTTTATTTACAGCCCTGGTATCACCGCTAGGTACCAGGGCTATTATGTCACGCTGCCTACCTGCTGCCACACTCACACTGCTCCTCCATTCCTCCTCCTGCTGCTGCTGTCTGTCTGTGTTTCCCACTGCCAGGGTACACAGAATTACCTTCTGCTGCCAGTCTGCCACCAGCTATTACGTCAAACAATAGCTGCTCACATAATTACTCCTCCATTCCTCCTGCTGCTGCTGTCTGTCTGTGTTTCCCAACGCCAGGGTACACAGATTTACCTTCTGCTGCCACTCTGCCACCAGCTATTCTGTCAAAAAATAGATATATCTGTGTAATTGGTTGTAAAACCAAAACTACAAAACCATTAAAAAAAAAGGTTTAATTTTTCTGAGGTGCCCGGGTTGAAAACTGTGTTGTCCCAGTTGTGAATTGGACACGATGTGGGCTGCACGACCGCTGTCTGGGACCTCCTGTTGTGTTTATTTACAGCCCTGGTATCACCGCTAGGTACCAGGGCTATTATGTCACGCTGCCTGCCTCATTGACTGCCTGCTGCCACACACTCATCCTCCTCCTCCTGCTGCTGAATTTACCTCCTGCTGTCTGTGTGTTTCCACTGCCAGGGAGCACATACAATGGCGCTTCCAACATGCGTGCGCCACCAGCTATTTGTTACGCTCAAAAATAGCTGCATTTCTTTAAAAAAAAAATGAAAAGAGAAATAAGTGAAGAAGAAGACGATATAGAAGAAGATGAAGAAGATGAAGAAGAAGAAGATGAAGAAGAAGAAGATGAAGAAGAAGAAGATGAAGAAGAAGAAGATGAAGAAGATGAAGAAGATGAAGAAGAAGATGAAGAAGATGAAGAAGAAGATGAAGAAGATGAAGAAGAAGATGAAGAAGAAGATGAAGAAGAAGAAGATGAAGAAGAAGAAGATGATGATGAAGAAGATGAAGAAGATGAAGAAGAAGACAATATAAAAGAAGAAGAAGAAGATATAGAAGAAGATATAGAAGAAGAAGATATAGAAGAAGAAGATATAGAAGAAGAAGAAGAAGATATAGAAGATAAAGAAGAAGAAGAAGAAGAAGAAGTATATACAGTACTGAACAAAATTCTGGACACAACTTCTCTTTTCACCTTTTTTTTTTTTAAAGGAACATCCCCACATAATCACTTGCTGTTGTTACTTGGAAAAAAAGATGTTTCTTGCATCATTCACCCTCAAAACAAGTGTTGGAAGCTATTTAAGGCCAATTCGAATAGTCAGCTCGAATAATGAGCTCGAATACCGACTCGAATAGTGAGCTCGAAGTCCGAGGTCGAATCGAATAGTAAAATTTATTCGTCTCGAATATTCGACTGACCTCGAATAATTTACTATTCGAATTCGACCAAACTCGAATTTTAAAAAGGGGTATTTGAGCACCACTAAATTGCACTATTCAGGAAACTAAGAAAGTTACTAATATAAACATATTTCCCTAATTTCACAATATTATTATGCAGTCATTAAAAATGGTTAATTATGTTGTCTTTGAAGAAACCAACATATTGTGCTACAAGTTCAGCTCTTTCTTATTATTCCTCTCCGCTCCCCCCATTTTCTTTACGCTATTTCTCCTACTATTTTAGGGGTACAAGTGATAAACTTTCCAAACGTATTCCTCTTATAGCGAAGTACATTGCTTGTGCTTTATTAAGCGATCCCACCCTCCACGCCCCTGTGGCAGACTCCGGAAGACCCCTTTTTCGCCATTGACTTTGACAGGGAAAATTTCCAAATCGCTGCCACTCGTACAGTTTTGAAGCTACACTCCCCAGACTTGGACCACATATAGTTGGTGGCACCACATGTAAAAATATGAATTTTGGGGGACACTCCAATGTAGGCGGAGCTAGCAGCAGCTAATATATTTTGCGATTTTCTATACGCTACTCCTCCCATAGGAGTACGATTTTGAAACTTTGCACACTTGTTCAGCTCATTGTTCGGCTAGGTTGCTTGTGCTCTGTTAAGCAATCCCACCCTCCATGCCCCTGTGGCTGCCCCCCAAAGACCCCATTTTTTTCCCATAGACTTTCATTGGAAAATTTGAAACTTTTGCCACTCGTACAGCTTTGAAGTTACACTCACCAAACTTGGGCCACTTAGTCATTGGGTGAAGCTGAAAAACCCAAAAAAGTGGGTGGAGCCACAAACAACCAATCATATTTTCCCTATTTATTTCTATGAGAAAATGTAAAAGGGACACTGTGGTGAAAAATGGTAAAATTTTAAATATGTGCAAACAAATACAAATAAGAAGTATGTTTTTTTTTCCAGAGTAAAAGGAGCCATAAATTACTTCTCTCCTATGTTGCTGTCACTTACAGGAGGTAGTAAAAATCTGACAGAAGTGACAGGTTCTGGACTAGTCCATCTCTTCATAGGGAATTATCAGCAAGGCTTTTATTCTTTATAAAGATAATCCCTAAAAAGGATTTAAAGAGGAACTCCAGCCTGAACAAACATACTGTCATTAAGTTACATTAGTTATGTTAATTAAAATAGATAGGTAATATAATCTCTTACCCGCACTGTTTTAAAAGAACAGGCAAATGTTTTATTTCATGATGGCAGCCATCTTTTTGGTTGAAAGGAGGTGACAGGGAGCATTAGACACAGTTCCAATTGTCCTGTGTCCTGATCACTCCTCCCAGTTGCTAGGCAACGTGAATAATAACATAGGAAATCCCATCATGCTCTGCACAGCATCAGGGAAAAAAAGCCCGGGCTTTTTTTTCTTTGATGGGTGGAGCTTAGGTAAAAAATGTAGCTAAAAATGATGCTTTGGTAAGAAAAACAAAGTTTTGATGCTGTGAAACTGTTAAAGAAATACCAAGCCTTTTCAGTTCTGCTGAGTAGATTTTTTGGCCGGAGGTTCACTTTAACCACCCTGGCGTTATGATAAGATCGCCAGGGCAGCTGCGGGAGGGTTTTTTTTAAATAAAAAAAAAACTATTTCATGCAGCCAACTGAAAGTTGGCTGCATGAAAGCCCACTAGAGGGCGCTCCGGAGGCATTCTTCCGATCGCCTCCGGCGCCCAGAATAAACAAGGAAGGCCGCAATGAGCGGCCTTCCTTGTTTTGCTTACATCGTCACCATAGCGACAAGCGGAGTGACGTCATGGACGTCAGCCGCCTCCGATCCAGCCCTTAGCGCTGGCCGGAACTTTTTGTTCCGGCTACGCTGGGCTCAGGCGGCTGGGGGGACCCTCTTTCGCCGCTGCTCGCGGCGGATCGCCGCAGAGCGGCGGCGATCAGGCAGCACACGCGGCTGGCAAAGTGCCGGCTGCGTGTGCTGCTTTTTATTTCACTAAAATCGGCCCAGCCGGGCCTGAGCGGCAGCCTCCGGCGGTGTTGGACGAGCTGAGCTCGTCCAGACCGCTCAGGTGGTTAAACAATGATGCTGGCCAGCCTCCCTGTTAGCTACACAGTTTTTAGGCAGTTGGACAGAGCAACTGTCATTCACTAAGTGCTTTTGAAAATAAATAAAACCCTGAGAATCCCCCCATGAAGAGATGGACTAGTCCAGAACCTGTCACTTCTGTCAGCTTTCTATTACCTCCTGTAAGTGACAGCAACATAGGAGAAAAGTAATTTATGGCTCATTTTACTCTGGAAAAAATGTACTTCTTATTTGTCTATGTTTGCATATATTTTAAATTTTAACATTTTTCGCCATAGTGCCCATTTAAAGCCAGAGTTCCCAAACTTGGCACAGTGGGTGATTGGGATTAAAATTTGGCAAAGTGGGTGGAGTCACATGCAGCCAATCACACACATAAATGTTAATGTATGGCAGCGCTCCTCTTCTTAAGTCCATATACCTAGAAATAATGGACATATCTAGACATAGTGCATTACTGTTAATTGACAACTGTCCCTTTAAACAACACCCAGCAAGTGCCAATCTCGTGTTCACTCGTGCTCCAGTGCATAAAATTCACCAAACTCAAAGCAAGATATGAGCTCACCAGATGTATACCACCTCACAAACCAGGTGGATCTAGCGCATAGGACACTCCACTACGATCAGACGTTTTCAATTTTTTCAAACAGATAATTTAATCCAAATTCCTCAATAAAAACAGATGAAAAAAGCACATAGCATAAAATCCTTTTAAAACTTAAAGTTCCTGCGCTACTGTGCGCACTCACATGATCCTCAATGGGTTCTAGGCATGTAAGGTATGTGGATCAGGCTCCTTCCCAGTGATGTACCCTCAGTCACGGTGTCCCGCTCTCCATGAAGGTGATCTCACCACGAGTTCAGGTATGCCCGGCCACTGTCCACTCCGCTTGCCGCTTCCTGTGACGTCAGACGCTCCCTGTCCGCCTTACGCGTTTCGTCCCTAGGCTTCTGATGAGTCCTAGGGGACGAAACGCGTAAGGCGGACAGGGAGCGTCTGACGTCACAGGAAGCGGCAAGCGGAGTGGACAGTGGCCGGGCATACCTGAACTCGTGGTGAGATCACCTTCATGGAGAGCGGGACGCCGTGACTGAGGGTACATCACTGGGAAGGAGCCTGATCCACATACCTTACATGCCTAGAACCCATTGAGGATCATGTGAGTGCGCACAGTAGCGCAGGAACTTTAAGTTTTAAAAGGATTTTATGCTATGTGCTTTTTTCATCTGTTTTTATTGAGGAATTTGGATTAAATTATCTGTTTGAAAAAATTGAAAACGTCTGATCGTAGTGGAGTGTCCTATGCGCTAGATCCACCTGGTTTGTGAGGTGGTATACATCTGGTGAGCTCATATCTTGCTTTGAGTTTGGTGAATTTTATGCACTGGAGCACGAGTGAACACGAGATTGGCACTTGCTGGGTGTTGTTTAAAGGGACAGTTGTCAATTAACAGTAATGCACTATGTCTAGATATGTCCATTATTTCTAGGTATATGGACTTAAGAAGAGGAGCGCTGCCATACATTAACATTTATGTCTTGCAACGGTGGACTTTGACAGCGAACACTCTATAGGATTGATTTAAAGGAACAGTGTGAACCAAGTGGGCGCAGTTTGCATATAACATAATCACACACATAGCCAACATCATGTGGTTTCTTCAGAAACGACACCATATTAATATACTAACCATTTTAAGTTAATACAAATTTTATATTAATTTTATGCAGCTTAGACTTGCACTTTACTTGTCGGTTTAATAAAAAAAAAATGCTTTCTATATCACATCTCTCATCCATTTTCCCTGCGCTGCAACAATCTATCAAATACTGCATGCAATACCGCATGAGGTAAAAATGTTGTTGAATTATCATGCAGTTTTTTGGTAAATTACCGGAATGCTACCACATATGTGAAAATGTTACTGGCTTACCTATAAAAATGGGACAGGACAAAGACAGCGCCAGTGACTGAGTAAAATATTGGTAAAATTACTGGTAATCTACTGATATATCTGCTACTTGGTTTCCTAGTCTACTTGCGTAAATAACAGTCCTTGGTTGTAGTCAAGTTATTTATTGTTCTTCCAAATTAAAGAAAAGCATAACAAAGTAGACAGAAAAGTTACAAGTTAAGGCGCTCCTCTAGTCCTATCTACTAATTGCGTATCAATGCAGGCACTCTATATCTTAATCAAGATGGCTGCTGCTTACATCAAAATGGAGGCTTGTTGTCTCTCTATGCTGCTGCTGATGGAATCTATAGAGCCTTATGAAAGCTTCTTCTTCTGGGAGAGAACTCCTAGCCTTTCTCTCTTATGGCTTAAATAGCCAAGAAATCCATTCATCACACACACACACACCCACACGACCACCCCCAGCTCAGGTATCATTCCGCCCCCCTGTCCTTGCCAGTTATGTCTTCGTTGGACCTCCAGGTGGCGCTGTAACCTCACTCATGAGGTCCTGTGATGTTGGTGTCACTCACAAAGGTGTTTGATGTTGAAAGGTGACCATGCCCTCATTGTCTCAGGCATACAGAAACTGTTGGGGTATTGTCCATCTGCTAACAAGACTGCTTCCCATGAGAACTTCCATTGTCCCCTCGGTTTCTATGGCTTTATCATCCAAGGGTCCCATTCTTTGAGATAGGATAATGCCAGTTTCACTGGCCATTTAATCACTAGACTGGTTCTGATGGTTTCTGTTCCCAGGGTAATAATAGCAGTGACCTGATCTGGTTTCTGTAACACAGCAAGCATTTTGAGATGGTTTCACCATGTGTCCTATGCCAATGTTCTGGATAGAAATCATATCCAACATCTACTACTGAATTTCCTATAGTAAAATATTGGTAATCTTGACCAATATTTTACTATGATCAAGCTTAACCCTAGAATTATTATATACTAGCGGACCCGCGGCGTAGCATATGCCGCATAAGGGGGTAGCAAGCAGCAAGGGGGTATTGGGCACAGCGGCATAGCAGTCTCCCTCACCCGGGTCCCCCGTGTGCGCTCTCCCTCCAGCTTAGAGGCAGTGGGCGGGGATGACTCACCTCTTTGGCGAGGAGGGGGGTCGGACCCCACCCTCCCTCACCTGGGTCCCCCAACGGCGGGGAGGGGGGTCGGACCCCCCCTCACCTGGGTCCCCCATCTGCGCTTCCCCTCTAGTTTAAAGAGAACCAGAGATGAAGCACCCTCTTGTATTTTACCTTATAAATCAGTGGGAACATGACAGTAAACACCTAATCTGCTCTTTGTTTCATTGTTCTCTGTGTAATCTGACTGTAATCACCTCTGATAAGAATCCCCGACTGAGAAGTCAGGCTGCTCCGTCTAGCTTTGCTACAGAAAGATTATAGCTAAGTCTGTATTCTGTGGTGTTATTTCAAGCCCAAGCCTGCCCCCTTGTGGCTTTGCTATAATGACTCAGCAATAATCATTCCCAGCAAAGCCAGAATTAATTGCTCAGTCTGGGATTCTTGTGACTGCTGATAACAGACACTTTTAGCAGTGAGGGTGAAACAGAGAGCATGGTAAGTGTTTTCTCTAATGTTCTTACTGATATACATGGTAAAATACACAAGGGTGCTTCCTCTCTGGTTCCCTTTAAGTTGAGCAGCAGCCGCCGCTATTAATAAGAGGCAGTGGGCAGGGATGACTCAGCTCTTCCGCGTTCCAGCGTGCGTTCCACTGTCGTCACTTCCTGCAATGCCACCCACTGTATTGTAAGTGGGCGACATTGCAGGAAGTGACGAGTGTGGAACGCACGCTGGAACGCGGAAGAGGTGAGTCCTCCCTGCCCGCTGCCTGTTACTAATAGCGGTGGCTGCTGCTCAACTTAAGCTAGAGGGGGAGCGCAGATGGGGGACCCAGGTGAGAGAGGGGGAGGGTCCGACCCCCCTCCTTGCCGCTGTGCCCAATACCCCCTCCAGCTCGGCGGCAAGTGTAGAACCGCCTCTGGGGCAGGACGCTACTTCTTCTTCTTGCTTGGAGCGGCCCCTTCTTCTGGCTTGGACCGTCCCTGGGGGCAGGGCGATACTTCTTCTTCTTGCTGGAAGGTTGAGGCACATAGCCTATTGTACATAGGCAAATGCAGGAGGGATTACAGCTGCCCAGAATCCCCCCTCAGACCAATCCTGGTACAGTGTCTGGGGACAGGCACAAGTTGAGACACCAGAATATCTACAGGCATCCTGCAGCTCACAGCACCGCCCCCTTTCTTTCCCTGATACAGTTGACTTTGGATGGAGCTAGGGTTGCCACCTCATCGATTTAAATACAGACACATCTAAGTTATACAGGTTCACAACTAAGTTATACAGGTTCTGGGGCTACTCACACATAATCAGTGCTTAAACTGCATCTACTAGCCACAAGGCATGTATAATTCATATGTGCCAGTATTTAAGGGATGAGATGGTAGCCGTGGATGGAGCAGCAGCGTGTGTACATAGCGTGCGGCAGCTCTGGGGAACTCAACAGTCAGGTATGAGCACAGCCCCATGCCCTGTTGTGTGAGAGCTTCACTTTCCCCTTCATCACCAATGTCGGCCGTCCTCATTATTATCTGTCTACAAACTGCTCCTGATCGATCCCATTGTCGATCGGGAGCAGATCGAACATTTAGGAAATAATAGTCAGATTCTGTCAGTCGCACTGGAAATTGCATTATGCGTACTCAGCATGATGTCCTACCATATTATTATACTGTATTGTGCGTAGCTGAGGGGGACCTTTCAAGAATCCCCCCCCCTTGAAAATCCTGGGTTTGCCCCTGTTATACAGTATATCGCGTATATCAAAAAAGGGCGCCTGGAAAAAAGGGCGCGGGGTGTAGCCGAAATTATAAGTTTGAATGCAAAACCGTATTTTTCGTTTAAGAGGTTATAAACGATAATTTAGTGCTAAATACGTTAAATAAATGGAAATGAAATGGCAAAATACCGTCTATAACAGTAAACAAATTCTGAAATGAAACATCAAATAGCGTCTATAGCAAAAACGATATTTACACTTGTATTAAGCATAGTACTAGAATGGTAGGTTTTACAGGTATTTTACTACAATTATACCTAACTTTAGGGTCACAGATATCTCTCCTTATCCCTATCCCTCACACCTAGACCCCCCTTTGTGTAAATACACATAATGTAATAAATTGTATATATTACATATATTGTACTAACTATACCTAACCTTACTCTCATACAGAGCCCTCCCTATCCCTAACCCCTAGACCCCCCTGGTGGTGCCTAAACCTAAGACTCCCCTGGTGGTGCCTAAACCTAAGACCCCCCTGTTGGTGCCTAAACCTAAGACTCCCCTGGTGGTGCCTAAACCTAAGACCCCCCTGTTGGTGCCTAAACCTAAGACCCCCCTGGTGGTGCCTAAACCTAAGACTCCCCTTCTGGTGCCTAAACCTAAGACCCCCCTGATGGTGCCTAAACCTAAGACCCCCCTGTTGGTGCCTAAACCTAAGACCCCCCTGTTGGTGCCTAAACCTAAGACTCCCCTGGTGGTGCCTAAAACTAACCACCCCCCCGGTGGTGTATATTGCACTGTATGTATACCTAACCCTCCCTGTACCTATCCCTAACCCCTAGACCCCCCTGGTGGTGCCTAAACCTAAGACCCCCCTGGTGGTGCCTAAACCTAAGACTCCCCTGGTGGTACCTAAACCTAAGACCCCCCTTCTGGTGCCTAAACCTAAGATCCACCTGGTGGTGCCTAAAACTAACCACCACCCTGGTCCTAACCCTCCCTGTACCTATCCCTAACCCCTAGACCCCCTAGTAATGCCTAAACCTAACCATCCCCACTGCACAAAACACGCTAAACACATATAAACAATAATATATTTAATCCTTAAAATACTTCACTCCAAATAACATGAATAAAATAATTTATATATTTGTAATAGAATAACTAGCCTTAAAATCACGTAGAAATCTTAAAGGGACTCCGAGCTCAGAAAAAAAAGGAAAGTTGTACTCACCAGGGGCTTTTTCCAGCCCAGTGCTGGTCGGGAGGTCCCACGCCGGCGTCCTGGCTCCTCTCCTTCTCCCCGCTCCGGAATGGCTGGCAGGCCGCAGCCCGGGCGACACTCTCCCGAGTGTTGGGCTGCTTCTTCCGCATATGACGCGGATTACGTCACACGCCGGCCGCCTCGCGTCATCACGGCGGCCGGCGTGCAAGTACTGCGCATGCGCGAACAAAGCACGCATGCGCAGTACTTTCACTCCGGCCGTCGTGATGACGCGAGGCGGCCGGCGTGTGACGTAATCCGCGTCATATGCGGAAGGAGCAGCCCGACACTCGGGAGAGTGTCGCCCGGGCTGCGGCCTGTCAGCCATTCCGGAGCGGGGTGAAGAAGAGGAGCCAGGACGCCGGCGTGGGACCTCCCGACCAGCACTGGGCTGGAAAAAGCCCCTGGTGAGTACAACTTTCCTTTTTTTTCTGAGCTCGGAGTCCCTTTAAAATAACAGTAATATTTAAAGCGATATTTTAGTAACTATAATCAACGCATTAGAAGTGTAAAAACAAAGTTAATACCATAAGCGATGTATTTCTAATACAATCAGCTTTAGAAACGTTATTTAAGCGTTATACATATGAAAACGAATTTTAAATGATAAAAGAAGTGTAAACGAAATTTTAGTTGTTATAGTTTTATAAGCGCATTTTTAAAACGAAAAAACTAGTTAAAACCCATATAAGCGAAATTTACAAACGAAGAAATAAGTATAATACAAAGTCTAAACGAACTTGTAAACGATATTTGTTATAAACTTTATCCTGTAAACGAAAACCTTTGTTAACACGATCCCTGTAACCGCTATTTCTCGTGCGCCCTTTTTTCCTGTCGGGCGCCGAATAGCCGATATTTTGCATTGCAGTCTATGGCGGCGCCCTTTTTGTCCACTATCCCTGTGCGCCCTTTTTTACTAGTTCCATATATATAGATTACCTGCTGCCAGTGATCACATCTCCTCAACTTCCTGGTTAATTTGCAAGTGTCCTGCAGCCAGCCAATCACCATGCAAGGAAGGACTGAAGCATGGTGATTGGCTGGCTGCAGGACACTTACAAACTAACCAGGAAGTGAAGGAGACGCGATCACCGGGAGCAAGTAATTAGTGATATTAGCTACGAGTAGCTACAAGTAGGTAGCTACTCGTAGATCAAAATTTAAATTAGGTAGTGATACCCGTGGCAGAGAGCAGGTTAACTTGCCTATGCCACCACCTATAGCTGATGTGGTCCATGTAACTCTACCACCTCCTCCTTCAAACCCGGAAGGAGGAAGTAGTGGCGTTACGTGGACCGCAAGTAGAAGGCATGTTATTCCCCCCAGTCGAAAATGCCCATTTCTGATTCTGATTTCTGCCCATTTCTGATTTTTCGATGTTTCGATTTCCGAAGAGTATTTTGACATTTTTTTGCTTCACAGAATGCAAAAAATAACAGGCAGAAAAAAAAGGAAATCAGAAAATCAGTCTTGTGTCTAAAATTACCGCGGTCATCCGATTTTTGCAAAAGAATTCTCCATTCTCTGATTGGTCCAGTGCTTCCGAGGCCTGTTATTGGTCCAAAATTACCGAGTTGCGGTAAATTGGATCTCCGTGGAATTCCGATTTTAGATGAGTATTTTATTTGTCATTTTTTGTTGCATCAGAGAATTCCAAAAATGACAAAAAAAACACCCATCTAAAATGACTGCGGTAATCCGATGTTTGCAGAAAAAATCTTCAATCTCTGATTGGTCCAGCGCTTCCAAGTTCTGTAATTGGATTAAAATGACGGAGCATCCTTGGCTGTGCCTGCCTAATCTGTACAAGACACCATTGGCCAATCACTGGAAAGGCAAGCCAACCACCTCCTCTCCTTTTTAACCACTTGACGCCCATAGGCTTACACCCCCCTAAGGACCAGGCTATTTTGCACAATACAGGGCTGTGCAGCTTGGTCAGGGTGCTGCACAGCCCTGCAACTCAGCACACACATGACTTTAACCTCCTTTTGTTGTCCTTAATAGGACACTCTGCTGGAGATATCTGATCGCTGCTGCAATCTTTTTTTTATTTTTTAATAAGAAAGAGGAGGACTTTCCCTCCCTCCTTCCTCCCTCTCCCTCCCCCCTGTGCCATCCTAATCGCCATAGGGAGGCGATCGCCACTTATCCCCGCCTCTCATAGGCAACAGCCTATGAGAGGACTTCATTCCCTACCCAATCCGGGGGAAAGCCGATTTCGCATGCGCGCACGCGTTCCCTGCCAAACTGCAGCTCCAGGACTTGACGCCAATTGGCGTTATGGGTCCTGGGGCCGCCGCGGTCACGCCCATTGACATGACGCGGTCGTTAGGTAGTTAAACTGTGTTGAACTATTTTAACCCTTGTTAAGGGGCCTCCTCCCGTCATTTACCTAATTCCATGGAACTGGCAAATTGCAGTTTTTTGACAACTGCTGTAGGATGTAGTAAAACTAATGCCAGGCTATTGGAAGCCAGCCTGGTCAGATGAAAAGCTGTGCTTTCTGTGATTGCGGAGTTACTCTTTAACCTTTGTTTTTTCTTACACTGACAGTGAAAATCCGGGTCTACTCCATGAATGAAGAGTTGAAACCCGCCCGCCGACGCGTCACTCTCACCTTCACGGTAAATATTGCATTCATTTGCTGGAACGTAACCCTGTAGTGGGGTAACAGAGCCCCTGGGGGGTACTTACCTCAGGAGGGGAAAGCCTCTGGATCCTAATGAAGCTTTCCCATCCTCTTGATCCTGCCTCGGTACCCCTGAACTGGCCAGGATCATAACAATCCTGCGCACTTGCAGCTTTCATTTGGGCTCAGGCAGAAATAGTCGAGCCTGATTGGATCCGCTCTACTGCCCAGGCGTGAGGTGCTTGCACATGCTCAGTAGAGTGCATCCGATCGGGCTTGGCTATTTCTGCCTGAGCCCAAATAAAAGCCAAAAGAGCGCAGGATTGTTAAGATCTTGACTGGTTCAGGAGTACCGGCGCAGGATCAAGAGGACGGGGAAGCCTCATTAGGATCCACAGGTTTCCCCCTCCGAAAGGTAAGTACCCCCTTGGGGTCTTTTTTTTGTTACAGGTACACTTTAATGTAGAATAGATGCCCTCTGCGTCACATCAGGATTCCCATACATGGTGGGGCTCTGGGTAGCTGTGCCAGTCCTCATTTTATACTACACTGAACTCTGTAGCAAAAATTTCATCCTTTTTTCTACCATCCTACAAGTTTTTAAACCTATTCTAATGTGCTCTGGCTTACTGCAGCACTTTCTACTATCACCATCTCTGTAATAAATCAATGTGTCTTTCCCCTGTTGGACTTATCGCCCTGTGTCTGGAAGGCTGCCAACTCTTCAGTGTGATCTGCTATGCACGCCCCCCCTCCAGGCCCCTCTATGCACACTCCCGTGTGTGTGTTATTTACATAAGCCAGCAGCGTCTCTGCTCTCTTATCAGTGAGAGAAGAGAGCTGGATAAAAATTCTCCTCTGTTAGGCTGTGAAAGGAGCTGGCTGACACATACTGAGGAATTACAGACAGGGCAGAGCTGTCTGCAGGAAGAAACAATCAGCCTGTCACTATTCAGTGCATGAGAGCTGCAGAGGACAGAAGGTAAACACACAAATGCTCTCTTGAGATTCAAAAGGAATGCTGTATACAGTCTGCTTGTGTATGGATGTATTTTCTATGTGTGGACATACTGTACATCAACCTACTTCCTGTTTTGGTGGCCATTTTGTTTGTTTATTAACAAACTTTTTAAAACTGTTTTGGACTACTTTTAATGCGGCGAGGAGCGGCGAAATTGTGACAGAGGGTAATAGGAGATGTCCCCTAACGCACTGGTATGTTTACTTTTGAGCGATTTTAACAATACAGATTCTCTTTAAAGGGAACCAGAGACGAAGCACCCTTGTGTATTTTACCATGTATATCAGTAAGAACATGAGAGAAAACACTTACCATGCTCTCTGTTTCATCCTCACTGCTAAAAGTGTCTGTTATCAGCAGTCACAAGAATCCCAGACTGAGCAATTAAATCTGGCTTTGCTGGGAATGATTATTGCTGAGTCATTATAACAAAGCCACAAGGGGGCAGGCTTGGGCTTGAAATAACACCACAGAAGACAGATTTAGCTATAAACTTTCTTTAGCAAAGCTAGACGGAGCAGCCTGACTTCTCAGTCGGGGATTCTTATCAGAGGTGATAACAGTCAGATTACACAGAGAACAATGAAACAAAGGGCAGATTAGGTGTTTACTGTCATGTTCCCACTGATTTATAAGGTAAAATACAAGAGGGGGCTTCATCTCTGGTTCTCTTTAAAGAGAGCATGAGGTGGGCTCAAAAAATGAAAAAAAAAAGTAGGCTGCCTGATCCGGGGGGCTGAGCGGATCAGGTAGCTGCAAAAGCCGCCGCTCCCGTGGGCTGCACTGGCCCTCTTTCACTTTCGTGACCTCTGGGTTACGACGCTGCACTGAGAAACTGTGTCTTTCACAGCGTGCAGGGAGGCGGGGCAGGGAGGCGTGGCCAGGGAGAGCTGCCCAATGACAGCTCAGGAAACCCTGCAGGAACGCCCCTGGCCGGCGTTTTAAACAGAATTCCTCTCCCCTATGTTTACCTCCGAGTTAGTGACAAATCTTGTCTATAGACAAGTGGCTGCACGACCGCTGTCTGGAACCTAGTCCTGATGTTAATTTACAGCCAATTTTTTTTTTTTTGGGGGGGGGGGGGTGATTTTAAGTCCCCACATCATCAATTAGTGTTTCCCTTTACAAAATAATGATGCTACATGCCTCCTATACCCTAAAAAAAACATTTTTAAAGCAATTTAAAGGCCACTTCCGGTTTTCTTTCCGGATATCCGAATCTGCCGGATACTGAGGTCAGATATCCGATTCGGATCGGAAAATTTTGAACTCGGATATCCGACCCGGATCAAATATCTGGGTATCCGGATCCAAATCTGATCTGGATTTTGAAAAGGGGTGTCCTTGCAGAACTGGGTATATTTCAGTGTGTGGTATTCCTTTTAAAAAGGCTATTGTGTTTAATATTATTCCCAGGATCCGGAGGCCGTAAAGATGGACGTGATAACGCAGGATGATGTGTCTGGTGTGATTTCATTCCAGCCATTCAAGATTCCAGCCAATCCCAGGTAATTATCCTGCATTCTACAGACCAATAGGGATTTGGCATTTAGATAATGTACATAGCCATGCCACTGACTGTCCTCAGAGGAGCTCACACTCTAATCCTATTATCCTACCATAGTCATAGTGTAATGTCCTACCATATTATTATTATGTATTTATATAACACTGACATCTTCTGCAGCACATTACAGAGTACATAGTCATGTCACTGACTGTCCTCAGAGGAGCTCACAATCTAACCCTACCATAGTCATAGTCTAATGTCCTTCCATATTATTATTATGTATTTATATAGCACTGACATCTTCTGCAGCACATTACAGAGTACATAGTCATGTCACTGACTGCCCTCACAATCTAATCCTACTAAATCCTACTATAGTCATAGTGTAATATCCTACCATATTATTATTATGTATTTATATAACACTGACATCTTCTGCAGCACATTACAGAGTACATAGTCATAGCCTAATGTCCAGTGGCGTAGCTAAGGAGCTGTGGACCCTGATGCAAGTTTTTCGATGGGCCCCCCAAGCACTCTATATATAACAATTGATACGGCGCACCAAAATCTGCCAATGGCAACCACAGTGTCAGAGGTGCAAGAAGGGGATGGGGAACAGGTTGTTAATGATTACCAATATTCAAAGTATCTATAGAAGTGATTATTATGAGCACAGGACCAATACAGAGCTAATACTGTATTTAAGAGAGGGACCTTTGGGGCCCCTCTGGCCCAAGGGCCCCGATGCGGTCGCTACCTCTGTACCCCCTATTGCTACGCCCCTGCTAATGTCCTACCATATTATTATTATTATGTATTTATATAGTACTGACATCTTCTGCAGCACTTTACAGAGTACATAGTCATGTCACTGACTGTCCTCAGAGGAGCTCACACTCTAATCCTACCATAGTCATAGTGTAATGTCCTACCATATTATTATGTATTTATATAGCACTGACATCTTCTGCAGCACATTACAGAGTACATAATCATGTCACTGACTGTCCTCAGAGGAGCTCACACTCTAATCCTAACATAGTCATACGTCTAATGTCCTGCCATATTATTATTATGTATTTATATAGCACTGACATCTTCTGCAGCACATTACAGAGTACAAAGTCATGTCACTGACTGTCCTCAGAGGAGCTCACACTCTAATCCTACCATAGTCATAGTCTAATGTCCTACCATATTATTATTATGTATTTATATAGCACTGACATCTCCTGCAGCACATTACAGAGTACATAATCATGTCACTGACTGTCCTCAGAGGAGCTCACACTCTAATCCTAACATAGTCATACGTCTAATGTCCTGCCATATTATTATTATGTATTTATATAACACTGAGATCTTCTGCAGCACTGTACAGAGTACATAGTCATGTCACTGACTGTCCTCAGAGGAGCTCACACTCTAATCCTACCATAGTCATAGTCTAATGTCCTACCATATTATTATTATGTATTTATATAGCACTGACATCTCCTGCAGCACATTACAGAGTACATAGTCATGTCACTGACTGTCCTCAGAGGAGCTCACACTCTAATCCTACCATAGTCATAGTCTAATGTCCTACCATATTATTATGTATTTATATAGCACTGACATCTTCTGCAGCACTTTACAGAGCACATAGTTATGTCACTTGCTATCTTCAGAGGAGCTCACAATCCAATCCTAACATAGTCTAATGTCTTACCATATTATTATAATGATTCAGAGCCCACAGAATGTGAGTAAGTTGTTTTTATTTATACGGCTACCACTAAACAAGGCTTTGTGGCTTAATTCTGTTTGAGGGCACAAAGACAAATTCTGTTTGGTGTGCACACCTCATAATTATTTTGAGGAAACAGACTGCCTAATTTTTTTTTATTTTTTTTTATTTTTTTTTTTGCTTTTGTTTTTTTTTTGCTGGGAAGACACATTGGCCTCAATTCACTGAGCTTTAAATTTTCCTCATGAGTAAAATCTAATTTTGAATTCACTAAGGAGTTATAGATTTATCAAATGTTTTATCGAGGTCAGTAACAGGAAAGCAGGCAGAGGTGTAGTCAGACATGCTGAGGTCGGTAAAAGGAAGGCAGGCAGAGGTGTAGTCAGACAGGGTGAGGTCAGTAACAGGAAAGCAGGCAGAGGTGTAGTCAGGCAGGCTGAGGTCGGTAAAAGGAAGGCAGGCAGAGGTGTAGTCAGACAGGGTGAGGTCAGTAACAGGAAAGCAGGCAGAGGTGTAGTCAGGCAGAGTGAGGTCAGTAACAGGAAGGCAGGCGGAGGTGTAGTCAGGCAGGCTGAGGTCAGTAACAGGAAAGCAGGCAGAGGTGTAGTCAGGCAGGCTGAGGTCAGTAACAGGAAGGCAGGCAGAGGTGTAGTCAGGCAGGCTGAGGTCAGTAACAGGAAGGCAGGCAGAGGTGTAGTCAGGCAGGCTGAGGTCAGTAACAGGAAGGCAGGCAGAGGTGGCGTACGTTAAAAAAGGGCGCCGGGAAAAAAGGGGCGCAGGGTTTTAAACGATAAGCATGAATAACGTTTTAAAAAAAATTGTGCTATATTTCGTTTAAAAATAATGTTTTATAAAGTTATAAATCATTAAATAATGTGTATGAAATCGGCAATTGTAAAAACGTTAATCTTCCCTGTTTAAAAAGTAAAATGTATAATAACGTTTTATAAAAGATTAATAAGAATTTTACTAAAACTTTACCTAACCCTACTCTCACACAGAACCCTCCCTGTACCTACCCCTAACCCCTAGACCCCCCTGGTGGTGCCTAACCCTAAGACTCTCCTGGTGGTACCTAACCCTAAGACCCCCCTGGTGGTGCCTAAACCTAAGACCCCCCCCCCCCCCCCCTGTGATAAGCATTAATAACGTTTGTAAAAAAATATTGTGCTGTTTTTCGTTTAAAAATAATGTTTTTTAAAAAATATTGTGCTGTTTTTCGTTTAAAAAGAATGTTTTAAAAAATATTGTACTGTTTTTCGTTTAAAAATAATGTTTAAAAAATTATAAATCATTAAATAATGTGTAATCATGAGAAGCAGTTATAAAACATTAAAAGTCTCCGGGCGCCGCTTGTAAAACTTTATTTTTCTCAGGCGCCCTTTTTTCCTGTTGGGCGCCCATTAAACGATATTTATTATGGGAGTCAATGGCGGCGCCCTTTTTGTCCACCTGCCTCATGCGCCCACATTTCCTGCTTCCGGCAGAGGTGTAGTCAGGTAGAGTGAGGTCAGTAACAGGAAGGCAGGCAGAGGTGTAGTCAGGCAGGGTGAGGCCGGTAACAGGAAGACAGGCCGAGGTGAAGTCATACAGGATGAGGTCAGTAACAGGAAGGCAGGCAGAGGTGTAGTCAGACAGGATGAGGTCAGTAACAGGAAGGCAGGCAGAGGTGTAGTCAGGCAGGGTGAGGCCGGTAACAGGAAGGCAGGCAGAGGTGTAGTCAGACAGGATGAGGTCAGTAACCGGAAGGCAGGAAGAGGTGTAGTCAGACAGGATGAGGTCGGTAGCAGGAAGGCAGGCAGAGGTGTAGTCAAATATACTGAGGTAAGTAACAGAAAGGCAGGCAGAGGTTTAGTCAGACAGGCTGAGGTCAGTAACAGGAAGGCAGGCAGAGGTGTAGTCAGGCAGGGTGAGGTCAGTAACAGGAAGGCAGGCTGAGGTGTAGTCAGGCAGGGTGAGGTCAGTAACAGGAAGGCAGGTAGAGGTGTAGTCAGGCAGGGTGAGGTCAGTAACAGGAAGGCAGGCAGAGGTGTGGTCAGACAGGCTGAGGTCAGTAACAGGAAGGTAGGCTGAGTTGTAGTCAGACAGGCTGAGGTCAGTAACAGGAAGGCAGGTAGAGGTGTAGTCAGGCAGGCTGAGGTCAGTAACAAGAAGGCAGGCGGAGGTATAGTCAGGCAGGCTGAGGTCAGAAACAGGAAGGCAGGTGGAGGTATAGTCAGGCAGGCTGAGGTCAGTAACAGGAAGGCAGGCGGAGGTGTAGTCAGACAGGCTGAAGTCTGTAACTGGAAAGCAGGCGGAGGTGTAGTCAGGCAGGCTGAGGTCAGTAACAGGAAGGCAGGCAGATGTGTGGTCAGACAGGCTGAGGTCAGTAACAGGAAGGCAGGCGGAGGTATAGTCAGGCAGGCTGAGGTCAGTAACAGGAAGGCAGGCAGAGGTGTAGTCAGGCAGGCTGAGGTCAGTAACAGGAAGGCAGGCAGAGGTGTAGTCAAGCAGGGTGAGGTCAGTAAAAGGAAGGCAGGCGGAGGTGTAGTAAAGCAGGCTGAGGTCAGTAACAGGAAGGCAGGCAGAGGTGTAGTCAGGCAGGCTGAGGTCAGTAACAGGAAGGCAGGCAGAGGTGTAGTCAAGCAGGGTGAGGTCAGTAAAAGGAAGGCAGGCGGAGGTGTAGTAAAGCAGGCTGAGGTCAGTAACAGGAAGGCAGGCTGAGGTGTAGTCAGGCAGGGTGAGGTCAGTAACAGGAAGGCAGGCAGAGGTGTAGTCAATCAGGGTGAGGTCAATAACAGGAAGGCAGGCGGAGGTGTAGTCAGACAGGCTGAAGTCAGTAACCGGAAGGCAACATGTATGTCACTCAGCAGAATACATTTGTGTTCCTCACAGGTACGGCTTGTGGAGTATTGAGGCCACCTACGAATCAGACTTCACAACTTCTAGCAAAGTGATTTTCGAAGTGAAAGAATACGGTATGTTTCCTCTGAAGGGAGTTATACAGAGTCTTCCCGTCTGACGCTGAACACTATATACACATCAGGTGCTCTCTATCTCTCCTGATCTGCATTCTTGCTTCGTTGTTCCAGAGCAGTGACACCAGCAAATCAGCAGGACAGCCAGGAAACCAGCATAGTTAAAGAGATAGACACTTTCCATAACTCACTTTAAGATTGTCCCAAGCATTTATTAACCCTTTCCAATCCAATTTCTGGATCACCCATGCACCCTCCCCCCCCACCCCACCCATGCCCTTTCCCAGAACTTACTATTTTCCGGTGTGTGGGGGAGGGGGAACCTGGGTTATCCAGGGAGTGCTGCAGGGGCGGGGATTCGGAGGGTCTCTACCTCCTCCCATTACAGTGATGATTACAGGGGGAGGAGGCAGGGCTGGTGGCAGCTGGCATGCTATAGCTCCTCCCCATAGCACACGTCAGCATAATTATGCAGTACAATGTGTTATACTAGATTCGGCAATGGTGCCCCTAGTGGCGAGCCCAAGTAATATTTACAAGTATATGACATGGTGAATCGGTGAAGGATGGGTTGAGTAGCGATCAAAGTGTCAGAAGGCGGACCTGAACTCAGAACTTCTTCTCTGCTCTAAAAGACAAGCAATAGCGCAATAACCTTTAAAAGGAAAATATTTCTTTGTTACAGCTGATACAAATCCTGCAATAAATCTGCAGTGTTTCTACTTCCTGCTTTCATGGAAGCATAAATAGGGTTTACAGCCTGTATTTACATATTAGCTAGGTCTGCCGAGACTGACGCATTTCTGTGCTACTGACACAGCAGAGAGATCAAATTACATTTGTGATTACTGTGAGGGGGAATTAATTCTCTCTAAAGACACACAGGGTGCAGCATTTCATTCGGTTTTCCTTCTCTCCTGTGCAAGATTACCACGTTTTATCCGGTAACAGCACCATCTAGTGGCACCTAAATTTCCTATGTCAGACTATATCCGACATCAGATTGGAAAGAGTTAATTCCTCACATGATTGCGCCGCTTCTGCTAATTCTGGTGGTTTATGTGGGAGGAGCTGAAGCTAGAAAAAGTCTTAAAGGAAATATCAGCCAAAATTATAATATGCAAGCGCTACTCACCCGTGGCTTCCTCCAGCCTCCAGCCTGTACAGTACACTCCGGACAACGTGGACTTGATTGACAGCGGCGCTTGAGCAGGCGCAGTAGAGGATGACCTTGTAAGGTCGGCCGCTGCACCGGCAGGGACTCCAGGTCGGCAGCTGAGAGCCGAGCTGTGGCAAGGGACATGTCGGCTGCAAGGGGCTGGAGGAAGAACCCGGGTAAGTAGCGCTTGTAAGTAGCGCTTCCTCTAGCCTGTACAGTACACTCCGGACAACGTGGACTTGATTGACAGCGGCGCTCGAGCAGGCGCAGTAGAGGATGACCTCGTAAGGTCGACCGCTGCACCGGCAGGGACTCCAGGTCGGCAGCTGAGAGCCGAGCTGTGGCAAGGGACATGTCGGCTGCAAGGGGCTGGAGGAAGCCCCGGGTAAGTAGCGCTTGTAAGTAGCGCTTCCTCTAGCCTGCACAGTACACTCCGGACAACGTGGACTTGACAGCGGCGCTCGAGCAGGCGCAGTAGAGGATGACCTCGTAAGGTCGACCGCTGCACCGGCAGGGACTCCAGGTCGGCAGCTGAGAGCCGAGCTGTGGCGAGGGACATGTCGGCTGCAATGGGCTGGAGGAAGCCCCGGGTAAGTAGCGCTTGCATGTCATAATTTTGGCTGACATTTTCTTTAAGGTTTCCCTGCTTGTTTGGCTAATACTCCTAAAGCTGCTGTAAGTGCACTCAGTGGAAATTTACACTCGCCAAATCGACGGTAATTGGTAGCGTTTTTTTTTTAAAGTGCTAGAACTATTAAAAGTATATGGCAGTGACCCCCACTGCCGCGATCACCGGTGATTTGCAATTATCGGCAAACGAGGTGTATGCAGCGGATTTTGCCGATTTTTGGGTGATCGCGATTCTAAGTTAAGATTGCGATCATGTTAAAGAAACATGAATCGCTCAAAAATGGCAAAAAAGTACAGTGAAGAATATGTGATTAATTTTAAAAAATCTCCACCACAAAACGCTAGTATTTTGCGATTCCTTGTGTGAATGGGCCCTTAGCCTGTAGACACACTATGAGCGCTTTCTGAGAGCTTTTCTGACCATCTGAGCTTTCTGAGCGTTTTTTTTAAAATACTCCCATTGACTAACATTAAAATCGCTGTAAAATCGCCACAATCGCAATTTTTTGGAAGAAAAACACTCAGAAAGCTCAGATGGTCAGAAACGCTCTCAGAGCAAAGCGCTCATAGTGTGTCTACAGCCTAATGGGCTATTGGTCAGCACACAAGGGGGTTTCCTGTTGCCGTAGCTGACTACTGTTATGCAATAACATCTGCTAAAACTGGAGGAACTTTAAGGTGGCCATACACATTTCAACCTGAGAAATCGAATAGATTTTTCTGTATGAACGAATAATCAGAAAATCACACACTTGTTGCTGCATATTTGTAAAAAATCTGAAAAATCGAACCAAAATGTCATACACTTATTGTCACAGGAGCCCTCAGTGGCTGACCGCACTTAGCCTTCTAAACGGTGCCAGCGCACAGATCGTGCGAACTCTGGTCGCAGTCAATGCGCAGGAACCGTTAAGAATTAGCCGCAGACAACTCAGAAGGGAGCCTGTGAGACACGGGTGATTACAACTCACACACTAGTTCATGGGATCTGCCACCACCTCTGTTTCCTGAGACAGAGGAACTCACTAACTGACCAGTCCTGCGAATAAAACGGTTAAACACACGATATTCTGTCTAGCCAACAACCAACAAACAGTAGCGTATCTTCAGAGACCCGGGATCAATTCTGTGTGTGCTGATAAGCAGAGTAGCGGAACAGTGAATGACTTAGGAAAGTCGTTTATTCACGCAATATAAATAATTAATATATACAGACAATTATTTAAAAATCAACAATTATGAAAACAGTGATAGCCAGTATGAAAATAAAAGAAGGGAGAAAAATACTTAGTTCCTGGAAAGATGTCCTTTTTTTGTGGGAAAAATCAGAGTTCTGGTTTTCAATCAAGTTCAAGCAAAACGGTTTCAAGTTCCTAGAGTTCTTTGTTCAGATAGGTCAGCAAAATGGCCACCAGCCCTATGTCCTCTGGCTGGCAGCAGATTGTCATGAAGATGGTAAAGGGAGGAAATCATCTGCCCGCCTGCTGGCCAGGTGCTTTTGATGAAGCTGGTTTTGGGGGTGTGGCCATGCCAGCCCCTCTGAGTCACCAACCAATGACAGTTCATTCCCTCTGAGAGATTTTTAGGGCTAAACTTATGAAATGCTGTAACTCCTGAACCATACACGTTATATTTAGGAGGGTAACAGCGTCATACTTGTGGGAAAATACAGATTAATATGACATCAGACACGGCTAAGCCAGCGGGTCAGGCTCCTGAGAAGATTCATATCTCGATAATCGGCCAGTCTATCCCAATGAATTTCATATCAGCACGATGGCCAGATTTTACCGAACGAGACGATATGAATTTTATAGCTGTGCGACATACGGTTTTCATATGCTGACAGGAAATCCTACCACCCATGCTTTCTTATGGCCCCTGCCCGGTGCCGAATCGTCTGGCTTTCTATGGCCCCCCCTGTGGAGCCAGTTTCCTGGTCCTTTTCATGGGGACATCTGCTGTAGGGGGAATGAGCTAGGCCCTGCAGGGAACCCTGCCAGGTGCGAGATTCCTGAGTGGTGATGCATTCATGAGGGGTGAGGGGACTGCTTTGGCTCACAGGGGAACAGATCTCTGGATTTAAAACAACACAAAAATGTCGTTTTCGGATCGCTTGCATGACTGCACAGATCCGCCAGGGAGCGATCAGGAAAGCGACTGTGAATTCTCTAGATTCACCTGCGTTTCTCACGGCTATTCCGTGACACCTCCCTCTCCTGACGCTGTGTAGGGGGTTGTCAGCAAGACATCCGCCGTAGCAGCCATTGGCGCTGTCGGGTCTAGTTCCCCCTGACACCGGGACAGCCCATCGGCGTTTTGGTGTCGGCTGCCTGCTTTGTGTTGGATCGTAAAGTCGTACTGTTGCAATGACAGGCTCCACCGTAGGAGCTTGCCATTGGTCCCAGCAGTACGGTTTAGCCAACTGAGGGGGTTATGGTCGGTAATGATCGTGAAGGAGCGGCCGTACAGATACGATTGTAGTCTCTGTAGGGCCCACACGATCGCTAGGCACTCCTTTTCAGTTGTGGAGTAGGCTACCTCTCGGGGCAGGAGCTTCCGGCTCAGGTAGAGGATAGGGTGTTCATCTCCCTTTCCATCCACCTGGCTGAGGACTGCGCCGAGACCGTAGTCAGAGGCATCGGTTTGCACAACAAACCGACGACTGAAATCCGGGGCTTGAAGCACAGGGGCACTCGCGAGTGCCTGCTTCAACGCTTGGAAGGCGTTCTCGCAAGCGGGGGTCCAGCTAACAACCTTGGGGTGTTTCTTGCTAGTGGCATCGGTCAGGGGCTTCGCCAGGGTACTATAGGCTGGAACGAATTTCCTATAGTAGCCGGCGGTCCCCAGGAACGCCTGGACCTGCTTTTTCGTGATAGGCCGAGGCCATGCCAGGATGGCGTCAACCTTTCCCGTGTCAGGTTTCAGGGTGTTACCCCCCACCCGGTGACCTAAGTACTGCACCTCGGTCATACCAATCTGACACTTACTCGGCTTAACTGTCAGATTGGCTGCGGCCAGCCTCTCTAGTACCTGGGACAGGTGTTTGAGGTGTTCCTCCCAGGTGGGGCTGAACACCGCAATGTCATCCAAGTACGCTACAGCGAACCCTTGCAGCCCCTCCAGCAGGTCGTTTACGGCCCGCTGAAACGTGGCAGGAGCGTTCTTCATCCCAAAGGGCATCATCGTGAACTCGAAGAGGCCAAAAGGGGTGATGAAGGCCGACTTCTGCCTCGCGTCAGGTGCAAGTGGTATCTGCCAGTACCCCCGGCTCAGATCCATGATTGATAGGTACCTGGCGGACGCCAGCGTATCCAACAACTCATCGATGCGAGGCATGGGGTAGGCGTCTGTAGTGGTGATGGCGTTCAACTTCCTGTAGTCCACGCAGAACCGAGTTGTCTGGTCCTTCTTGGGGACCAGGACAACAGGGGCTGCCCAGGCACTACAGGACTTTTGAACAACCCCTAGCTCCAGCATCTCCCTCACCTCTTTCTGCATGTCCGCTTGCACCTCTGGGGAGACGCGGTAAGCGGATTGCCTGATGGGGGGATGGGCGCCCGTATCTACCCTATGCACTGCCCGACTGGTCCGCCCCGGGACACCGGAGAAGGTTTGCTGGTACGGACCGAGCACCTCCTGCAACTGCTCTTGCTGGGACGAGGAGAGTTGTGGGTTGACGCTTAGGTCGCTGTCCACATCTCGTATGTCAGCCAGCAGGTCTAACAGGGGGTCTGCCTCTCCCTGCTCTAACCGGCTGCACACTGGCAGCACATACTTGGTCCTGTTATGGTGGGCCTTCAGCATGTTGACATGAAAGCCTTTCTGTTTCCTGCCTCCCATGTTCACCAGGTATGTCAGAGGGTTTAACCGTTGCACTATAGTGTAGGGTCCCTCCCAGGCCGCTTGCAGCTTGTTCTGCCTCACTGGAAGAAGGGCATACACTTTGTCACCTACTTCAAATGACCTCTCTCCAGCAGTGCGGTCATACCAGAGTTTTTGCTTGGCCTGAGCCTGGGCCATGTTTTCCGTTACCATTTCTGTGAGGGACTCCATCTTGTCCCTGAACTTGAGGACATAATCCACTACAGAGACATCTGTGGGGTCCCCCTTGCCCTCCCACGTCTCCCGCATCAATTGTAGGGGTCCTCGGACATTCCTACCATACAGGAGCTCGAACGGGGAGAACCCGGTAGATTCCTGCGGCACCTCCCTGTATGCAAACAACAGATGAGGCAGGTATCGTTCCCAGTCCCCACCTTGCGACTCAACAAACGTGGTCAGCATTTGCTTCAGCGACCCGTTGAACCTTTCACACAGTCCATTGGTCTGCGGGTGGTAGGGACTGGAGACAAGGTGCGTCATCTGTATCTTTTTGCACAGGGCCTCCATGAGTCCGGACATAAACTGGGTTCCCTGATCAGAGAGCATCTCCGCAGGGAACCCGACTCGGGAGAAAATGTTAAGTAGCGCATCGGCTACCTTGTCCGCCCTCAGGGAGGAAAGTGCCATGGCCTCAGGATAGCGGGTGGCGTAATCCACCACCGTCAGGATGTACCTTTTGCCACTGCTGCTGGGAGTGGGCAACGGTCCAATTATGTCGACCGCCACTCTGTGAAAGGGCTCACCTATGATTGGCAGTGGACACAAGGGAGCTTTGCGGGGATTCCCAGCCCTTTTTACCTTTTGGCAAATGGTACATGAGCGGCAGTAGTTCGTCACATCTATCCGCATTTGAGGCCAGTAGAAATGTCCCCGGATACGATCAAGTGTCCTGTGGATCCCCAAGTGCCCGGCCAGGGGAATGTCATGTGCGGACTTCAGCACATGCCCCCGGAAGGCACTAGGTACCACAAGCAACTTGGTACCCATCCCCATTTCACCTTCGGTGGGGTGTACAGGCTCACTGTACAACTTCCCACCTTCCCAGTATACCTTGAATGTAGCCTCGTCTGTGAGGGGCTCAGAAGCCTGTTTTCTGAGGGCCTCGAGGCTAGGGTCAGTCTGGAGTGCTTGCACAAATGCAGCACTCTCACTCTCAGCCAGCTGGCCCGTGGCATATGAGGCTAGTGGCTGAAGGGTACCATCCCTGTGGTCAGAGGAGGGGGAGGAGGCCGGAACCTCCTCCACCTGTTCTGAGCTCAGGTTCTGAGCAGTACGGCTGCGTGTTACCGCTAGCACAGGTATACCTTCAGAATGGCACATATTGGCATCACCTACATCATTGTTACAAGCATTAATAACAGTAACAGGAACATTTTCATCACAGACAGCTTGTACATCAAACACAGGTTCCCTTGAACTGGGCACGTTCAACCCACCTCCCCCCTGTGTGCAAAGTACCTGGGTGTGGGCAGAGAGTCCGTCTCCGTCCTGGCATTCCACAGGGCTTGGTGCAGGTTCATAGTACGACACCAGCGTGCCTAAGTCGGTCCCCAGCAAAACAGGGACCGGCAGTTGGTCCAGGATCCCAACAACCTTCTCGTGGACCCCCACCCCCCAGTCGATGGACACCCGGGCTTGGGGAATGTGCGAAAGAGTGCCCCCCACTCCAGTGAGGGTGAGGTACTGGTCAGGAATGATGGCCTCTGCGGGGACAAGGTGTGCACGCACCAGAGTGACATCTGCTCCGGTGTCACGGAAACCAGTGACAAGCTGGTCATTCACAGTAACCAGCTGGTGATTGCTTGTGATGGGGGAGTTCCCTGTCCCCTTTGCAAACATCAGGTTGGATGCGGCTCCTGGTTGGGGTACGCTGGCGGGTGGTGTCTGCCGCGGGCGAGGTGCGGGTGGTCCAGGTGCTGGGGTGGTCTGCCTCCGCTCCGGACAGGTGAACTTCATGTGTCCCGTCTTGTGGCAGTAGTGACAGGTGACCTCTCCAGGGGCTGCAGACCTGGGTGCAGCAGCTGCGCTGGGTGGCCTCTGTGGCGGACGGCTCACAGGGGCAGGAGAGTCTGCCAGAGTATTGGGCTGACCTCCTCTCCAGCTGGATGGGGCAGTTCTGCGGGTATCAGCCACCCGGGTAGTGGCAAAAGTCTCAGCAAGGTCTGCAGCGACAGTTGCTGAAGCCGGCTTGCGTTCTAGCACAAATTGTCGTACATCAGCAGGGCAAATGTTCAGAAATTGTTCCAGGACTATCAAGTCCTCCAGGACATCATAAGCCCCTTTGGTGAGGCCTAGAGTCCACTGCCGGAGTGTGGTGAGCAAGCTGCTGGCCACATCTCGGTACGAATCAGAAGGCTTTTTCTGCCAGGCCCTGAACTTTTTCCGATAGGCTTCTGGCGTCAGCTGGTACTTAGTAATGATAGCGTCTTTTATAGCAGCATAATCATTATCCTTCTCCGCAGGCAATTCTGCGAAGGCATCAAGCGCTTTGTAGCGCAGCAACGGTGTCAGATGTCTGGCCCACTGGTCTTGGGACAGACGATACTGACGGCATGCTTTTTCAAAAGATCGCAAAAACAAGTCAATGTCTGTGTCTTTTTCAATATTAGCAAATTTAAATTTTGCACTTACGGGTGCTGCAGCTCCTTCAGCAGGGAGGCTGGGCGGTGAACTCCGGCTGGCCTGTTGCACTTTTGCCATGTTTAGCTCATGCTGTCGTTGGCGCTCCCGTTCTCGCTCAGCGGCATCCCTCTCCGCGTGGCGTTCAGCAGCAGCAGCAGCAGCAGCAGCAGCAGCAGCTTTGCGTTCTGCAGATTGGCGCTCCCGTTCCTCTCGTGCTTCCATGTACTGCATATACTTGTCCAGGTCAGTGTCCATCAGCTTTTGTAATGCCTGCTGCATTAGCGGATCAGTACAAACGGACAGTCCAGTACTGGCCGGTTCCAGGCGAGTACTTTCAGAAATTCTGGGATTGGGGTCCACACTGACAGTCTCTGGCGTAACTGTTGCAACAGGGCCCGCAGGATGCTCAACCTCTGTACGCCTAAGATCTTCAGCCTCTGGTTCCCCTTGATTGTCAGATGGGCTGGTATCCACCTCAGCGGACACTCCCGGCTCCCGCAGTTGCTGGGCATCCCATCTGGACAAGTCTGCCATCAGGTCCCGTTTTGTCTTGCGGAGGATGCCAATGCCCCTCTCTTCGCAAAGATTTTCCAGGTCTGCTAGGCACATGTTCTGGTAGTTCCCGGACATTTCCATGCCAAATAAAATAAAACTTTGGGGAAGGGGTACTGGCTACACAGTCTCTCTGTATATATAAAAAATATATTGCCTTCCAGCTACACCAACGAATTAGTTCGTTTCTCGATAGCGCTAGCGCTATCGCAGATACTTTCAGCACAACACAGATCCCACCGCTGCCACCACTGTCACAGGAGCCCTCAGTGGCTGACCGCACTTAGCCTTCTAAACGGTGCCAGCGCACAGATCGTGCGAACTCTGGTCGCAGTCAATGCGCAGGAACCGTTAAGAATTAGCCGCAGACAACTCAGAAGGGAGCCTGTGAGACACGGGTGATTACAACTCACACACTAGTTCATGGGATCTGCCACCACCTCTGTTTCCTGAGACAGAGGAACTCACTAACTGACCAGTCCTGCGAATAAAACGGTTAAACACACGATATTCTGTCTAGCCAACAACCAACAAACAGTAGCGTATCTTCAGAGACCCGGGATCAATTCTGTGTGTGCTGATAAGCAGAGTAGCGGAACAGTGAATGACTTAGGAAAGTCGTTTATTCACGCAATATAAATAATTAATATATACAGACAATTATTTAAAAATCAACAATTATGAAAACAGTGATAGCCAGTATGAAAATAAAAGAAGGGAGAAAAATACTTAGTTCCTGGAAAGATGTCCTTTTTTTGTGGGAAAAATCAGAGTTCTGGTTTTCAATCAAGTTCAAGCAAAACGGTTTCAAGTTCCTAGAGTTCTTTGTTCAGATAGGTCAGCAAAATGGCCACCAGCCCTATGTCCTCTGGCTGGCAGCAGATTGTCATGAAGATGGTAAAGGGAGGAAATCATCTGCCCGCCTGCTGGCCAGGTGCTTTTGATGAAGCTGGTTTTGGGGGTGTGGCCATGCCAGCCCCTCTGAGTCACCAACCAATGACAGTTCATTCCCTCTGAGAGATTTTTAGGGCTAAACTTATGAAATGCTGTAACTCCTGAACCATACACGTTATATTTAGGAGGGTAACAGCGTCATACTTGTGGGAAAATACAGATTAATATGACATCAGACACGGCTAAGCCAGCGGGTCAGGCTCCTGAGAAGATTCATATCTCGATAATCGGCCAGTCTATCCCAATGAATTTCATATCAGCACGATGGCCAGATTTTACCGAACGAGACGATATGAATTTTATAGCTGTGCGACATACGGTTTTCATATGCTGACAGGAAATCCTACCACCCATGCTTTCTTATGGCCCCTGCCCGGTGCCGAATCGTCTGGCTTTCTATGGCCCCCCCTGTGGAGCCAGTTTCCTGGTCCTTTTCATGGGGACATCTGCTGTAGGGGGAATGAGCTAGGCCCTGCAGGGAACCCTGCCAGGTGCGAGATTCCTGAGTGGTGATGCATTCATGAGGGGTGAGGGGACTGCTTTGGCTCACAGGGGAACAGATCTCTGGATTTAAAACAACACAAAAATGTCGTTTTCGGATCGCTTGCATGACTGCACAGATCCGCCAGGGAGCGATCAGGAAAGCGACTGTGAATTCTCTAGATTCACCTGCGTTTCTCACGGCTATTCCGTGACACTTATGATTAATTTTTAACATATCAAACGATCAAATAAAACTTTTTGTTTTTATACTTCACTATCTCATACCTCCCAACTTTTTGAGATGAGAAAAAGGGATACATAACCACTGACCACGCCCCTAGTCACGCATACCATAAAGATTTCATAAGAAAAATATATTGTTTTATAATTCAAACCACCCTGGTCCTTTCTATCCTTTCCTTCGTAGTAACATTTTAAAATTAGTAATATATCAATTTAAAGGATGGGAATAAAGTTTAGAGTCAATCAAACACATTTTGAGTATAGAAATATATATATATTTTTAGAAAGAGGGACAAAGTCCTGAAAGAGGGACAAATGAGGAGGAAAGAGGGACAGAGGGACAGGGCTCCCAAAGAGGGACTGTCCCTCCAAAAGAGGGACAGTTGGGAGCTATGCGATCTGATTTTTCCAATACATCCAATCAGATTTTTATTTAAAAAAAAATGAAAAATCAATAGTTTTTTTTTTCTCTGCCAAAAAACAAAAACAAAAAACAAACATTCTATTCAGAAAATAGATTAATTTGATTGTATTGTGTATGGCCACCTTAACATAGAATGTTACATTTGGGGTAACATAAATTAAAGTGATGCTCCAAGTAACCTTTCCAGCATTCTTCAATAGTAGTGGGGTACGTTTGCTTACAGTTTTCCTGACCATTAGGGATGGTCAGAAAATTTAGAAGTAGAAGTAGAAGCCCCAGATAAGTGTCAGTTTTTTGTTTTTAAAAATATACACAGAAGTTCAACCTTTAAAGTCTTCAATGGGAGTGTCTTAGTTTTAGATATGATTGTTGGTCTCATCCACTGGAAGAGTATATAGGACCCTCATATGTCAACTTTAATTGTACATGTATAAAATATTGAAAGAGTTCACTCATGGCAGCTGAAGGCTCACTAACGCCACCATGTTTCACAGTTCTCCCCAGGTTCTTTGTCACCATCGTCCCGGAACGCAACTTCATCAGTTATGACACCTTCAGTGATTTCAAGATCACAGTAAAAGCCAAGTAAGTTGTGATGACTCCTAGTCAAGCAGCACGCCACTCCACAAGGCCTGATTATTAACTCCTTCGGCTAGGATGTTCCAGGTCACATGACCAATTTTAAAAAAAATCATCACTTTCACACACATAGGCCAAAAAGGAAGGCACACTACTTATTAAGCTATATTTAATCAGGCCTGTGCAGAGAGTTAGGCATTAAAGAGACTCTGTAACATGAAAAAGATCCCCTGGGGGGTACTCACCTCGGGTGGGGGAAGCCTCCGGATCCTAATGAGGCTTCCCACGCAGTCCTCTGTCCCACGGGGGTCTCGCTGCAGCCCTCCGAACAGCCGGCGACAGAGCCGACTGTAGATTCAATATTTACCTTTGCTGGCTCCAGCGGGGGCGCTGTGGCTGCATTCGGCTCGGAAATAGACGGAAATACCCGATCTCAGTCGGGTCCGCTCTACTGCGCAGGCGCCGGAAACTTGCGCCTGCGCAGTAGAGCAGACCCGACGGCGATCGGGTATTTCCACCTACTTTGGAGCCGACAGCCGCCAGAGCACCTGCGCAGGAGCCGGGAAGGTAAATAATGACGTCACCGCTGCACGGAGGGCTGCAGCGAGACCCCCGAGGACAGCGTGGGAAGCCTCATCAGGATCCGGAGGCTTCCCCCACCCGAGGTGAGTACCCCCCAGGGGATCTTTTTCATGTTACAGATCCTCTTTAAAGGAGAACTGTAGAGAGAGGTATGTGGAGGCTGCCATATTTGTTTCCATTTAAGCTATACCAGTTACCTAGCTATCTGGCTGCTGATCCTCTGCCTCTAATACTATCAGCCATAGCCCCTGAACAAGCATGCAGCAGATCAGGTGTTTCTGACAATTTTGAAAGATATGACAAGATTAGCTGCATGCTTGTTTCTGGTGTGATTCAGACACTACTGCAGCCAAATAGATCAGCAGGGCTGCCAGGGAACTGGTACTGTTTAACAGGAAATAAATATGGCAACCTCCATATACCTCTCACTACAGTTCTCCTTTAAACAAGACAGAAACCTCCAGTGTAAAAAAGAAGGGAATTGCAAGTGATCATCTCCCCTTGTCTGAAATGCAACACTCATAAAGGTTTCCCTAATTCAATTACAAAAAAACACTGTTATGAATCAAAAGATGTGGAAACTAATGAGCCTGAAACCAGAGCAAACTGGCGTATGTATTAGATCGTTGTCCAGTCAGTTGGGCGCAGGGTGAACCTAATGATGGGTCATCGCAACTCCGAGATACAAGTAATTCGGGGTGCGGCCATTGGCGGCACCTGTATTACAAAAATCCTGCTGCGCTGCTATAGCCGTAATAACATCTATGGCGGCACCCAGGTCAGGTGGTACGCTGCTGTGAGCGCGCAGAAATGACCTGCCAAGCGCAGAAATGACCTGCACTGGGTATACAAAGCATCTTTCCCTGTCAAAACTTTAAATTCTCTCAAAAACATTTGGTGATAAGAGAATGTATTCGGCCTTAAAAATGAACCGAACGCCCCAGGGAAACTGCTCCTGTTTAAAAAATGGGGTTTCTTACCTAAAATTGATTTTCGCAAAAACTGCTAGGCCTTTTTATAAAAACAAAAAAAGTTTTTAAAAAATGTTTCCACTTTTGCCCCTGACATATGTAGCTGATTTGGTGATAGTAGCATATATGGGGGCTTCACAATTAAAAGTAAAAGTTGGCAACTTGGACTTCAATTCAAAATTCTCCTTGCGACGAATTATCCAAATAAGTCTGAGCATTTGGAGGATAACTTTGCGAATCTCATTTTCTTATCCCTATGGGTGGACTGACCTTATCTAAACATATTGATAGTTTATCTAAGATCTTAAAGAGAACCTGCAATGAATAAATAGAAAAGTTTTATACACGTCTGGGGCTTCTTCCAGCCCCCTTCAATCTAATTGGCCCGCAACCTTGCTCCTCTGCCTTCTAGATGCTCCGGTAGATGCCCCGTTCTCCTAGCCAGTTGGGAAGTTCTGTGCATGCGTGGCCTGGTCAGGCACATGCACCCCGTGCTCCTGTCAGGGGAGTGCATAGAGCCGGACTGCGCCTACACCAGCTTGCCCCGACTGGCGAAGATAACAAGGCATCTACCCGAGCATCTAGACGAAGGAGGAGGACGGCGAGAGACCAATTAGACTGAAGCGGGCTGGAGGAAGCACCAGGTATGTATAACAGTTTTGTATTTATTCATCTCAGGTACTTGAAGAACGTAGAAGATTGAGCGCTAGACGGAATAATACTCGTAGTAGCTGCCAGAGGTTTTCCAATCCGCAATGGGACAGACAAGTAGGTAAGTATATTCTTCGGTGTTGCTTCTATAACCCCAACACTGTTACTGCCTGTAGACACCCAGTGCTCATAAACAAGATGTGGGCACCACCCAGGGTGAAGACCACAACACAGGCTCAGTTTTAAATGCAACAGGGGTTAACACCTTATTATAAAAGATAGACATAGGTTAAAACCAAACAACTTACATTGCGGGTCCATGCACACTGAACCCTTACTGCATCAATTTGCCTATAACAGGTCATATACACCTTACATAACAGAAACCGTTTCTGGTTATCTTGGAAGTAGCCCGTCTCCTTCCCGACCAGGTTTCAGCTAAACACCGTCATCAGGGGATTATGGTAATCCCCTGATGACGGCACATACTTGTCAACTTGTCTTTAAGGATTTCAAATATACAACCACACATGGGTGCAAAACAGGAACATTTTCGGTTTAGGTTCCCTGAATCTGTAACAAAAACAAACAAACAGCCTCTGGGGTTACTTACCTTGGGAAGACTACAGGGCCAGATTTATCAAAGCATTACCGACAGATTTTTTCTTCTAACACTGTTCTAACCAGCAGAGGAACAGTTTTGCATGATAGTAAGAAACTTCACAAATCCTACATAATACCGGCAGTTTAGGGTGGATTTCTAGAGCTGCACTACAGTTAAGAAAAGTGCAAATCCATTCCTAAACTCCTGCAGATTAAGAAGTGCTCAATAGCAGTTCTACAGATTGCAGGCTAGCTAGACATTATTTGTGAAGAGCTCCTCCCCCCTCACTTAGGGGGAGATTTATCAACACATTACCGACAGTTTTTTCTTCTTAATCTGTTCTAACCAGCAGGGAGAACAGTTCTGCATGATAAGAACCTTCTTAAATCCTAGGTAATAGTCGCAATTTAGCATCAATTTCTAGAGCTGCACTACAGCTAAGAAAAGTACAAATCCATACCGAAACTGGCGCAGATTAAGAAGAGCTACGATAGCAGTTCTACAGATGTAGAACTGCAGGCTAGACATGATTTGTGATGTGCTCCTCCCCCCTGCTGAATTCCTCCTCAGAGCCTGCTGCTATCAGTACAGCAGATGTGTTGGTTACCTCAGCAACAGCAATTCCCCTCACACACTGCACTGTCTGAGAGACCTTCCTAGCTCCTCCTATTTTACAGCAGTTTTAGAAGGAATCTGCACTAATCTGCATCTAATGATTTCTTAAAATGCCTGAGACAGTTCTCCATGGATTTCAAAAAACCTACCAATATTTTGTCTGACACTCTTGATAAATGTCCCCCTGTATCCTAATGAGGCTTCCCCTGTCTTCTTCACCCTCTGGGATCCAGCGCACACGCGGCTGCTCAGTAGACTCTACACGCGGCTGCGCAGTAGACTCTATACGCGGCTGCGCAGTAGACTCTATACGCGGCTGCGCAGTAGACTCTATACGCGGCTGCGCAGTAGACTCTACACGCGGCTGCGCAGTAGACTCTATACGCGGCTGCACAGTAGACTCTACACGCGGCTGCGCAGTAGACTCTACACGCGGCTGCGCAGTAGGCTCTACACGCGGCTGCGCAATAGACTCTACACGCGGCTGCGCAGTAGGCTCTACACGCGGCTGCACAGTAGACTCTACACGCGGCTGCACAGTAGACCCTATACGCGGCTGCGCAGTAGACTCTACACGCGGCTGCACAGTAGACTCTACACGCGGCTGCACAGTAGACTCTACACGCGGCTGCACAGTAGGCTCTACACGCGGCTGCGCAGAAGACTCTACACGCGGCTGCACAGTAGACTCTACACGCGGCTGCACAGTAGGCTCTACACGCGGCTGCACACGCGGCTGCACTGTAGACTCTACACGCGGCTGCGCAGTACACTCTACACGCGGCTGCGCAGTAGACTCTACACGCGGCTGCACAGTAGACTCTACACGCGGCTGCACAGTAGGCTCTACACGCGGCTGCACAGTAGACTCTACACGCGGCTGCACAGTAGGCTCTACACGCGGCTGCACAGTAGGCTCTACACGCGGCTGCGCAGTAGACTCTATACGCGGCTGCGCAGTAGACTCTATACGCGGCTGCGCAGTAGACTCTATACGCGGCTGCGCAGTAGACTCTACACGCGGCTGCACAGTAGACTCTACACGCGGCTGCACAGTAGACTCTACACGCGGCTGCACACGCGGCTGCAAAGTAGGCTCTACACGCGGCTGCGCAGAAGACTCTATACGCGGCTGCGCAGTAGACTCTACACGCGGCTGCACAGTAGACTCTACACGCGGCTGCGCAGTAGACTCTACACGCGGCTGCACAGTAGACTCTACACGCGGCTGCACACGCGGCTGCACAGTAGACTCTACACGCGGCTGCGCAGTAGGGTCTACACGCGGCTGCACAGTAGGCTCTACACGCGGCTGCACAGTAGGCTCTACACGCGGCTGCGCAGTAGACTCTATACGCGGCTGCGCAGTAGACTCTACACGCGGCTGCACAGTAGACTCTACACGCGGCTGCACAGTAGACTCTACACGCGGCTGCACAGTAGACTCTACACGCGGCTGCACAGTAGACTCTACACGCGGCTGCGCAGTAGACTCTACACGCGGCTGCACAGTAGACTCTACACGCGGCTGCACAGTAGACTCTACACGCGGCTGCGCAGTAGACTCTACACGTGGCTGCACACGCGGCTGCACAGTAGACTCTACACGCGGCTGCGCAGTAGGCTCTACACGCGGCTGCACAGTAGGCTCTACACGCGGCTGCACAGTAGGCTCTACACGCGGCTGCGCAGTAGACTCTATACGCGGCTGCGCAGTAGACTCTACACGCGGCTGCACAGTAGACTCTACACGCGGCTGCACAGTAGACTCTACACGCGGCTGCATAGTACACTCTACACGCGGCTGCACAGTAGACTCTACACGCGGCTGCACAGTAGGCTCTACACGCGGCTGCACAGTAGACTCTACACGCGGCTGCACAGTAGGCTCTACACGCGGCTGCGCAGTAGACTCTATACGCGGCTGCGCAGTAGACTCTATACGCGGCTGCGCAGTAGACTCTATACGCGGCTGCGCAGTAGACTCTACACGCGGCTGCGCAGTAGACTCTACACGCGGCTGCACAGTAGACTCTACACGCGGCTGCACAGTAGACTCTACACGCGGCTGCACACGCGGCTGCAAAGTAGGCTCTACACGCGGCTGCGCAGAAGACTCTATACGCGGCTGCGCAGTAGACTCTACACGCGGCTGCACAGTAGACTCTACACGCGGCTGCGCAGTAGACTCTACACGCGGCTGCACAGTAGACTCTACACGCGGCTGCACACGCGGCTGCGCAGTAGGCTCTACACGCGGCTGCGCAGTAGGCTCTACACGCGGCTGCACAGTAGGCTCTACACGCGGCTGCACAGTAGGCTCTACACGCGGCTGCACAGTAGGCTCTACACGCGGCTGCGCAGTAGACTCTATACGCGGCTGCGCAGTAGACTCTACACGCGGCTGCACAGTAGACTCTACACGCGGCTGCACAGTAGACTCTACACGCGGCTGCACAGTACACTCTACACGCGGCTGCACAGTAGACTCTACACGCGGCTGCACAGTAGACTCTACACGCGGCTGCACAGTAGGCTCTACACGCGGCTGCACAGTAGGCTCTACACGCGGCTGCACAGTAGGCTCTACACGCGGCTGCGCAGTAGGCTCTATACGCGGCTGCGCAGTAGCCTCTACACGCGGCTGCGCAGTAGACTCTACACGCGGCTGCACAGTAGACTCTATACGCGGCTGCGCAGTAGACTACACGCGGCTGCGCAGTAGACTCTACACGCGGCTGCACAGTAGACTCTACACGCGGCTGCACATTAGACTCTATACGCGGCTGCACAGTAGACTCTATACGCGGCTGCACAGTAGACTCTACACGCGGCTGCACAGTAGACTCTACACGCGGCTGCACAGTAGACTCTACACGCGGCTGCACAGTAGACTCTACACGCGGCTGCACAGTAGACTCTACACGCGGCTGCGCAGTAGACTCTACCACGGCTGCGCAGTAGACTCTACACGCGGCTGCACAGTAGACTCTACACGCGGCTGCGCAGTACACTCTACACGCGGCTGCACAGTAGACTCTACACGCGGCTGCACAGTAGACTCTACACGCGGCTGCACAGTAGACTCTACACGCGGCTGCACAGTAGACTCTACACGCGGCTGCGCAGTAGACTCTACCACGGCTGCGCAGTAGACTCTACACGCGGCTGCACAGTAGGCTCTACACGCGGCTGCACAGTAGGCTCTACACGCGGCTGCACAGTAGGCTCTACACGCGGCTGCACAGTAGACTCTACACGCTGCTGCACAGTAGACTCTACACGCTGCTGCACAGTAGACTCTACACGCGGCTGCACAGTAGACTCTACACGCGGCTGCGCAGTAGACTCTACACGCGGCTGCGCAGTAGACTCTACCACGGCTGCGCAGTAGACTCTACACGCGGCTGCACAGTAGACTCTACACGCGGCTGCACAGTAGACTCTACACGCGGCTGCACAGTAGACTCTACACGCGGCTGCACAGTAGACTCTACACGCGGCTGCACAGTAGACTCTACACGCGGCTGCACAGTAGGCTCTACACGCGGCTGCACAGTAGGCTCTACACGCGGCTGCGCAGTAGACTCTATACGCGGCTGCGCAGTAGACTCTACACGCGGCTGCACAGTAGACTCTACACGCGGCTGCACACGCGGCTGGAAAGTAGACTCAACACGCGGCTGCACAGTAGACTCTACACGCGGCTGCACACGCGGCTGCACACGCGGCTGCACAGTAGACTCTACACGCGGCTGCACACGCGGCTGCGCAGTAGACTCTATACGCGGCTGCACAGTAGACTCTACACGCGGCTGCACAGTAGGCTCTACACGCGGCTGCGCAGTAGACTCTATACGCGGCTGCGCAGTAGACTCTACACGCGGCTGCACAGTAGACTCTACACGCGGCTGCACAGTAGACTCTACACGCGGCTGCATAGTACACTCTACACGCGGCTGCGCAGTAGACTCTACACGCGGCTGCACAGTAGACTCTACATGCGGCTGCACACGCGGCTGCGCAGTAGACTCTACACGCGGCTGCGCAGTAGACTCTACACGCGGCTGCACAGTAGACTCTACACGCGGCTGCACACGCGGCTGGAAAGTAGACTCTACACGCGGCTGCACAGTAGACTCTACACGCGGCTGCACACGCGGCTGCACACGCGGCTGCGCAGTAGACTCTATACGCGGCTGCGCAGTAGACTCTACACGCGGCTGCGCAGTAGACTCTACACGCGGCTGCACAGTAGGCTCTACACGCGGTTGCACAGTAGACTCTACACGCGGCTGCACAGTAGACTCTACACACGGCTGCACAGTAGACTCTACACACGGCTGCACAGTAGACTCTACACGCGGCTGCACAGGCTCGGCTCTTTCCAAGGGAGCCAATCGGAAAGCTGCTACTGCGCCTGCACAGGAGGCAGAGGGTAAATATTTACATTCCCGCTGTTCGGGGGCTGCCAGCGCTGTAGGGTGAAGACATGCTATTTATCAATAATAATGGGGAATACTTATCTGTGGAGGGCGGAGCCTCTGGATCCAAATCAGGCTTCCCCCTCCCCAGATAAGTACCCCCCATTTTTATTGATAAATAGCATTTATATGCAAATAAAGCAAACAATGATGTAAAGTGCAGGGCTGGTTCTAGTAACAATAGGGCCCCAGAGCAAAATGAACCCTGGGCCCCCACAACAGACACCCTGACCAAAATTAGGAGCCCTTTGTTGCAGCCAAATTTCCCTCCTAGGCCCCTGAGCTGGATGCTGACCCTCCCGCCCAACCACCTCCCAACTGCTCCCCAGGGCCCCTGCACAGTCTTTGGTGTAGCATCTCACCTGTCCACCAACACAGGTGAGACATGACTCTGCCAAAGACTCTGCAGAGGGCCCAAGAGCAACAGTTAATGTTGGGGGAGACACCTGGGGGGCCCCTATAGGCTATGGGGCCCTGGGGTGATTGCTCCCTTTGCCTCTATGGTAGCGCCGGCTCTGGTAAAGTGAATCCTCCGTGTTGATGGAAGCAATATCTGAGTGATATCTGCGCCCGCTCTGTTCAGTTGCAATAATGGAGTGTGCGCCCCCCTTCTCCTCCTACAGGTATTACTACGGCAAAAAACTGGACCAGGGGAAGGCGTTTATCCGCTACGGAGTGATAACAGCAGACGGCCTGAAACAAATGATGCCGCAAGCTATAGACGTCATGCAGGTAACGAGGCCATTGTGGACATGAACTGTAACCCAGGACTGAACTTTATCCCTATCAGTAGCTGATACCCCCTTCCCAGGAGAAATCTATTCCTTTTCTCAAACAGATCATCAGGGGGCGCTGTATGGCTGATATTGTGGCAAACGCCCTCCCACAGTGTGATGTCATGACCATGGTCCTAACAGTTTCCTGTCTGTGAACCTCGTTGCATTGTGGGAAATAACGGCTTTTTCCACCTGCCAGGCAACCAATATCTCCCTCTGTGCATAGAGCTCTCATAGAGTAACGAACATTCCGTACAGATCACCTGGCAGAACTAAAGGTGTCACCGCCAGAGATTGTAAATCAGGGAGAGGAAATATTTTACAATGGGCAAACACTGACTAAATTATCTATAAATGAATATTGTAAAAACAAGCAATTTTATTTAGTATTATTAGTTATTTTCACTACAGGTACTCTTTAAGGTGGCAACATTCATTTGATTTTCTCGTTTTTCGATTAAACCAATTTTTTTTTTTTTTTTTTTTTTTTTTTTTTAGGAAAACCCAAAGTTTTTTTCCTTATTTGATTAAGAAATTCCCATTTTTTTCCTATATCAGTCAATGGCCTCAATTCACTAAGCTTATCTCCTGTCTTTAATAACTCTTCTAGAGTTGTTACCATGGTGATAAGGCATGTAGTATTCAGGAAACATTTTACCTCAGGCAAACCTAAAGCTCTTCTGTCTTTAAGTTAACTCTTTAATCCTTAAAATAACTCCAGAGTTAAAGACAGGGTGTTCATTAACTGCATGGGAAAATAACTACAGAGGAGGTAAATTAACTACAGAGGAGGTAAAATAACTACAGAGGAGGTAAATTAACTACAGGAGAGGTAATGTAAGGAATGAAGAGATAAGATAACTCTCTCACTGTGTGGGGGTAAGTTTTCTCTTGCCTTATTATCTCCAGCATGATCTTAGTGAATTGAGGCCATTATCTCTAATCAATTTTTCACAAAATTGAATGATGTAGGGTAGATTGTCAACGTCTTGAGTGGGAAGTACATTTGATCGGCGCAGTACCAAGCTGCATTTAATTTGCATGCAAGCATTTCTATTGGCTTACAGTATGTATAAGGTGGTATTATGAAACTTTACAAAAATCCTTGCAAGGGGAGGAGTCCTCAAAGTCTCTACAATTTCAAGACTCCCTATTTTAATTTCAGTCCTCTGTGGAGTCTCACTCCTCTTGCTTCAACATGCATGTCCCTCTGCCTCTCAAAATGAAAGGAAAGTCGACAAATGCTTTTCATGCAAGTTTCCAGAAAAGCAACCAGAAATGGTTTACGATGAAATAGGGCAATAGGCAAGATGGCAGGTTTTGCACATTGCTGATGGGGGTTGATTCCCTAAGACAAATAGCATGCCTTATCAGAGTTAACACACCTTATCAGAGTTATCATACGTTATCCTAGTTAACGTGCCTTATCGGGGTTAACATGCCTTATCAGAGTAGCATAACAAGCTCTAAAAACGTATGCCTGTTAATTGGCAATGACGAGAGCTCCACTCGCCCTGCCCTGAGCCCCTGCGGGTCCAATCACTTTACAGGACATTATCCCCGCACTTTGATTGGCCCAAGAGGCTGCCTGTCAAGATTCCTGTCTTCAAGTGACAGGCAGTCTGTTGGGCCAATCAAAGTGCAGGGATAATGTCCTGTAAAGTGATTGGACCCGCAGGGGCTCTGGGCAGGAGGAGTGGAGCTCTCGTCATTGCCAATTAGCAGGCATAAGTTTGTAGCGCTCGCTATGCTACTCTGGTAAGGCATGTTAACCCTGATAGGGCATGTTAACTATCATAAGGCGTGTTAACTCTGATAAAGTGTGTTAACTCTGATAAGGCATGCTATTTGTCTTAGTGAATCAAGCCCTTTGTCATCTGGCTTTTTTAGTAAGATGTAATGGAGGCTAGCATTCACCCACCAGTTCCCTGGCCTCTCCAGGCCCTAGGAAACTGCCTAGAATTGCCTTGTGGAAGATCCAGATCTGTTTGGAATAAGACGCCAATCTGAACCAGCCCTAAAAGAGTTAATATCAAGCTATGCAACTGTCTGTTTCTCTCCAGTCAGGATCCATTCGGACTATTGAGTCCCTCGCTGATAAGGAATTACAGCCATAAAACACTTTCCTGGTAGAGAGCTGAGCTCCTGAGAATGGGATAAATAAAACAGGTTAACACTTCATATACGGTATTTGCGCTCTCTGAGACACAGGACAGACTGCGTCATCGAGCTGGAAGAAATCAAGGAGTAGGAGAGATACAATTGTTCATCTCACCAGTTTATTTCACTTAAAGTTCATTTTAAAACTATAAATCACATATGGTGACTGTCTCCACATCAGAGTTTCTCATCTTCTGCCCCCCCTCCCCCCAACAGATGGAAAACGGGGAGGCCACATTCCGCTTTAACAGCGAGAAGTCGGTGGAGGAGATTGAATATGGTGCACTTGAAGATCTTGTAGGCTCCTCTCTATATATAACTACTACAGTGGAGGAGGCGGATGGTAAGAATGACATCAGCATCAGCGACTCAGTAACAGAAACTTACTATAAAGCAGAACTGTAATCTCACTGTAAATAAACAGTTTTACTTACCTGGGGCTTCCCCAAGCCCCCTGGCAGCCGTCCTGTCCCGCACCGGTCCTGCCCGAGCCTCCGTTCTCCCGCCGTGGATAAGCTTCGTTACCGACGGTAAGTCGACGGTAACTGCGCCTGCGTGTCCCGGGCTACGCAAAGCTTTCTTCACCTTCCAGCCCGCAATAGCATCCTGCTATTAGCGCAGGACACTATTGCGGACTGGAACACAAAGAAAGCTTCGCGTAGCCTGGGGTGCGCAGGCGCAGTTGCCGTCGATGGTGGTAATGAAGCTTAGCCACGGCGGGAGAATGGAGGCTCGGGCAGGACTGGCGCGGGACAGGACGGCTGCTGGGAGCTTGGGGAAGCCCCAGGTAAGTGAAACTGTTTATTTACAGTGAGATTACAGTTCCGCTTTAATTCTCCAGATCAGGCAATAGGAGAGCATTACAACTTCTGCAGCAGGACTTTTTGTAGCCATTTTGGTGCCCCAGGCAAAGAACAGTTTGCTATATCATTGTTATGCTAATCAGCAGTGCCAATTTAGGTGTTAAGAATTTCACTCATCCAGGGCCAGTTCTCTCATAAAGCAAGGTGAAACAATTGCATCAGGCAGCAAAGATTATAAGGGCAGCATGTTTGTACTGTTTGTTTACACTTACAGCATGCAGTCAGAGTAGCAGGGGAAGCAAGAGGAGAGTGAGGTGAAGATGTCATCATTTGGGAAAAGCAGCTTGTTGTGCTGTGTGAGGAGGAGTCTGACAGTGAATGAGGAGGGGGAGTCAGGAGAGCATCATTGGGGAAAAGCAGCTTGTTGTGCTGTGTGAGGAGTCTGACAGTGAGTGAGGAGGGGGAGTCAGGAGAGCATCATTGGGGAAAAGCAGCTTGTTGTGCTGTGTGAGGAGTCTGACAGTGAGTGAGGAGGAGGGAGGCAGGAGAGCAGCATTGGGGAAAAGCAGCTTGTTGTGCTGTGTGAGGAGTCTGACAGTGAGTGAGGAGGGGGGAGGCAGGAGAGTATCATTGGGGAAAAGCAGCTTGTTGTTCTGTGTGAGGAGTCTGACAGTGAGTGAGGAGGGGGAGGCAGGAGAGCATCATTGGGGAAAAGCAGCTTGTTGTGCTGTGTGAGGAGTCTGACAGTGAGTGAGGAGGGGGAGGCCGGAGAGCATCATTGGGGAAAAGCAGCTTGTTGTGCTGTGTGAGGAGTCTGACAGTGAGTGAGGAGGGGGGAGGCAGGAGAGCATCATTGGGGAAAAGCAGCTTGTTGTGCTGTGTGAGGAGTAAGTGAGTGAGGAGGGGGAGGCAGGAGAGCATCATTGGGGAAAATCAGCTTGTTGTGCTGTGTGAGGAGTCTGACAGTGAGTGAGGAGGGGGGAGGCAGGAGAGCAGCATTGGGGAAAAGCAGCTTGTTGTGCTGTGTGAGGAGTCAGTGAGTGAGGAGGGGGGAGGCAGGAGAGCATCATTGGGGAAAAGCAGCTTGTTGTGCTGTGTGAGGAGTCTGACAGTGAGTGAGGAGGGGGGAGGCAGGAGAGCAGCATTGTGGAAAAGCAGCATGTTGTGCTGTGTGAGGAGTCAGTGAGTGAGGAGGGGGAGGCCGGAGAGCATCATTGGGGAAAAGCAGCTTGTTGTGCTGTGTGAGGAGTCTGACAGTGAGTGAGGAGGGGGGAGGCAGGAGAGCAGAATTGGGGAAAAGCAGCTTGTTGTGCTGTGTGAGGAGTGTGACAGTGAGGGAGGAGAGGGGAGGCAGGAGAGCAGCATTGGGGAAATGCAGCTTGTTGTACTGTGTGAGGAGTCTGACAGTGAGTGAGGGGGGGGGGGGGGAGGCAGGAGAGCATCATTGGGGAAAAGCAGCTTGTTGTGCTGTGTGAGGAGTCTGACAGTGAGTGAGGAGGGGGAGGCCGGAGAGCATCATTGGGGAAAAGCAGCTTGTTGTGCTGTGTGAGGGGTCTGACAGTGAGTGAGGAGGGGGAGGCAGGAGAGCAGCATTGGGGAAAAGCAGCTTGTTGTGCTGTGTGAGGAGTAAGTGAGTGAGGAGGGGGAGGCAGGAGAGCATCATTGGGGAAAATCAGCTTGTTGTGCTGTGTGAGGAGTCTGACAGTGAGTGAGGAGGGGGGGGGGGCAGGAGAGCATCATTGGGGAAAAGCAGCTTGTTGTTCTGTGTAAGGAGTCTGACAGTGAGTGAGGAGGGGGAGGCAGGAGAGCAGCATTAGGGAAAAGCAGCTTGTTGTGCTGTGTGAGGAGTCTGACAGTGAGTGAGGAGGGGGGAGGCAGGAGAGCAGCATTAGGGAAAAGCAGCTTGTTGTGCTGTGTGATGAGTATGACAGTGAGTGAGGAGGGGGGAGGCAGGAGAGCAGCATTGGGGAAAAGCAGCTTGTTGTGCTGTGTGAGGAGTGTGACAGTGAGTGAGGAGGGGGAGGCGGTAGAGCATCATTAGGAAAGAGCAGCTTGTTGTGCTGTGTGAGGAGTCTGACAGTGAGTGAGGAGGGGGGAGGCAGGAGAGCAGCATTGGGGGAAAGCAGCTTGTTGTGCTGTGTGAGGAGTCTGACAGTGAGTGAGGAGGGGGAGGCAGGAGAGCAGCAGTGTTTCATTTGACTTGCACAGCAGAATGGAGGAGGTGGCACTGCTGTCCAGACTGGAGGAATGGAGGACGACGGCCAGCTGGTTGTGGGTGAGCAGTTTGTTTGTGACATACTCACGGCCAGCCGGTGTGTTATTGTGTTGAGCTACAGCATGACATGTCTTGTTGCATATGCTCCCTTGCTGACTGAAGCACAGTGAATTGTTGGGTGCTGTGCAATCATTCCAAATTGTGGGGGGGGGGGGGGGGGGAGGGGGCATCCTCACAAGTTTGCCACAGGCAGCAGAAAGTCTACAATCGGCCCTACACTCATCACCTTCTTAACCACTTCAGCCTGCGGATGTTTTCACCTTAAAGTAAACCAGAGATCACACAATCTAAAGAATCATTACTTACCTGGGGCTTCCTCCAGCTTCATAAGCAAGTGTGAGTCCCTCTCTGTCCTCCTGCAACCTTCAGCCGCGATCAGCCCCAGTAGCTGGCTCAGGTAGGTTTTATTAAATGAATAATGTATTTAATTTATTTATTTATTTATTTTTACTTTACCAGAAAGTTCTCGTTTTTTTTTACATCTCTTTACTTTCAGTTTTATGAATCTACATGCCTGATTAATTCACAGGGGCTTTGGTTGGCTTAGGGAAACACTTGTTCCCCTTCACCAATCGATCCCGTGTAAGTGCCACAGGGAACGAGCGGCGGGCGTGTGCATATGCTCTCACACCTGCCAGAGCAACACTAGAGGTGGAAACCTGCCCAGATAAACTTCAGTGGCTCCGATCTGGATGACTATAGTCCAGACCAGGGGTGTAACAATAGACCCTGCAAGGGATGCAGCTTCAGGGGGGCCCAGAAGCCTCAGGGGGCCCTGTCCTGAGAGACTGACAACCAACGACATGGAGAGAAAAAACTTTCTGCTCTCTGCACAATTGTTCTATTGACTGCATCTGCTCAGCCACTGGTAAGGAACCATACAAAGTTTTGTAGACAAAGATTTGTAGACAGCCCCTATTCAGTGTGCAGGGGGAGGGGGACCCATCCAGAATTTTTCAGAGGGGCCCAGTGATTTCTAGTTACGCCCCTGGTCCAGACAAGACAGATTTATCAGCATCTCGAAGGCCGTTTCCAGTGGTGACCTGAAATGCCCGCAAGGTTATTGTAACTTGTCCCCCATGTGTTTCAGAGAGCTCCTTGTGCCCAGCATGCTGGGTGTTATCCAGTTGGGGGGTGTAGAGTTGGACCTATCAGAGATGGACGCAGTCACAATATATTCCATGTCTCCCTCAGGTTCCCAGTCTGAAGAGAGCGAGAACTCCAACGTCCAGTTTATTGTGAAACCGTATCGTCTGAAGCTCATCGCCACGCCGCTGTTTGTGAAGCCGACTCTACCCTACCATATAAGGGTGACTGCTACAAACACTGTATAAACAATTCATACAGACTTGCTATTGAGATAAAACAGGGCGGGGCCGAGGCAGAGGTTGGAGAGGCACCTGTATTCCTCTACTCCCTGCCACTTCCACCGTCCTACCAGTTTGAGTTGTGAGCAGAACACTCTCTCCTCCTCTCCAGGTTCCCTTACTGTACCCAACTTCATCTTCTCCATGGCTGCAGCCGGTTTTTCTCATCATGTGACTTATCAGTACATGCCGGCAGGTCACATGATGAGAGATGCTGCAGCCATGAAGACCGGACACAAGGTGGCGCTGAGGAAAAGAAGCTGAACTTGCAGCACGGGAGGAGGTGAGAGTGCCACTGCTCTGCTAGCAATTCAGGCTACCTATACGGGTCCAGTCAAAAATGGCGCATATGAAAATATGGCGAACAATACGACGTCACCACAGTGCAGTGAATATTAATTAGCCATGTGGCTAGTCACTGAGCATGTGCAAGCAGTCTAACGCAGCTACAGGCCAGTATAACGCACAGCATGCTGCACTTTCCCAGAACATGCAGCGTTACAATGTGTGGACACTGGGAACAGCCCATTGATTTTTCATTGCTGTGAGTTGGGCTGCGTTACAGGCTGCTGTAACATGAGCCTGTAACGTCCCACTGTGAAAGCAGCCTTAGGCTAGGTTTTCAATGCGGGGCCATTTTTTAAACATCGGCAATGTGCGCTATTTTTCTCTGACCCAACCTATACTCAGGGAGAATCAGGCTACCTATACTGATTATGTATTATGGGGGGTGATAGGGATAGCGTGCGGTATATGGAGGAGGATTAACGTTCTGACTATTAACTGAGGGATAAGTGGACCTGAACTCTTGCACTGGACGGAAGGGAAACACAATGTATGTATTTAGAGAATTTAGCCAGTCTAACTCCCCCTCATCTGTGACTAATCACAGGTGTAATTTGATCACTCAGCTGTGTCAGCTCAGGAATCTCAGCAACCTTGGCAGAGTAGCTAATTTGTCAACACAGGATGTTAACCATAAATCTGCTTCCATGAAAGCAGGAAGTAGACACACTGCAGACTTATTGCAGGATTTGTATCACCTGTAACAAATAAAAGTTTTTCTTTTACAGGTCATTGATGCTGTTGCTTGTCTTTTAGAGGAAGTTCTGAGTTCAGGTCCACTTTAACCACTTCACCCCAAAGACATTTTTACCCTAACGGACAAGAGCGATTTTCACCTTTCAGTGCTCATCCCTTTCATTTGCCAATAGCTTAAAGCGGAATATAACCCTGCATTTCAACTTTGCTCTAAAACATTATTTACAGCATATTATATGCAACCAGCATTTTTTTTTTACTAGACCAGCATTGGAAGGGTTACACACAGAGCTTTTAAAGTTCATGGAGAGAACTGCTGAAGTTTAGATAGATACATTTCAGTAAACAAAATGTAGCAAGTGAGAAATGTTACACACTCTTTGGCTATCCTCCAGCTCCTGCACAGTCAGAGAGAGTGAGTCACATTCCACAGTTGATACATTTTGTTTTGCTTAAATGTATCTATGTAAGCTTTGGATGCGGCAGCAGTTCTCTCCAGGAACTTTAAAGCTCTGTGTGTAACCCTTCCAATGCTAGTCTAGTAAAAAAAAAATGCTGGTTGCATATAATATGCTGTAAATAATGTTTTAGAGCAAAGTTGAAATGCAGGGTTATATTCCGCTTCACTACTAATCACAATGACATGATCTATATCTTGTTTTTCTCACCACCAATTGGGCTTTTTGGAGTTGATATTTGTTTTCAGCAATTACTTTATTTTCTATGCATTTTAAAGGGGAAAACAAGGAAAAAATGAAAAAATACACTATTTCTCCAATTTCATCCCCTATAGTTTTAATATAAACACTGCTACTGTGCATAAAACCCACACCTTGTATCTGCCTATTTGTCCCGATTATCACAAGATTTAAATTATGTCCCTAGTACAAACTATGGTGACAATATAGTATTTGGAAATAAAGGTGTATTTTTTCTTTGGTGGTTTTTTTTCCACTATTTTCACGTGCACGGGAATGCACATGCATGCGCGGGAGCGTGCACAGTGGCAGCAGCACTGTGACTTATAAAAACGACCTGGAGCCATTAAGAGGCTCTAGCAGGACGTTTTTTATGTCAGCATGTCATTAAAGAGAACCAGAGATGAAGCACCCTCTTGTATTTTACCTTATAAATCAGTGGGAACATGACAGTAAACACCTAATCTACCCTTTGTTTCATTGTTCTCTGTGTAATCTGACTGTTATCACCTCTGATAAGAATCCCCGACTGAGAAGTCAGGCTGCTCCGTCTAGCTTTGCTACAGAAAGATTATAGCTGAGTCTGTCTTCTCTGGTATCTTTTCAAGCCCAAGCCTGCCCCCTTGTGGTTCTGCTATAATGACTCAGCTATAATTATTCCCTGCAAAGCCAGACTGAATGCTCAGTCCGGGATTCTTATCACAGCTGATAACAGACACTTTTAGCAGTGAGGATGAAACAGAGAGCATGGTAAGTGTTTTCTCTAATGTTCCTACTGATATATATGGTAAAATACACAAGGGTGCTTCGTCTCTGGTTCCCTTTAAGTGGTTAAAGGGCCTTTTTCCTGGAAGTAAAATGAGATTGGAGCTGATCTACTTTTTCTCTTTTTAGGTTCAGCTAAAAGACACCCTGGATAATCCCGTTCAGAGGGTTCGTCTCGTTCTCACTGGCGAATTCATAAAAGAAGATGGATCACTGGAGTCCATTGGAGACAGAGAAGGAGTGACGGATAAGAACGGAATTGCCCTGTTTGTCGTTAACAATCATGCGGACATCACAGCCCTGGATTTTCGTGTGAGTCCTGTTTAGAGATTAGCAGCAGAAAAATGCTCTGCTGGGTGGGGGGGGGACGTTTTGTAAATGTACAAACAGGATGAAAAGGCTCCCAAACGATAATAAAATGAATTAAAATCTATAAAATAAAAAAAGGTTTGAGGAGGCTTATCTCAATGAAGACAAATTCATATATAAAGGCTGACTCTGAACCTAGCGTGGCACTTGGCCTGAGGAAGTGGGCAGAGACCCACGAAACGCGTTGCCAGTGCTATTAAAGATTATTCATTTAGATTTTAATTTATTTTATTATCCTTTGGCCCGCCTTTTCCTCCTGTTTGTGCATTAAATACCCCCTCTGTCTCAGAGTAGGGGATACCCTTGGACACAGTCTACGGGTCCTAGGACCCTTTTTTCCTTGTGAGGTGCGACCATCAGGGGTGCTCAGATACCCCTTTTCAAAATCCAAATTGATCCGGATTCAGATACCCAGATATCCGGATCGGATATCCGGATCCGAACTTTTGGGTATCCGAATAGAATCAGATATCCGACCCCAGTATCTGGGATATCCGGGCGGATTCGAATATCTGGATAGGGAAACCGGAAGTGGCCTTTAAATTGCTTTAAAAATGTAAAAGGTGAATGAGGCATGTAGCATTTTTTTTTTTAAATGAAACACAAATTGATGCTGTGGGGACTTAAACCCCCCCCCTTCCCCCAAAAAAAATGGTTGTAAATTAACATCAGGACTAGGTTCCAGACAGCGGTCGTGCAGCCCACATTGTGTCCAAAGTCCAACCACACATCTGGGACATGGCAGTTTTCAGCCAAGACACCTCCAAAAAATTACGCAACAATTGTGTTTTGGGTTAAATATAGGTGGTATCAGCACAGCAGCAGGAGCAGGGCAATGCAGCAGCAGCAGCAGGTGTAACGTCTGCCAGGAGCATGCCGGACGTGGCACTTGGCAGTGGCACGTGGAACTTTCCACATGGCATTTGGCACTTTGCATGTGGCACTTTCCACTTGGCACGTGGCACTTGGCCTGTGGCATTTTGCACTTGGCACGTGGCACTTTGCAGTGGCACTTTTCACTTTGCGTGTGGCACTTTGCACTTGGCACTTTGCACGTGGCATGTGCAAAGTGCCAAGTGCAAAGTGCCACGTGCAAAGTGCAAAATGCCACGTGCAAAGTGCCAAATGCCAAGTGCAAAGTGCCACGTGCCAAGTGTCGAGTGGCAGTCAGACAGCCGAGGAGAAGACACTAGTGCACACTAACAGTCACACTGGCACTGCTCACAGCACAGCAGTTCTGTAGTAAGCTAGCACAGAGGTACTACTACTCTAACAACTACTAGCACTGACTGCAGTACTACAGTACTAACTACACAATAACACAGTAATCCTATTCCCTAACCTATATACTGTAGCTAAGGCTAATAGCTGGCCAGCAAGCAGCAGCACACACACACACACACACACATAGCAGCTGCAGCAGCCCTGCAGCACACACTATGACTGTCACTCACTGAATGAAATCAAGCTAGCTGGCTGCTACCTAATTAACAATATAACAATAGTGTAGTTATAGTGAAGGGGTTAATCACTGAACAGCTTTAGGTTTATCACTGTATACAGCACTTTCTAGGCCAGCAGCACTGGAGCATGTCTCTCAGTGAGCATTCACAAGCAATGACGAGATTTCTCATCATGGCAGCCCTCCTTATTATACAGGGGGGCCTGGCCATTGTTCCCTTCTGTGATTGGGTGCTAGGGGTTAGGCTGGGAGCCCTCTGATTGGCTCAATGAGGTCAATTATTGCTGGCCAGGGTACCCTTCTGTGATTGGTTGCTAGGGCTTCTGCTGGGAGCCCTCTGATTGGCTCCAGGACGTCATCTCCTTAGTTACAGTATTTCGGATCCGAATATCCGCAATATCCACGGATATCCGGGTTATGCGGCCAAATATCCGCAGATAGCTATCCGGATTTGCACAGAAATCCGGAATCTGATACTGAATCTGAATCGGATAGCTGAAAAAAGGTCGGATATCCGGTTGAGCATTACTAGCGACCATTGCCAGCTGACCGGGACCCTCGAGTGGAGTTGGGTTGATTGATCTCCACCTGCCTGCAGTGGTCGGTTGCCCCACGGCAACCTCCCTTTGTGAGTATACTCTGTATACTATTTCATCTATTGAGTGCGACGTAATGCACCATTTGGGCTCCCTTTGTCTCTGTGTTTTAGGGTGACAGCTCACACCCCCATTTTTATTTATTATGTAAATGTGATTCCTTTTAGTGGTTAATCACAATCACGTACTGCGGGGGTCCAGCCCAGAAGTGTTTCTGGTACAAACAGGCTCGGCATTGATACAGTGTAGCAGAACAGGAAGATAAAAACAAAAGCTATGACCAACTTTAACCTTTACAGGACCGCTCCACACCAACTGGCATGGACACGGCGCCAGACCCAGGACCACCTAACGCCGATCGGCGTGCAGTCCTAGGGGCGGAGTTTGCTAGGGGCGGTCCCCGCTTGAATAACGGAGCTTCGCTCCGTCATCAGCCTTCCAGCGGCGAAACCGCTGTCTAAAAACAGTGTACTGCGCTGCGATCTAAGGCAGTGCTGTACTGAGGACAGCCCCTGGGAGACACTGGAGTAATCAGCTGTCATAGGCTGAAGCCTGTGACAGCTGATCACTGTGATTGGCGGGGAGAGGGAGGGAAGGAGGGTTGGGGAAAAATGTAAAAAAAAAAAAATTTGTTAAATTTATTTATAAAATAATCGAATAAATATTTATAAAATAAAAAATAAACATTGGGGGAGCAATCTATGGGGTCATGCTGGGAGTTGTGGTGCCTCAATGGGAGGCCCGTGGGAGCAGGGGCGTAACAATAGACCCTGCAAGGGATACCTCCGCAGGGGGGCCCAGAAGCCACAGGGGGCCCGTGGGGGGAAAAGTTTGAGAGACTGACAGCTAAGGGCATGGAGATAAAAAACGTATTCTGCTCTCGCACCATTGTTATATTGACTGCCTGTGTCCACCACACAGATAAGGACTCATACACACTTTGGAATTTGTAAACTGTCCCTGCTCCCTAGGGTTTGTAAAAAACATCTGTCTCTCACTGCTGCAAAGCTCAGATGACCACATATACAAACTTAAGCCCCCTACACATGTCTTATTTTTTTTTTCGTTTCATTTGGACATCCCGTCGTTCAGTCGTCCGGACGTCAAATCAGGCGTGAGTACAGTCCGTCGTTCGGCTGATAAGACTGGTCTTGAGCGATCCACCAGCTGAACGACGGGACGTCCAAACGACCCGTCGTTTTAAAAAATCAGACGTGTGTATGGGCCTTTACAAACAAAAGAGTCACATTTTGAAAAGAAGTTGTAGACTTTCCATTTTTCACTCCTAGATTCTTATCACACAGGCTAATGACCGTATGCCCTCAGATTACTTTTACAACACAATGGAGTGGAGATTGATGTCTTTACTGTTGCTGCTTCATTGAGAGCTTGTTAATGAAGTCCAAGATCTTGTAATAACCGTATCAATCAGTGACATTCTGAATGTTTTGCCAAAGTTATGCTGGGTTTACACCATACAATTTTAGATTCTTCTGTTAAGCCCAATCTACACGATACGATTCTTTATACGATTCGATTACGATTCTATTTACGATCCGATTAAATCTGACATGTCCGATCAGGATTCGATTCAATTCGATTTGCCATTGTTTTGCAATGGCAAAACGAATTGAATCGCATCGAATCCTGATCAGACATGTCGGATTTAATCAGATCGTAAATACAATCGTAATCGAATCGTATAAAGAATCGCATCGTGTAGATTGGGCTTTAGATTTTCTGTTAGAATGCATAATTAGATTATTTTCTGTAGAGAATGGTCATTATCTCTGGTGCATTGTCTTCTGGTTATCTCCTGCTGAGTAGAACAATGCCTAATTGCTGGGCAGATAGATGGTTAGATACATTTCCAACATGTTAAACTTTATCTATCTGGCAGGTAAATCTAACAGAAAATTGTATGGTCACGGTGTAAACCCAGCATTACAGTGAATACTAAATCTTACATTCAGCATGTCATTGTTGTTCCTCCATATAGCATGTGCTCTCATGTAGTAAATAACACGGCTGTGTGTGTGTGTACTGGGAGCAGAGCTGTGAGAGCTAGGGACTTGTCAGCTGCAAGGGGCTGGAGGAAGCCCCGGGCAAGTAGATCTGGGGGTAGCATAGTTTGCCTGACGTTTCTAGTGTTTTTATCTGCATGAGGAAAACACATTGGTCCTCAGTTTCCCTGTGCAGAAAGTGAGGGGGGTGGGGGCCCCATCCAAAGTTTTGCAGGGGGGCCCAGTGATGTCTAGTCACGCCCCTGCGTGGGAGCATGGGAGGGAGTCCACTAGAAGGTCAGGGAATGCTGTGGGGGGGACTGCCAGATAATCTAGCAGCAGGCCAGCCCACCCAGCAGAAAGCCAGACCACACCAGCACAGAAGCCAGGTAACTCTGCCTAGTTATGTTTAAAGAGACACTGAAGCGGAAAAAAAATATGATATAATGAATTGGTTGTGTACTATGAATAATTACTAGAAGATTAGCAGCAAAGAAAATATTCTCATACTTTTATTTTCAGGTATATAGTGTTTTTTCTAACATTGCATCATTCTATAATATGTGCAGATTACACAACACTCAGCATTCAAAATGAGTCTTTCAGAGCAGTCTGTGAAGTAATGACCTCTCCTCTAGCAGAGAAAAAGTAAATAGTCCAGGAACAGTTGAGATAATAAAAGTCAGATAACAGCCCTCTCCACGACTAACTTAGTCGGAGAGCTTAATGGCTTGTTTGCATAGAGATAACAACTGGAGTTTCTCAACTCTTCCTGTACTGGAAACAATTACACTGATGTATCTGATCTTAATGTTTTATTTCTTAGCTGTACTACAAATACAAATCATAATATCATAATTTTTTTTTAGCTTCAGTGTCTCTTTAAGTGACACTGCCTATTTATGGGATATGCTGCATTTTTGTATTTTTTTTTTAAACAGAGGCATTTTACTGGGCAGGCCTACTTAGACCACTGTTTAGTTCATGTAAATTTGGCTCCACCCAAGACCACACCCACATTCTGGTGCGTGGCCACACCCATTTACTGTCTGGAGAGCCCAAAAGTGCCCGGATCTCTTGGGATCCTAGCAACACCCCTGGTGAGCTCCAGGAGGCGCTAGGAAGAGCCTATTGGGGTATAGGATAGGGGAAGGTCATCTTTATTAGTTAGGGTGAGAAAAATGAATACTAGGTATCAGGAAGGGGGCTTTCAGCAAGAAAAATGTATGTCAATAGAGGGGGTGAGGTTCATGAGTAGGCACGAGGAAGAGGGTCAAAACCATAAACATCTCAGTTCCAAAAATACCAACTGACAACATAGCCAAGATCCACACAGGCGTATCTAGGGAAAACAGTGCGTATGGTTAAGACTGAAATCCGCCCCGGGATAGAGAAGGAGGGGAGGGGTCACCATCCAAATAATTTAAGGTGTAGTCTCAGTTGAATTGGTTGTGTCCAAGTTGACATAAAGCATGACCTGTATGGAATCAGGTCAGCTTGTACATATTTCCTTAATAACACGAGCTCACTCCAACCTAAATTATCGCAAATTCTTTCTGTTTTAGGAAAGCAAACTTTTGTTTTTCTTAACATCTTAGTAAGGGGGCTTTTAGGACCATTGTAGTCCCTTACACACCCCAATGAGTTCTGGGTCACCATGAGCTTGCTGGTTAGTCTGTGCCTCTCGGATTTACAAGCCCTACTCCATAGAGCCAAATTAATCCATGCCATGCACTGATGAGGATCAAACAATCCGAAACAGTCTGTATGCATGTTGGATTATTATGGCTCTGTACATATTAACAAGCTGACACATCATTGCATTCCAGCGGTTCTGGAGGTGTGTTTAGCTTCTAAGGGTACAATGGTTAATTTGCATATATTCAGCAGTGGTGCCTGGGAGACATCTCGAGCTCACTCCAACCTGAATTATCGCAAATTCTTTCTGTTGTAGGAAAGCAAACTTTTGTTTTCCTTAATAACAGTTGGGCAGCTTGTCCCCCAAATAACATAACCAGGCAGGAAAATTCCCTCCAGATAAAACTAGAACCTAGATGTAGAACATCAGGAATGCTATGGAGCAGCGCCCCCTAGTAAAAGGCGCCCATGGCACATGCTATACCTGCACCGCTGTAGATACACCCAAATCCAAATGTATTCCTCTTTCGTGAACTTGCATTTACTTTAATTTTTAAGGGCAAGAATTGTTTTTATCGTGTACGGTCAAAATAAATTGTTTGTCGTGTTGATTGACTCATTGCCATTTGCCAAACATCTCCTGCTTCTGCATTTCCAGATCAGAACAGAAGATACAAGTCTTCGGGAAGAAAGCCAAGCGTCCGAGGAGTTCACGGCAAAATCCTACAAGTCACTCACTAAGAGCTATCTGTACATCGAACCATCCAAACCCAGAGAAACCTTACAAGTCGGAGATGTTCTCAGCCTCATTGTAGTCCCTCACAGTCCTTACGCATACAAGCTGACCCACTACAGCTACTTGGTAAAGCTCTGCACAACTATCGATCAATTGATCTGTCTGTCTGTCTGTCTGTACTGTAACTTTTACATTGTTGTAGATATTCTAATTGTCCAACTAGAGTGACACCAGTTACGCTGAAGTGTACTTACATCTAATTAACCTCCCTGGTGCTCAGTTTCCCCAGGAGGTGATCGGTGGAGGGAGGGGGGATAGCTGTTTAAAGCTGTTTCCAACTGCCAAAAAAGCAAGCAGCAGCTACATCATCTGAGAGCAGTAAAAATGTCACCATGTAATAAATGTGAGAATGCAAATCAGGGAGGGGAAAGATTTTACAGCGGGCAAACACTGACTAAATCATTTATACATAATTATTGTAAAAATGAAGCACTTTTTAATGACATTATTTTCACTGGAGTTCCTCTTTAAACTCTATTGAAAATAGAAGCGTGTTTCTCTTCTATCACTGTTAATGATGAACAAATTAGACCAAGTGACTCTTTTTGGTTCAGCTGCAGACAGCCCAACTGACAAGGGAATTGACCCTTTGTAGAGATGAACGATGAAACACATGGGGTGATGGGACGGCCCCCGCATCTACTTTCCATGGGGAAGGTTGTAGTGGTGGAACAACAACCATAGACAAGACAGAGCGACTGACTACAGATCCATGAAATGCGATGGAATATTTACGTCTACTGCTCATTGTTTGTAGGACCAAATTTCCATGTTTATGGCATAGACCATTTACAATGGCAACCCATTCCAAAGGTAGCTGAACATCTCATACCCTCTTTCCATGAAATGAAGGCATCCCCTGAAAGTAAGCCCTAGTAGGAATTGTGAGCATGCTCGAAAAATAAGCCTTACCCCGAAAGTAAGCCCTAGCGGAAGTAAGGGGGAAAAGTACGGCAACTTGTTTTTATACTGGAGCCGATGGTCTTGCAGGAAGGACTATGGCTCTATCATTTGGCCAATCACTGCTCGCTGCTAATTAGCAAGTGCAGTGATTAGCCCAATAATGGAGCCATAGTCCTTCCTGCAAGACCATCAGCTCAAGTAGAAACACAAGATGATGTTCTTCTTCCTCATAGCCTGAGGATCGGAGACACAGCAACATGGAGCTGGGGGAAAGAAGGCTATGCAGGGGGACATCAGAGTACATGGGGACAGTGCGGCCAGGGCCAGTCCTGGACTTTTTGCTGCCTGAGGCAAAGATCGTGAAGGCGCCCCCCCCCCCCCCAGCCAATACCCTCCCCCCCCCCCCCCCCTATATCCCTGTCTGTCTCCATCTGCTTGTTCTCCCTCCTGTCTTTCTTAGCGGAATTAAGCCTGATACACACTTTCAATTACGATTGGCCAATCATTGACCAATTTTACCACCTTCCTTCATGTAGTATAGGGGACAGGGCCGGATTTCTGGCAAGGCCACATAGGCCACGGCCTAGGGCACCAGAAGTTTAGGGGCGGCTCAGTGAGTTGCAGAAAAGCTGTTCTATGCAGCCATCTTTATCTACAAGGACAGCTTTAACCTTTGAACTCACTGTCCTGTACTTGTGATGTCCCTACAAGATATGTAAGCTCTATCCTGCAGGTACACATCAGCCTAACTCTCATGGTGACACAAAGGTCCATCATTAACCCATTTAGGTTCCGTCGTTTTCACGTGAGAAATGTTCACCTCCCATTCATTAGCCTATAACTTTATCACTACTTATCACAATGCACTGATCTATATCTTGTTTTTTCCGCCACCAACTAGGCTTTCTTTGGGGGGTACATTTTGCTAAGAGCCACTTTACTGTAAATGCATTTTAACAGGAAGAATAAGAAAAAAATGGAAAAATTCATTATTTCTCAGTTTTCAGCCTTTATAGTTTTAAAATAATACATGCCTCCATAATTAAAACTCGTGTATAGAGATGAGCGTAATGACCTAATTACGATTTTGCGAAATTTCGCGTAATTAGTGTAATTACGATTATGGCCGTAAGTACATAATCGTAATGAAGAAGGATTTCGCGAAATTTCGCGTAAGCGTAATTTTCGCGTAATTTTCGCATTACAGTCGTATCATGCCGTAATTTCGCATTAAACGCTACCGTAATTTCGCGTTAAACCGTAACGCTCCGTATAATATAAAAAAGCCGCCGACTTTAAGGGTTAATAGCAAAGCCCCCTTAAATGCTAAGAGCCTCAAATTTGGAGAATATATTAAGGAGATCAGGAGGAATAAGAGGAAAAAAAATTTTTTCAAAAAGACCTTATAGTTTTTGAGAAAATCGATGTTAAAGTTTCAAAGGAAAAATGTAAACATTTAAAAACCCGCCGACTTTAACGGTTAATAGCAAAGCCTGCTTAAAGTTTAGGAACACCAAATTCCCAGGGTATATTAAGGGGATCAGTGGGAATAAGAGGAAAATTTTTTTTTTCAAAAAGACCTTATAGTTTTTGAGAAAATCGATTTTTAAGTTTCAAGGGCGAAAATGTCTTTTAAATGCGGAAAATGTCAGTTTTTTTTGCACAGGTAACAATAGTGTATTATTTTCATAGATTCCCCCAAGTGGGAAGAGTTTTACTTACTTCGTTCTGAGTGTGGGAAATATAAAAAAAAAAACGACGTGGGGTCCCCCCTCCCAGACCTCTTTAACCCCTTGTCCCCCATGCAGGCTGGGATAGCCAGAATGCGGAGCACCGGCCGCGTGGGGCTCCGCACCCTGACTATACCAGCCCGCATGGTCCATGGATTGGGGGGTCTCGGAAGGGGAGGGGCAGCCAAGCTTTCCCCTCCCCCTCCGAGCCCTTGTCCAATCCAAGGACAAGGGGCTCTTCTCCACCTCCGATGGGCGGTGGAGGTGGAGGCCGCGATTTCCTGGGTGGGGGGTTCATGGTGGAATCTGGGAGTCCCCTTTAAAAAGGGGTCCCCCAGATGCCCACCCCCCTCCCAGGAGAAATGAGTATAGAGGTACTTGTAGTACCCCTTACCCATTTCCTTTAAGAGTTAAAAGTAAATAAACACACAAACACATAGAAAAAGTATTTTAATTGAACAAAAAACATAACCACGAAAAAAGTCCTTTAATATTCTTAATTAACCATTAATACTTACCTGTCCCTTTAAATAAATGATCCCACGCAATATCCTCGGAAATGTTCTATCAGTTACAATGTAACAAAGTTATTACAATATAACAACTTTGTTACATTGTAACTACGCCGCACCCGACGTCACTCACCGCCGCCGCGTCTGCGCTGCAGGACCCGACAGAGCTCTGAGCTATAGCTCAGAGCTCTCGAAAGCATCTTTGTATTTGGGCTCCAAGGAGCCCCATTGGTCCTTAGCAGACCAATGGGGTTCCTTCTGATTTGAAGGAACCCCATTGGTCTGCTAAGGACCAATGGGGCTCCTTGGAGCCCAAATACAAAGATGCTTCTCAGAGCTCTGAGCTATATAGCTCAGAGCTCTGTCGGGTCCGTGCAGGACGCTAAGTCCCCGCCGGCTCCGCTGCCCTCCCCGCCTCTCCCACATGTCACCCACATGTCACCCACATGTCACCCACATGTGGGTGACATGTGGGTGACAGATGTGGGCGGGGTGGACAGCGGGAGCTGCGGGGACTTAGCGTCCTGCACGGACGCGTATGCGGCGGCTGAGCGGCGAGTGGCGTCGGGTGCGGCGTAGTTACAATGTAACAAAGTTGTTACATAATAACTTTGTTACATTGTAACTGATAGAACATTTCCGAGGATATTGCGTGGGATCATTTATTTAAAGGGACAGGTAAGTATTAATGGTTAATTAAGAATATTAAAGGACTTTTTTCGTGGTTATGTTTTTTGTTCAATTAAAATACTTTTTCTATGTGTTTGTGTGTTTATTTACTTTTAACTCTTAAAGGAAATGGGTAAGGGGTACTACAAGTACCTCTATACTCATTTCTCCTGGGAGGGGGGTGGGCATCTGGGGGACCCCTTTTTAAAGGGGACTCCCAGATTCCACCATGAACCCCCCACCCAGGAAATCGTGGCCTCCACCTCCACCGCCCATCGGAGGTGGAGAAGAGCCCCTTGTCCTTGGATTGGACAAGGGCTCGGAGGGGGAGGGGAAAGCTTGGCTGCCCCTCCCCTTCCGAGACCCCCCAATCCATGGACCATGCGGGCTGGTATAGTCAGGGTGCGGAGCCCCACGCGGCCGGTGCTCCGCATTCTGGCTATCCCAGCCTGCATGGGGGACAAGGGGTTAAAGAGGTCTGGGAGGGGGGACCCCACGTCGTTTTTTTTTTTATATTTCCCACACTCAGAACGAAGTAAGTAAAACTCTTCCCACTTGGGGGAATCTATGAAAATAATACACTATTGTTACCTGTGCAAAAAAAACTGACATTTTCCGCATTTAAAAGACATTTTCGCCCTTGAAACTTAAAAATCGATTTTCTCAAAAACTATAAGGTCTTTTTGAAAAAAAATTTTTCCTCTTATTCCCACTGATCCCCTTAATATACCCTGGGAATTTGGTGTTCCTAAACTTTAAGCAGGCTTTGCTATTAACCGTTAAAGTCGGCGGGTTTTTAAATGTTTACATTTTTCCTTTGAAACTTTAACATCGATTTTCTCAAAAACTATAAGGTCTTTTTGAAAAAAAAAATTTTCCTCATATTCCTCCTGATCTCCTTAATATATTCTCCAAATTTGAGGCTCTTAGCATTTAAGGGGGCTTTGCTATTAACCCTTAAAGTCGGCGGCTTTTTTATATTATACGGAGCGTTACGGTTTAACGCGAAATTACGGTAGCGTTTAATGCGAAATTACGGCATGAACGAAACGCGAAATTTTGCGTTGAAAATTACGCTTACGGTATTTTCAATTACGATTTTAATGGCAATTTCGCTACGCTAATTTCGCATCGTAATCGCAAATTTCGCATGCGTAATTATAGTAATGCGAAATTACGAAAATTTCAGCTCAACTCTACTCGTGTATTGTATTTGTCCACATGTCCCGGTTATTACACCGTTAACATTATGTCCCTATCACAATGTATGGCGACAATATTTTATTTGGAAATAAAGGTGCATTTTTTCCATTTTGCATCTATCACTATTTACAAGTTTAAAATAAAAAAAATATAGAAATATTTCATCTTTACATTGATATTTAAAAAGTTTAGACCCTTAGGTAAATATTTACATGTTTTTTTGTTTTTGTTTTTATTGTAATGATTTTTTTTTTTTAATACTAAACATTTTATTTGGGTACTTTTAGGAGGGTGGGAGGTAAACAATAGATTTATAATGTAAATGTGTGTTAATTCTTTTTTTTTTTTTTTTCAGGTGTAGTATTACTTTTTGGCCACAAGATGGCGGCCATGAGTTTGTTTACATGACGTCACTCTAAGCGTAGCACGCGCTTAGAGTGACGCATCGGGAAGGAGACGGCCAGAAAAAGCTCAGCTTCCGAGAGAAGGTGTCGCTTTTTCAGCGGGGGAGAGGAATCAAGGATCGGGCTCCATAGCCCGATACATTGATTCCTTGGCTACCGAATCCGCGGCCGGGAGTGCGCGTGCATGTGCACGATCGGCCGCGGGGGCGCGCGATAGCGCGCATGGGTCCTGGACGTAGAAACTATGTCCAGGAACCAAAATAGGTTAAGGAGATGGCAAGCATACCATAAAAGTTCAAAACATAACATATAATCTATACGCATATAACTAAAATAGCTATTGTCTGTGACACCAATGATGGAAAGTAAGGAGAATTCTCATTTGGGCACACAGAGCTAACAACCATACAGACGATATAGTTGGCCTTGGGCGGTCAAAAGTACAAATCCGGCCCTGATAAGGGATACCTACAAAATCTGCTCATAGTGTGCAATATCAGCTGCCCAGCCTCATACTACATGACGCAGGTGGTAAAATTGGTCAGTGATTGGCCAATCATAATTGAAAGTGTGTACCAGGCTTTAGCCCTCATCTTAGAAGTGGATGTGTTAGAGGATTTAAATGAATCATCATGTATAATCCAGGGAGTGGGACCGAGTTGGTTTGCTGAGACAGTGTGTTGGTTGGGTGTGGAGAGGAATCGTGACGATTCCACCCAACACGGTGCATCTGATCCACAGGGCCGGTTTAAGCAACAATGGGGCCCCAGGGCAAAATAAACCTGGGGGGCCACCCCAACATATACCCCGGAACAAAAATCGGCATTAGGGGACCTTTTTTGCAGCTGGCATAGTCAGGGTGTGAAGCCCCAATCGGTCGGAGCTCCACATTCTGGCTATCCCAGCCTGCATGGGGGACAAGGGGTTAAAAAGTTTCAGGAGGGGGGACCCCACATCATTTAAAAAAAAAAATTCCCATACTCTAAACATAAAAAAAAAATTGGGAAAATAGGGAAAAAATGCCAGGGATCTTCATACAGCCATATTGCGGCCATATAGCGATCCCTGGCCAAAGCGCTGCGGCTGCGTATGGACCCCCTGGAAACCCCGTCAGGAAATGTATTGCTCTTTCGTTTGATACATGTAAAATTACACTACCGTTAGGTTAGCTACTAAAAGTGACATTTACCGCATTTTAAAGTATACTTTTTTCCTTCGAAACTTTAAAATCGATTTTCTCAAAAACTATAAGGTCTTTTTGAAAAAAAAATTTTTCTCTTATTCCTAATGATCTCCTTAACATATCCTGCAAATTTAGGGTTTCTAGCATTTAAGGTGGATTTGCTATCAACCATTAAAGTCGGCAGGTTTTTAAATGTGTATTTTTTTTCCTTTGAAACTTTAAAATCGATTTTCTCAAAAACTATAAGGCCGGTTTGAAATTATTTTTTTCCTCTTGTAGCCACTGGGGGCCCCTAAAAGCTCTGGGGCCCTGGGGCAGCTGCCTCCTCTGCCTCTATGGTAGCGCCGGCCCTGCTGACCCAACCAACACACTGTCTCAGCAAACCAACTCGGTCCCACTCCCTGAATTATACATGATTTATTTAAATCCTCTAACACATCCACTTTTAAGATGAGGGCTAAAGCCTGGTACACACGTTCAATTATGATTCAGTCGTCAGAGTCTATGCCACTGCGATTCACCACCCTGCTGTCAGAGATCATCTCAGAGACGTTACAGACGTATATAGTTGGAGCGCAGACAGCCCATGCTTTCATGCCTCCTTCCTTATCTCTCCTCCCAATCCAAACCACTAGAAGGTGCCTTCAGTCAGTCCCACTGGCAATATAGCTAGCCTAGCCAGTCCAGGATGTAAGTATGGTGCAGACCGTGCAGTTGGTGAAGCCTGCTGCTGCTGCCACCCTCCTGTATGTCCCCGACCCGACCCCTTTTATTATAGCAGGCAGGCAGCCAGTACAGACATCATCATCATCATCACATAGCAGTAAAAATAAAAATTAAAAAAAGGGAATCCACGGCCGACCAACCGTGGCTCCTCAAGCCTGAGAGGACTGAGGCAGGCAGCAAAGTGACTCACCGGGGATGGGGTCTGGCGGCGGCGGTGGAGGGCAGGCGTCGGGCATCCAGCATGATCCATCCTGCACTGGCAGGCAGGGGACAGATGGCTACGGCGGGCATGCTCCATCTGGCAAGGCCAGTAAACAGCGGCGGCAGGCTCGTCATCATCGTCGTCACGGCGGCGCTCAGTGACCGTGACAGACACAATCAGGGACAACAGTGCCGCCGCCATCATCATCATCTAGCAGGCCGCTTTTGGAGAGGCCGCAGAGCTCGGAGTCGTCGGACTTGGAGGCCGGCGGCAGTGGCGTAGCTAGGGTGTTTGACATCCGGTGCGGATTATTCACTGACACCCCCCCCCCCCCCAAAAAAAAAAGCGCAGCGGCAAAAATGGGTGTGGACATGACATCACATGGGTGGAGGTAACTGTAATGTAACTGTACGGCAGTGGGCTTATATAGGCAGCCAGAATATTTGCCCCCAGCATAGGTTAGATAGGTAGGTGCCTCCAATATAGGTAGCCAGTATAGTTGCCACCAGTATAGGCTAGCTAGGTAGGTCGGTTGGTATCCCCAATACAAGTTAGATATGTAGGTGCCCAGTATAGATTACATAGGTAGCTGCCCTTAGTATAGGTTAGATTGGTAGGTGCCTCCAGTGTAGGTTAGATAGGTAGGTGCCCCCCAGTATAGGTTAGATTAGGTAGGTACCCCCAGTATAGGTTAGATTAGGTAGGTGCCCCCCACTATAGGTTAGATAGGTAGCTGCTGCCCATTATAGGTTAGATAGGTAGCAGCTGCCCAGTATAGGTTAGATTAGGTAGGTGCCCCCCATTATAGGTTAGATAGGTAGCTGCCCCCGGTATAGGTTACATAGGTAGCTGCCCCCCAGTATAGGTTAGATAGGTAGTGTGTGCAGGCACAGAGGCGTCACAGCCAGGACTTCACTGCAGAGTCTGCACTGCAGCCTGCAGGCAAATTGAGGAAACAGCCAATCAGGCGGGCCGGGCAACGGTAAACCAGCACTCGCTCTCCTCTCCAGTCAGACTAGAAGGAGGCAAGAACCAGGTCCAGTCACTTCCTCGTTATGCCTGGTGCCGCCCCTCCACTTCCTGCCGCCTGAGGAACCCGCCTCATGGGCAGGCCGGCCCTGAGTGCGGCATGGAGCTGGTGGTAAGAGGAGGATGCAGGGGGACATCAGAGGACATGGGGACAGTGCGGCATGGAGCTGGTGGTAAGAGGAGGATGCAGGTGGACATCGGTCAAAGGACACAGGAGTACAAGGGATAGTGGAGGACACAAGTACAGAGGGGGGACACCAGGAGGATGCTATAGGTACAAGGGGGACACAGCGGCACACATGAGGTGGATCCAGCAGAGGAAGAGGTGGCAAAGTGGGGAAGGCACTAGAAATATAGGACACCCCTGAAATAAGCACTAGCACATCTTTTGGTGCAAAAATTATTATAAGACACTGTCTTATTTTCCGGGAAACACAGTACTTTACATGGCAGATGGCACATGTTATACATTGCTGTTTTTTGGGATCACTTGCCTGCTGTACAGATGCAAACTGGAGCTGTCCAACGCACTGTCCACCAGGTATGATCACAGGATGCGTAGACACTTGGAGAAAAGGTCCCTCCACTAAGGAAAAATACTCATTTTTCATTCTTGGCTGGTTGCACAGTTGGTTTGGTCAAAGTTGATATCTGAACTAGGGCAGCAACACTTCTTGATTTTGTTTGACGCTGCCTCTGAGGAAGTGAACGTTAGACCATGAAACGCATATGTTTTATATACTATGCTTCCATATGGGTATATATAGTAGATAAAGGTAGATAGATAGTTGGTCTTGTGCTCTTATAAACCCCATTTTTTGCCAGTTGTGCAATGAATCTCTATAGAAAGGTTCATATCAGTGCGTTGCGCCCGCTGTGCGATCGGCAAAGCGGTGCCTGTACCATTTTTGGGGCGTTTTTACTATAATGAAAGGTATAGGAACAATGCAAAATACTCACAAATTCGCTTTGTGCAGCGATTGCCTTCGCGATTTTAAGAATAAATACATTGTATTCATTATTTTCCGGGTCAAAGAGTGCACTTCCTGACTTGCTTCAGGGAGTGAATTACAAAACCGATGTGGAAAAGCGTTTAGAAAAGCACTTTTACCAGAAACGCAGCGGGCCGTGGAGCGCCGGAAGGGGGGAAAAAAGTACTAAAAAATGCAAAACGCTTACGTTTGCGGTTCAATTTTAGGCGTGAATGAGGCCTAAGTGTACTAAATATTGCAGATACAGGGACCAGGGGCGTAACTAGAAATCACTTGGCCCTCCTGCTAAACTTTGCATGGGGTCGCCTGTCCCCTGGAGGGGAAGCCAGGAGCACTGAACGGGGAGGAGTTGGGCTTCCCTCCTTGCTGCTGTGTGCCCACTGCCCCCTTTTCTGTGCTGCACCCCCCTCCTGCTGCTAAAAACTGCCCTGGCTGGGCCCCCTGCTAGGCTCGGGCCCCCCTGCACTTGCATCCCTTGCAGAGGCTATTGCTACGCCCCTGACAGGGACTATGTATATCTCCTGTAATTTGTGCTCTGTGTTCATTATTGCAGGTCATTTCCAGGGGGAAGATTGTAAAATATAAGACAGAGCCCCGCGTTTCTGGCTCTATCAACCAGCACATGGACATCCCAATAGACGCTAACATGGCTCCATCCTTCCGTGTCCTTGTCTACTACATCATAACTGGAGAATCAACCGCCGAGCTCATCACAGATTCCATCTGGGTGGATGTTGAGGAAAAGTGCGTCAACAACCAAGAGGTAAATATATTTTATCTCCATAGACATTCTCAAAACTTCTCGGTTTTATCTCCACGGTAAGGCTGGGGTAAATCTCAAACATGGTAAACTTAGATGGACCTTTATATTGTCCCTTGCCAAAAATTGAATCATTTAATGGTAAACTTATAGTGCCCATACATCAAGCGACTTTGGTGGCCAATCGATCAACCGATTCGATTGTTATCGATTTGGTTGAAAATTGGTGCTGCCAAGTGCAGCCCGATCGACGATATGACCAATTTTGGGCCAAAATTGGTCTCGTTAGTCGATCACGCCTGGTGCAAGATGTCGGGCCCAAGTTGGTTGCTTGGGTGTGCGGCAGTACGGCGGCCGATTTCGGAACGAGCGATGAAACCCCAGCCACTGTTGGTGTAATGTATAAATGTTCCCCACTGTGTGGGCATTATACATTACCTGTCCTGTGACAGCTTTCAACGCAGTGTCGGCAACCTCTGGGCGGCTCTCCCTACATGACACTTGACGTTAGCCGCTATGCGCCAGTTGCGTGTACGGAGAACCGCGTTGAAAGCTTAGCTGACACAGGACAGGTAATGTATAAATGCACACACGGGAGGGCGGGGCACGTTTATACAATAGGGGGGGCCAGCGGTGAGTTGGACGTGGCGTGCACAGCCAATTCCCATAAGATTTCATGCTGCAATCGGACGGGAATTGGCCTGTAGTATATGGGCAGCTTCAATGAATAGACAAATGTATCTCTAATCAGATTCTATTAGAGACAAATTTGTCTCTTTGTCGAATCTGCCCATAATCTCCTGATGTATGGGTACCTTTAGAGCTGTAGAATAGTTCTAGGGCAGTACAGTGGAACAGGGGTTAGCAATCTCACCTCGGAGGACTACAGTCCTGGATTCAGTTCCAGGTAAAAAAAGTACTGAAAAGTTATTTGGTCTATCGCTTTCCCAAATAGGCCTTAGGCAATGGTTGGACATTAGACCATGACTATGGTAATAGTTAGATTGTGAGCTCCTCTGCGGACAGTCAGTGACATGACTATGTTCTCTGTAAAGTGCTGCAGAAGATGTCAGTGCTATATAAATACATAATAATAATATGGTAGGACATTATACTATGACTATGGTAGGATTAGAGTGTGAGCTCCTCTGAGGACAGTCAGTGACATGACTATGTATTCTGTAATGTGCTGCAGAAGATGTCAGTGCTATATAAATACATAATAATAATATGGGAGGACATTAGACTATGACTGTGGTAGGATTAGATTGTGAGCCCCTCTGAGGACAGTCAGTGACATGACTATGTACTCTGTAATGTGCTGCAGAAGATGTCAGTGCTATATAAATACATAATAATAATATGGTAGGACATTACACTATGACTATGGTAGGATTAGAGTGTGAGCCCCTCTGAGGACAGTCAGTGAGTCAGTGACATGACTGTTCTCTGTAAAGTGCTGCAGAAGATGTCAGTGCTTTATAAATACATAATAATAATATGGTAGGACATTACACTATGACTATGGTAGGATTAGATTGTGAGCTCCTCTGAGGACAGTCAGTGACATGACTATGTACTCTGTAATGTGCTGCAGAAGGTGTCAGTGCTATATAAATACATAATAATAATAATACCTCAGCTAGTTGAAGAAGTTTACCAATCACTAATTGAATAAATATTTTTTTATATCTTGTTAGGTTACACTAACGGCCCCTGGGGAGATCTTCAGTCCTAAACAAAGCATCTCTCTAAACATTAACGCTGAGACTGGTTCAGTAGTAGCTCTGTCGGCTGTGGATGTCGCCATTTATGATGTCACCAAGAAGTCTCAGCGACCACTGGAAAGAGTTAAGTCAATAAAAGAACCAAATGTGACTTTTTCAGCCGGGATTCCGTCTTCAGTCGCATTGTTTTCATGCATTATAATAAGCCAGCTGTGACTGCAAGAGATGGCACCCAGGATTGGTTCTAGCTACAATGGGGTCCAGGGGCAAAAGTAACTTTGTAGGCCACCCTGATCCCCCCCCCCCCCCCCTTCCAACGAAATCACCCCCAGGGCCCCTGACCCGGCTGCCAGGCCCGATCCAAACTATATCATTAGGTGTCATACATATGTCCCCTAAAACAGGGTTTAAATCCTGTTTTCCTTCTGTCCTGTGCAAGAGTTCAGGTCCACTTTAAGAAGAAGAGGGTTGGGAACAAGGCAAAAAAAATAATTTTTCAAAAAGACCTTGTAGTTTTGAGAAAATCGATTTTAAAAATGGCTGTAAACTGTTATCTTTCTGAGTTTAAAAACATTTTTCCTTTGCATTTTTAAAACTGTTGACTACAAACTACAAGGTCTTTTATCCCTATCAGTAGCTGATACCCCCTTTTACATGAGAAATCTATTCCTTTTCACAAACAGACCATCAGGGGGCGCTGTATGACTGATATTGGGGTGAAATCCCTCCCACAAGAAACTCTGAGTATGTACTCCTGGCAGTTTCCTGTCTGTGAACCTTGCTGCATTGTGGTATTTCCAACTGCCAAAAAGTATGCAGCAGCTACATCACCTGCCAACAGTAAAAATGTCACCATGTAGTAAATGTCAGAATGTAAATCAGGGATTTAAAAGATTTTACAATGGGCAAACACTGACTCAATCATTTATACATAATTATTGTAAAAATGAAGCACTTTTTATTACATTATTTTCACTGGAGTTCCTCTTTAAAGAGAACCTGAACTGAAAATAAAAAGTCAAAATAACCATACACAGGTTATACTTACCTCCTGTGTAATCTACTCCTCAATATTTCTCCTCTCCTGCGTCCCATTTGTCCATTGTGATCAATGGAATTCTCTGTCCTCCATTTTAAAAATGGCCACTACCCCATAACAGCTTACTGATCAGCACACTGTTAAACTGTAATATCACCCACTTGAGCCATAGGGAAACATGGACATTACCTTGCACATACAGCTGCTGATATATAACTGACAGTAACTGGTATATTTCAGTTCTGACAAGATATTGTCAGAACTGGAAGGGATCACTGTAGGAAGAAAATGGTGAGCTTCTAAGAGGAACTGGCGGTGAGGTTAGTATGTAATATTCATTTGCAGCTACGTCATGTGTTTATTTTAAATAATTTTACTCGCTACAGGGTCCCTTTCAGGATCAATTTAACAGTAAAATCACTTGCACAACAGCACTGGAGCAGTCTCTCAGTACAGTCACACAGCAAGTGTACATATTTAAAATGGCCGCCGCCTTATATAGGGCAGGGGTGGGCACAAGCTCCACCATGCTGATTGGTTGCTAGGACCTCTGCTGGAGGCTTTGTGATTGGCCTACAAGTGAATTTCCATAGTTACTCGTAAGTACTAGAAATTACAACTCGTAATCGACATTTTGAGTGCTTTCCAAGTCAATTTAGAGTGCACTCATAATGTGTCTCTGCTCTGGTTATCCCATAGGATAGGACTATGTATAGCTGTAATAGGCTTAGCTTCATGTTGCTTCTGTTTGTTTGAGGCAGGTTCTGAGGAAGATCGAGGAATCAGACCTGGGCTGCGGAGCCGGAGCCGGAGAGAATAATGTAGATGTTTTCCTGAAGGCTGGACTCACGTTCATAACAAACGCCAACATTAAGGCATCTATGAGAGGTAACCATGTTCAATACAAGCAGATGATGCCAAGTCTCTTTAGATTGTAAGGTTGCAAGGGCATGGCTCTATCCCCTTTTGTGTCTTGGAATTTGTTATTCATGTCCTAGCTCGCACTCTGTTATACTGTAACGATTGTGGAATTATCTCCGTGGTCAGCGCACAAGATGTGCGCTGACACTGTGGAAGTCCGCCACAAGCGTATAAAACGACAGAACCCAGCTTTGGTGCAATGCACCTGTAGAGAGAAAGTGAGCACAGAGGCAGGATGTATGTGTGTCTACCAATCTAGTCGCCACCCGGCGACGGTGAACACACAACAGCGGAAACCAAGTGGGAACGCAATTGCAAGAGTGGCGATTACCAATAGACACAATGACACAAGACCGAGTAAGACAAAGCACAAGTGTAGCAAGAAAGACACAGCAAATAACAATGATCAGAACGCCAAGGAAAATAACAAACGCACTCGCTAAGCGCGGTCACCGCGCATAAAGCGCAACAGAGACAAAGCACGCCAACCCTAACTAACCAATGTAACACGAAAATGAATAGAGAGCGCGAACGCTTGCTAAACGGTTGCCTCACCGAACTTACAGCAAGTGTTCGCTCCAGACAAGACAGACAGAAGGAGTAGCCAGTAGCAACCGCAGCTCTGGCCTACACTCCCAGACAGAAGGAACCACCGCCACTACCGCTAGGGCGAATGCGATCCAAACAGACAGAACGATTTCCTGTCGACCGCCGCTGGCGACAAGACAATCGCAACAGATAGACAGTACAAAGCAAAACAGATAATACAATCTGACTATGCTAGAAGGAATGCTAGTGCACTCCCAAGGAATTACTCTAAGATAATCTTAGCAAACAGTTAGCAAAGGCTGAGACTCCAGGTAAGTTAGCAGGAACAAACCATCATGACCAGCAGGGAATTCTGGGAGGAAATGGCATTTATACTGCAAGCCATCAAAGGAAGCAGCTAAGCAATTTGCATGACAAGTAGATGCAAATTCCTCACCAGCAGAGCAACTCTGAAACTTGCAGAGTGAGGATAGGTCTCTTTTCCAGAGACCTGCAACACTCAGACCTAAAGAATGGTCAAACAGCTGTCTGCCTGTGCAGTCAGCTGAGCAGATCATTACATATACATTTTATTCATCATGTTACATCTGTCAGTGTAATCACCAGTTCTGTATGTTGTACCAGTGTCCATATTTGATGTATATCATTGTCTGTATCATTTACAGAATATGTTGGCGCTTTATAAATCAATAATGATAATAATAAAAGTCTCTGGCTAGTGATAGAACTATGGAGTGGAGGTCAATGGAATGCTAAAAATATAGACTTGATGCAAATCTTTTGTAAATTTTATGCGAATTTGGAATGCGACCAATCCAGTGTAAATTATCAGCTGCTGGATTTGATTGGTCCAGTCCCCAGCTCCATAAATTTGCCGAAAATTCACAGAAACTCAAAATAAGCATCTAATTGACAGTTTCCGATGGGCTCTCTGTGGGAAAATGTAAAAAATATAAAAATGGTAGTTTTCGAGGAAATCTTCTTTTTTACAGTCTTGGCAGAAAACAATTTTGGTTTTCAGCTGATTAGGTTCCCTGGGGAATAGCAGCCACTGTTTTTGTGTTGTTGTTTTTTTTATGTGTGTTTAAAAATGTGCCTTTCATTTAACCACTTTACCCCCGCGCGTACGTATTTCTCCGCCCCTTTTTCCATCCTTTAACAACCAGGGACGGAGAAATACGTACTTTCCGCGTTCCCGACGCTGTCCGCGCTCCCGCTCGTAAACACGCCGCCCGCCGCTAGTAAACACGCCGCCGCCCGCTCGCCCAGAGATCAATGAACGGGAAAATCCATTCCCGTTCGTTGATCTAAGCCCCGCAATGATCCGCTGCTCTCCTATGGGCAGCGCGATCATTGTGAGAAAAAACTCACGTGTCCAGCCTCATTATACTTCCTCCAAGCTTCCGGAAGGAAGCTTGGAGGTCGCATTAAAACAAAAAGTTACTGTGGCCATCTTGTGGCCAAATAGTAAACTACACCCTACACATTTTTCACATACAAATAAATGACTTTTACACATAAAATTAACTCATTACCTCCCACACTCCCCATTTTTTTTTTTTTTTGTAATTAAAAAAAAATTAAAAAATTTACAATTAAAAAAAATACATAAATAGTTACCTTAGGGACTGAACTTTTTAAATATTTATGTCAAGAGGGTATAACACTGTTACTTTATAAACTATGGGCTTGTAATTAGGGATGGACGCAAAAATGAAAAAAATGCACCTTTATTTCCAAATAAAATATTGGCGCCAAACATTGTGATAGGGACATAATTTAAATGGTTTTATAACCGGGACAAAAGGGCAAATACATTTCATGGGTTTTAATTACAGTAGCATGCATTATTTAAAAACTATAATGGCCGAAAACTGAAAAATAATTATTTTTTTCCCCACATTTTTCCTATTTTCCCATTAAAACACATTTAGAAAAAAATAATTCTTGGCATAATGTCCCACCTAAAGAAAGCCTAATTGGTGGCGGAAAAAACAAGATATAGTTCATTTCATTGCGATAAGTAATGATAAAGTTATAGACGAATGAATGGAAGGAGCGCTGAAAGGTGAAAATTGCTCTGGTGCTCAGGGGGTAAAACCCCTCAGTGGTGAAGTGGTTAATATTTGACAAATTTTACCAACTGACTTGGGAGGAAAAATATTTTATAGGTTGAAAGCAAAGTAAAGTTAATGAGCCAAAAAGTGCCACAATCCATCCGACACTGCCCCCGCCAAATCTTTAAAGGACACCTGACGTGAGAAGAATAGGGAGGCTGCCATATTTATTTCCTTTTAAACAATCCCAGTTGATTGGCTGTCCTGCAGATCTCTTTGGCTGCAGTAGTGTCTGAATCTGACAATAATGTCAGAAACACCTGATCTGCATCCTTGTTCAGGGTCTATGGCTAAAGGTATAAGAGGCATCGGATCTGCAGAACAGCCAGGCAATGTGCATTGTTTAAAAGGAAACAAATATATTGGCAGCCTCTACATCCATCTCATTTGAGTTTTCCTTTAAAGAGGACCTGTAGCCAAGGATTGAACTTCATCCCAATCAGTAGCTGATGCCCCCTTTCCCATGAGAAATCTTTTCCTTTTCCCAAATGGATTATCAGGGGGTGCTGTATGGCTGATATTGTGGTGAAACCCCTCCCACAGTGTGATGTCAGGACCATGGTACTGACATCACAATGTGGGAGCCTTGTTGCATTGTGGGAAATAAAAGCTGTCTCCAGCTGCCAAACAAAAACAAGCAGCATCTTCTTCCACTGACATCACCTGCCAGCAGTAAAGATGTCACCATGTGATAAATGTCAGAATGTAAATCAGGGAGAGGAAAGATTTTACAACGAGCAAACTCTGACTAAATCATTTATACATAATTATTAATGTAGCCCTTTTTTTCATTACTCATTTTCATTTTTCATTTTCACTTCAATTCCTCTTTAAAATTGATTTTCTCAAAAGCTACAAGACCTTTTTGGAAACATTTGTTGGGGTGTTCCCATGACTGGCCCTGACATACATAGCATGTTTTTGGAGCTTCACAATTAGCTTGGAAAGTTGGCGCCACAGACTTCAGTGCAAAAATACCAGAACCTGAAATTTTTAGCACTTTTTCCAGCTTTTTCGATTTCTTGAAAAATTCAACCAAGAATCCGGCGTGCCAGAATTCAGCAAGCAACCAGCATGGCACCACAGCACCCAGTATGCCTACATAGAGGCCCCACAGCACCTAGCATAACCCCAATTGATGCACCACAGCTCCCAGCAGGCCGACACCACAGCTGACTCTGCCTGAGGGACATCAGGAACACCATAGAATAGATCTGGGGCACGTGCCACTGATCTTAGGGGCTAGCGACACCCCTGATTAAGAGGCTTGCAAGTGCTGCAGGCCAATTTATTTGTTACATTTCCCTGCTTCTAATTAGTACTGCTGTAATGTGTATTTAGGCCACTTGTCACTAGGGGGCAGTGTAAGACATAAACAGGGGACGTCTGCTTTCAGTTTCTATATTTTTCTGCTAGTAGAGAGAGATCAATGCATTCTAACAATTTACAGCACAACGAGTTCTGCTAACTGAGGTGAAAAGCAGCGGACTTACCTCAAACAAGATAAGTCTATTGAAGCTGCTAATTGGGTTAATAGTGTGTTATCTACAAATAAGCAGTCACTGACCTCAGCTTTAAACAACATTAGTAGACACTCATAATACAATTTTTCTTTTGAATTCAAGAATTACAATCAATTTTTCTGACTGATCGCAACGTTTTAAAAATCTCACCTACGGAAAGTGTCGCATTTTCCCCAATTATGAAAAAAACTGTTTCAAAACTCTGAAAAAATTACTAGTGTCTGTATGCTAGTTCCTTTTAAGATTTTAGTTAAAGAGGAACTCCAGCCTAAACAAATATACTGTCATTAAGTTACATTAGTTATGTTAATTAAAATAGATAGGCAATATAATCTCTTACCCACCCTGTTTTAAAAGAACAGGCAAATGTTTGATTTCATGATGGCAGCCATCTTTTTGGTTGAAAGGAGGTGACAGCGAGCATGAGACCCAGTTTCAATTGTCCTGTGTCCTGAGCACCTCTGCCAGTTGCTAGGCAACGTGAATAACAACAGGAAATCCCAGCATGCTCTGCACAGCATCAGGGAAAAAAAGCCTGGGCATTTTTTCTTTGATAGGGTGGAGCTTAGCTAAAAATGCAGCTAAAAATGATGCTTTGGTAAGAAAAACAAAGTTCTGATGCTGTGAAACTGTTAAAGAAACACCAAGCCTTTTCAGTTCTGCTGAGTAGATTTTTAGTCCGGAGGTTCACTTTAAGTGTAAGCGATACCATTGACTCACTTTGGTTCTAAGTTCAAATGCAAATTTCGAATGCAAAAAGCTGCGTACGATTTTGACATGTTTGAACCCTGTTTGTTAAATCTTCAGAATTATGAGACATCTTCACTATGTTACAAACGAGACCTTTGGGTATGTGCACTGCTCTGTTTGTACAAAAAAGACGAGAAAGAAATTGTTTGATAAAAAGATTCAGGCTAGATTCTCAGTGGGACATTACGTTGTAAACAGCCAAAGCAACATCACAGTGCAACGCAACAAAAAAGTGGTAACTTTGAATAACGCTGCGTTAACTTTGCATTAAGTAAGTACAGTAAAGCATATAGGCAATGAAATGCATGCTTTCCTGTACCCGGTAACGTGTATGTTTAGAGGTAATGCACTGCAGCAGTGAGTTACCATAACGCTACATGTTACAATGCAATGCTCTGAACGACATATAGGATTAGCATTGCAGTGCAGTAAGCTGCGTTATAAGAGTTTATAACGCAGCTCCGCAACGTCCCACTGTAAACCTAGCCTCGAGTAAAGAGAACGCAAATTAAAGTGAACCAGAGACGAAGCCCCCTTGTGTATTTTACCATGGAAATCAGTGGGAACATTAGAGAAAACATTTACCATGCTCTCTGTTTCATCCTCACTGCTAAAAGTGTCTGTTATCTAGCTGAGATAAGAATCCCGGACTGAGCATTGAGTCTGGCTTTGCTATAATGACTCAGCTATAATGATTCCTGAGCAAAGCCAGCAGGGGGCAGGCTTGGACTTGAAGACAGCAAAGAACACAGTCTCAGCTATAATTATTCTGTAGCAAAGCCAGACCGACTGCTTAGTCGGGATTCTTATCTTAGAGGTGATAACAGGCAAATTAAACAGAGAACAATGTAACAAAGAGCAGATTAGGTGTTTACTGTCATGTTCCCACTGATTTATAAGGTAAAATACATGAGGTTGCTTCATCTCTGGTTCTCTTTAAGGGGCCCATACACTGGTCAATTTCAGCCATCGATCAATTGATTCTGCAGAATCGATCGATAATAAATCGATTCTACTAAATTCCCAGATTGATTTTTTTCTGGTCGATTTCTATAGATTTGATCTATCTGACAGGATGGAAAATCTAGGTGGATCGGCTGCTGGCAGCAGATCGATAGCCCATAGAGTTGCATTGGATCTAATGGTAAAATAATGCATTTAGATCGATTTCCAATAGATTTCATTCTGAAATAATTCTGAAATCTATTGGAAATCTGTTCCTAGTGTGTGGCACACATCAGATAGATTCCTGTCAGATTGGACTTGACAGGCATCTGACAGACATCTATCTGATGGTCCAATCTGCTGCAAATCTATAAGTGTATGGCCACCTTAAGGCTCCCTGCACACTGCAAATCCGTTTTCCGATTCCGATTCAGTTTCCGATTCCGTTTCCGATTCCGATTTTCCCTGAATACATTCAACAGAAAAACGGATCAAAAAACGCAGCATGCAGTTAAGATTAAAAATCTGAATCGGAATCGGATGTAAAAACAGATTAAAAAGCGGAATCAGAATCTGAAATGCATGCAGTGTGCAAGAGGCCTAAGACAACAATGCCATCCTTCTGTAAACAAAGCCGCTCCTCACAGTTGCATTTTATTTTACAGATGATAAATGTGAAGAACTGGTGAGGGGTAAACGTTCCCTGGAGGATGAGATCAAGAAACAAGGTAATTACATGACAATCTTATACCTGGCTTCCCCTTCCAACCAACATACTGTATGGACCCAGCCCCCATCCACCCCGCCATACCTCCAATAACACACGGCTGCAAATTGGATTTAAAGAGAACCAGAGATGAAGCACCCTCTTGTATTTTACCTTATAAATCAGTGGGAACATGACAGTAAACACCTAATCTGCCCTTTGTTTCATTGTTCTCTGTGTAATCTGACTGTTATCACGTCTGATAAGAATCCCCGACTGAGAAGTCAGGCTGCTCCGTCTAGCTTTGCTACAGAAAGATTATAGCTGAGTCTGTCTTCTCTGGTGTTATTTCAAGCCCAAGCCTGCCCCCTTGTGGCTTTGCTATAATGACTCAGCAATAATCATTCCCAGCAAAGCCAGATTTAATTGCTCAGTCTGGGATTCTTGTGACTGCTGATAACAGACACTTTTAGCAGTGAGGATGAAACAGAGAGCATGGTAAGTGTCTTCTCTAATGTTCTTACTGATATATATGGTAAAATACACAAGGGTGCTTCCTCTCTGGTTCCCTTTAAAAAGAAACCATGACAAAGATTTGAACTTCATCCCAATCAGTAGCTGATACCCCCTTTCCCATGAGAAATCTTTACCTTGTCACAAACAGACCATCAGGGGGCGCTGTATGACTGATATTTTGGGGAAACCCCACCCACAGGAAACTCTGAGGACCGTGGTACTCCTGGAGGTTTTCTGTCTGTGAAATTGTTGCATTGGGGGAAATAGCCGTTTACAGCTGTTTCCAACTGCCAAAAAAGCAAGCAGCAGCTGCTTCACCTGCCAGCAGTAAAAATGTCACCATGTGATAAATGTCAGAATGTAAATCAGGGAGAGGAAAGATTTTACAATGAGCAAACACTGACCCTGCCACACCCCTAATCATGCCCCTGCCACACCCCTTATCACTGATGCCAGAAAGAATTCAGAAGCAAAAGACGCAGTGTTATAATCCAGCCCAAACTGGTCGTCTTTATCATCAATAATACTCTCCTTCATTTTAAGAAGAGGAGAAATAAGAAATCTATAAATTTAAATGATAGAAATACCCCAGGACTCTCTAAATAATTGATACTACGCACCAAAACCTTCCAAGTACAGTCACAGTATCAGAGGTGCAAGAAGGGGATGGGGAACATTTTATTAATGATCACTACTATTCAAAACATTTATAAAAGTGATTTATTAGAAGCATAGGACCAATAAACAGCTAATACTGTGGTTGCGAGTAGGCCCCACAAGGCCCCTCTAGCCCAAGGGACCTGATGTGGTCGCTACCTCTGCACCCCCTATTGCTATGCCACTGATGCTAGGAACACACTAGGCTGAAAAGCTAGCATTGTGGAACACGCTAGCGTTTTTTAAGTTAATGAAGGTCTATGGGCCCAGAGCTGGGACAAGGTCCCCCAGCACCCAAGGCTGAGACACCGAAGTGCGCCCCCCCATTCCACCCACCCAACGTCACACACTGATTGCTATTAGACTAAAAGGTCCCCCCAAACCCTAATCTCTAGTTATCTGGCTTGCAGTCACCGCCATGTATCCCCTTTTCTTATTTCTCCCTGCTTCAAACACAACAGGGGAATGATAGCTGAGTGAGTTGTGCGCCCCTCCTACACTGCGCCCTGAGGCTGGAGCCTCTCTAGCCTCTGCCTCGGCCCTGCCCTGTGCCCCCTCCTACACTGCGCCCTGAGGCTGGAGCCTCTCTCTGCCTCGGCCCTGCCCTGCTCCCCCTCCTACACTGCGCCCTGAGGCTGGAGCCTCTCTCGCCTCTGCCTCGACCCCGCCCTGCCCCCCCTCCTACACTGCGCCCTGAGGCTGGAGCCTCTCTCACCTCTGCCTTGGCCCCGCCCTGCGCCCCCTCCTACACTGCGCCCTGAGGCTGGAGCCTCCCTTGCCTCTGCCCCACCCTGCTCCCCCTCCTACACTGCGCCCTGAGGCTGGAGCCTCTCTTGCCTCTGCCCCACCCTGCTCCTCCTCCTACACTGCACCCTGAGGATGGAGCTTCTCTTGCCTCTGCCTTGGCCCAGCCCTGTATGGGCCGCATGTAAAAGTGCATCGATGTGCGTTTTACATTGTGCATTTTTGAAAACACATAACTTGCTGCATGATATTCAAAATGCATGTAAAACGCCCGTTTCTGGAATAATCCTCCTCTCTTCTTACAGCCAGTACCTACACCACTAAGTTCCTGCAGAGCTGCTGCACGAACGGAGCGAAGAATTACCTCACTTACCTGGAGTGCGATAAGGGCCTTGAGCGAGCGAGAAAGTGTGTGCCGAAAAATCCCAAATGCATCGACGCCTACAAGGAATGTTGTGAAAAGACCCGGCAGCTGAAGAAGAAACTGGACGACGAGCACAAGGACCTGGCACTAGGAAGAATGTGTATGGTTCCTGTCTTGTAGTAGCTGTACCATTATTATACATCCCTATAGTTCTATCCTATAGAGCTCATTCTGTCCACCTCTACATCACGCCCTAGGTCTTCCTTTTACTACTGCACTGTACCATTATTATACATCCCTATAGTTCTATCCTATAGAGCTCATTCTGTCCACCTCTACATCACGCCCTAGGTCTTCCTTTTACTACTGCACTGTACCATTATTATACATCCCTATAGTTCTATCCTATAGAGTTCATTCTGTCCACCTCTACATCACGCCCTAGGTCTTCCTATTACTACTGCACTGTACCATTATTATACATCTCTATAGTTCTATCCTATAGAGCTCATTCTGTCCACCTCTACATCACGCCCTAGGTCTTCCTATTACTACTGCACTGTACCATTATTATACATCCCTATAGTTCTATCCTATAGGCATCCATCTGAAAATGGCGCCTGTGAATAATGGCGCACAGTGTTGCCGCTAATCCGTTTGCCGCTTATCGCTATTTAACGTTAAAGCCTTATTGTTATTTAGCGTTAAAGCCTTATTGTTATTTAGCGTTAAAGCCTTATTGTTATTTAGCGTTAACACACAGAACCCTCTCTGTACCTATCCCTAACCCCTAAACCCCCTGGTGGTGCCTAACCCTAACCCCCCCCCTGGTGGTGCCTAACCCTAACCACCCCCCTGGTGGTGCCTAACCCTAACCACCCCCCTGGTGGTGCCTAACCCTAACCACCCCCCTGGTGGTGCCTAACCCTAACCACCCCCCTGGTGGTGCCTAACCACCCCCCTGGTGGTGCCTAACCCTAACCACCCCCCTGGTGGTGCCTAACCCTAACCACCCCCCTGGTGGTGCCTAACCCTAACCACCCCCCTGGTGGTGCCTAACCCTAACCACCCCCCTGGTGGTGCCTAACCCTAACCACCCCCCTGGTGGTGCCTAACCCTAAGACCCCCCTGGTGGTGCCTAACCCTAACCTTGACAGTGTTACATTAAATCCATTCATCATTTTGCAGTTAAATAACTTCTGCAGTTTGGCTTATGTAGGGCGCTATTGATAAATAACGTTAGTGTGTGCCACTATTGATAAATAACGTTAGTGTGTGCCACTATTGATAAATAACGTTAGTGTGTGCCACTATTGATAAATAACGTTAGTGTGTGCCGTTTTTCTTCTTTTTTCCCTGGGCGCCATTATTATGCAGTACTAACGATAAATAGCGATAAGCGTATCTTTTTAATGCGGCGCCATTTCTATGCATAGGCACTGTGCGCCATTATTCACTGATCCCATCCTATAGAGCTCATTCTGTCCACCACCTCTACATCACGCCCTAGGTCTTCCTATTACTACTGCAGTTCCTTCATTTCTTCCTTCTGTTCTCACTCCTCTTTGTCTCCCCCTATCCTTTTCTGCTATTTTGCCTCTTCTTCCTTTATTTGTTTGCTCTTCTTCTTGCTCATCCTTGTCCTTTCCTTACTTTACTCACCTTTTTCTCTTATTCCTCTATGTCTGGTTTTATCCCTTTACCAATCTTCCCTACATGTTATTCCCCGTCCTTCGGTTGCTCTTTCTCCTACTTTTCCTTGAGTTGCCTTTAGATTTTCATGCTCTCTTTTACCTCTTCTTCTCGAAGTTCCACCTCTTTATTTTTCTCTTCTCTTTCTACTCCAGTTCTAGCTCCTTCTTCTCCTTCCGTTCCCGTCCTTCATCATCTTTCTTCTCTTCTTACTTAAACTTCTTCTGTTACTTGTCCACTTCTTCTTTTCTCTCCTCTTCTTTTTGCCCCCAGTTTTTCTAAGTCTGCCTGCTGGTCATGCTCTTCTTTCAAGTACATTTGATATCGGCACCGGTGGACTTGGGCGCAGGATCCAGCTGTTATACGGCTGATCCTGCTTCTGCACAAGTCCGGGCCGATTTAATTGCTATTCCCCCTCCAGGCCGACATGTATAGTGGGAGAATGAAATAATTCGGCTTCCAGCGATTGCTGGAGGCCGAATTATTGTGTTTTTTAAGCAACCTCGGCTCCGTCACTGAGCGCTGCAATAGGAGTGATTCCTATTGTAGTCTATGGAGGCGCCGGCTGTGTCCAAATCTAGCAGCACTGAAAAGCACTGCTCCGCTTCTTTCCCCTCCTCTTCCAGCCCTTCCCTCTCCATGCACTTCCTCCTCTTCTTGTTTCCCTCTCCTCCTCTTGCTATCTCTCTTCTTACTCATCTCCCTCTTGTTCTTTCTGTGCCTGTTGCTCTTTCTCCTTTTTTCTCCAATCGCATTTTACTCTCCTTTCCCCTCCTCTCTCACCCCTTCCTTCTCTTTTTCCTCTTCTTGCTTTCCTCTCCTCCATTTGCTTTCTCTCTTCTTACTCATCCTCCGCCTTTTCTTTCTCTGCCTGTTGCTCTTTCTCCTTCTTTCCTCGAACACATTTTGCTGTCCTTTTCCCTTCTCTCTTCTGCTCTTCCCTCTCCATGCTCTTCCTCCTCTTCATTTCCTCCTGCTTCCCTCTCCTCCTCCTGCTTTCTCTCGTCTGACTTGTCCTCCTCCCGTTCTTCCTCTGCCTGTTGCTTTTTCTCCTTCTTTCCCAGAACGCATTTTGCTCTTTTTTCTGCTCCTCTTTTTGTCCTTCCTCTCTCTGCTCTTCTCCTTTTGCTCTTCTACCGCCACCTTTTGCTCCTCTTACTCTTTCCCTTCCCACTCTTTGGTAACTTTATCTTCTTTCCTCTCCTGCTCTATTAGCATTTCCTCCTCTTGCTCCTCCTTTTATTTAAAGGGAACCAGAGACGAAGCACCCTTGTGTATTTTACCATGTATATCAGTAAGAACATTAGAGAAAACACTTACCATGCTCTCTGTTTCATCCTCACTGCTAAAAGTGTCTGTTATCAGCTGTGATAAGAATCCCAGACTGAGCATTCAGTCTGGCTTTGCAGGGAATAATTATAGCTGAGTCATTATAGCAGAGCCACAAGGGGGCAGGCTTGGACTTGAAGAGACACCAGAGAAGACAGACTCAGCTATAATCTTTCCGTAGCAAAGCTGGACTGAGTGCTCAGTGGGGGATTCTTAGCAGAGGTGATAACAGTCAGATTACACAGAGAACAATGAAACAAAGAGAAGATTAGGTGTTTACTGTCATGTTCCCACTGATTTATAAGGTAAAATACAAGAGGGTGCTTCATCTCTGGTTCTCTTTAAGTATAGTTTTGCCTTCTTTAAGCAGTAATTGCACATGCTCACTTCCCCATGCCCAGCATGCAACACCCATAATGCACTATCTCAGGAAAAGTGGCAGAACCAAGGAAATCATCCCATTATCCTCTTTAATCAGGAAATGCACCCAGAGTTATTGGTAATAGACACCTATTTCCCTTCATTGCACAGAATCGTTCATTTAACGTCCCTGCAACTGATATGGGGTATTTGCCTTCACATCAGAGCAAAGTATGGATTTTAGGTAGTGAAGCTGGGATAGGAGTGATGGAGAGTATCCAGTTATCTGATGAAGGCCCACATCAACAAACTACTGCCTAAAATCCTACAAAAAAAAGTATCAAACGTTTTATCTTACCCTTGCCTATGAATAAAAACTTACAATAATTCTAAAAATGAGGGACAAATCCCAGCACAGGCACTAGGGGAACAACCAAAGGAGTTAATTTTTGGCACAAAAGGCCTAGATGCACCAGCCTTTTAATACTTCTTACAGTTGAACTTCTCAGTAATCTTTTTGCTCTTCTTGACATTCGTCCATTAGACGTATTTGACGCTGGCTTCACTGCTGGGCTATTTTGCAAAGTAGACGGCAGTGGGCCAGTGAAAGGACCTATGATACCCCCTAGGTTCATTCGCAAATCCCCATTTTAACCTGTTCATGTTCAGTCTTGTCCAAAGCTATACCACAGCAGACAAACCCAACATGTACGGTTTTATCCACAATGCTGATATGCTGCCAATCATCCCTAACCCTACCCTAACTCCTATGTGCGACAGGAACACTGGAGTAGACTGCCAGAGTGGTACAGCGAATGAGTACTACACTGATACGCTATCACTCCGGGATGGCAGGAATCCAGCCTTATCGCACTCTATCTTCTCACACTTGGAATGGAAGCGAGATGACAGCGTATTTGGCTGGTTCCGATTTGCTTGTGGGGAAAATAAAATGCTACTGCCACATTTTCCAGAATTCACATCCGAATTGGGGTCGACTTAAAGAGAATCTGTATTCACAAAATGAAGTATAAACAAACATCCCTGCCTGTTTGGGGTCATCTCCTAGCCCCCTCTGTAATATTTTTGCTGCTCTCCGCTGCAATAAAGAGGGTAAAAAAACTGTTTTATAAACTGTTTTGTAAACAGAAAAGATGGCCACCAAAACAGGAAGTACATCAGCAGAGCAGTGAACTCAGTTAATACACAGTTAGTACACAGATAATTCAGGGAGTTACACATTGAATTCAGTCTCCAGAGGTTATGTGCAAGTTTTGAAAGAGCTCTGTGTCAATGAAGCATGACAAGCTGTGTTAGAGCCTGGATTCGTGTTAGCCTGCCAGTCAGCTTCCTCCTCAGCCAGCTATTCTTTGTTCAGTTTATCAGTCTGTGTTTATCAACCTCACAGATAGCAGACAAGCTGACAGTGAGAGCAAGGGACATTGTCTGTGAAGAATAATCATCACAGGAGCACTGGAGGGGCTTGGAAGGAGTTAACTTGTTCACATTACTGAAGAGTTGGCAGCCTTCCAGACACAGCCGACAAATCCGACAGGGGAAAGATAAGTTGATTTATTACAGAGATGGTGTAAGTAGAAAGTGCTGCAGTAAGCCAGAGCACAATGGAACAGCCTTAGGAACTTGTAGGATAGGAGAAATACTACTGAAATTTTTGTTACGGAGTCTCTTTAAGAGCTGCTTGAGTGCTGCATCCATTTGGAGACAGACAGACTTGGCACTCCAGTGCATATGGGGCCTTTTGATGCCCACACATGTAATCCATACAATTATTTCTAAAATCTACTCAATCATAGTTACAGATTACCCAGCCAGCTCATGGTGAAGCAGAACTCCCAGGAGTGTGTAAAGGGCGGCAAAGGACCAAAAAGACCTCTTACTAAAATGCATGGAAAACAAAAGTTTGACTTCTTAAAGGGAACCGGAGGTGAGATTGATATGGAGGATACTATATTCGTTTTCTTTTAAACAACACTAGTTGCCTTGGCAGTCTTGATGATCCTCTGCCTCTAATAGTTTTAGCCACAGCCCCTGAACAAGCACATCCATGATTAGGAACTCTGACTCAGGTTTTCCTGGCTTAGACATATGCTAATTCCAGGGTTCTGACTCTGACACCAGTTATGCCAGAAGATCAACAGGACTGCCAGGCAACTGGTATTGCTTACAAGGCGATAAAAATGGCAGCCTCCATAAGACTTTCACCTCAGGTGTCTGTTAAAACAGAAGGTATTTGCGATAATTCAGGATGGAGTATTTGATGTCTCCCACAATGCATCACTGCTGAATATGCAAATCATCCTTTGTTGTCCCTGTAAGCTAGCCACACCTCCACAACCGCTGGAAAGCAGTGCGAGCTTATTGGTCCTTTGTAGCCCCCTTACACACTCCCGGGAGTTCTGGATCAACAGGAGCTTACTGGGTAATCTGTAACTCTGAGTGTTTCAAGTCCTACTCCATAGAGCCACATTAATCCATGCCATGCACTGATGAGGACCAGCCGATCTGAAACAGTCTGTATGCATGTTGGATTATTGTGGCTCTGCACAATTAGCAAGCTGACACATCACTGCATTCCGGCGGATCTGGAGGTGTGGCTAGCTTACAGGGATGACAAACGATGATTTGCATATGAGCAGTGATGCATTGTTGGAGACATCATATGCTCACTCCAACCTGAATTATCACAAATACCTTCTGCTTTAAAAAGGCAAACTTTTGTTCCAGTCAATAATTTCATTGAGTCTCTTGACAGTCCGGCTTTTGCAATCTTTACCTTTTACCGTTTAATGATGACTTGGAGGCCTCTGAGGAGGGTTTATGCCGTGTTCTGTTCTCTTTCAGACATCAGGACGGTTTTTGATTTGGAAGAGGCCGATATCCGCAGTTATTTCCCAGAGAGTTGGCTTTGGGAGGAGTACATCGTCAGACAAAGGTACTGGGGAGGGGGCCAGAGGTTTGCTGGCAACATATGGAATGCTTTGTACAAGAAACGCTTGTGTAACGTGCATGCGTTTGTACACGAGGGTGCATGTGCCCCAAACAGCCAACTTAAAGAGGAACTCCAGTGAAAATAATATTGTATAAAAAGTGCTTCATTTTACAATAATTATGTATAATTGATTTAGTCAGTGTTTGCCCATTGTACAATCTTTCCTGTCCCTGATTTACATTCTGACATTTATCACATGGTGACATTTTTACTGCTGGTAGGTGATGTCAGTGGAAGGAGATGCTGCTTGCTTTTTGGCAGTTGGAAACAGCTGTTAATTCCCACAATGCAACAAGGCTCCCACAGTGTGATGTCAGAACCATGGTCCTGACATCACACTGTGTGCGAGTATATACGGTACATATCCCCCTTGAAAATCAATAGGTGAATTTTGAATGGCTTTTGTAGGCTCCACCCAGTTTTCTGAATATTAATCCCAGTCACCCAGTGAGTAACTGTGCAAAGTTTGACAACCCTACCATTAACAGTGTAGGAATGGCTGCAGTTTACATTTTCTCAGTGAAATTTGTATTTTGTCTACACCCACTGATGACCCGGCGTTGCCCGGTTATGTATTTGGCTGGTGTTGGCTGTGCCCACATTTTCTATCCCTAACACACAATTAATAAATTACTCAAAGTCCAAGTTTGTGAGCTTTGCGGTCTTTGCCATTAATCATTTGCATTGAAATTAAACAAATCTGATTGGCTGTTTGTGGCTCCACTCCTTTTCTGAGTTTGAACCCCAGTCACCCAATAATCAACTGTAGCAGGTTTGAGGCTTGTGCCATTAACAGTGCAAGAATGGCAGCAATTTAAATATTCCCCTTGAAAATCAATAGGTGAATTTTGATTGGCTTTTATAGGCTCCACCCACTTTTCTGAATATTAATCCCAGTCACCCAGCGACCAACTGCAAAGTTTGAGAACCCTACCATTAACCTGCTGGGCGGTCTGGACGAGCTCAGCTCGTCCAGTACCGCCGGAGCCTGCCGCTCAGGCCCTGCTGGGCCGATTTGGCTCAAATAAAGTGCAGCACACGCAGCCGGCACTTTGCCAGCCGCGTGTGCTGCCTGATCGCCGCCGCTCTGCGGCGATCCGCCGCGAGCAGCGGCGAAAGAGGGTCCCCCCAGCCGCCTGAGCCCAGCGTAGCCGGAACAAAAAGTTCCGGCCAGCGCTAAGGGCTGGATCGGAGGCGGCTGACGTCAGGACGTCGGCTGACGTCGATGACGTCACTCCGCTCGTCGCTATGGCGACGATATAAGCAAAACAAGGAAGGCCGCTCATTGCGGCCTTCCTTGTTTATTCTGGGCGCCGGAGGCGATCGGAAGAACGCCTCCGGAGCGCCCTCTAGTGGGCTTTCATGCAGCCAACTTTCAGTTGGCTGCATGAAATAGTTTTTTTTTTATTAAAAAAAAACCCTCCCGCAGCCTGCCTGGCGATCTTAATAGAACGCCAGGCAGGTTAACAGTGTAAGAATGGCTGCAGTTTACATTTTCCCAGTAAAATTTGTATTTGTCTCCGACCACTTATGACCCGGCATTGCCCATTTATGTATTTGGCTGGTGTTGGCTCTGCCCACTTTTCCTAACCCTAACGCACAATTAATCAATTACTCAATGACCAAATTTGTGAGCTTTGCAGTCTTTGGCATCAATAATTTGCATTGGAATCAAACAAATCTGATTGGCTGTTTGTGGCTCCATCCCTTTTCTGAATTTGAACCCCAGTCACCCAATAATCAACTGTTCCAGGTTTGAGGCTTGTGCCATTAACAGTGCAAGAATGGCAGCAACTTAAATATTCCCCTTGAAAATCAATAGGTGAATTTTGATTGGCTTTTATAGGCTCCACCCACTTTTCTAAATATTAACCACCCTGGCGTGCTATTAAATGCGCCAGGGTGGATGCGCAGCACTATTTTCTTTTCTTTTTCTATCATGTAGCTAGCCTAGCGCTAGCTACATGATTCCCCCTTCCCTGCGGCGTCCGCTCAGCCCCTCCGATCGTTGCCGGCGCGTCTTCCCATAAGGAAATCCCATTCTGAACAGGATTTCCTTTAGGGCTTCCCCTGTCGCCATGGTGACGATCGTGATGACGTCATCGACGTCATGACGTCATCAGGAGTCCCGATCCACCCCTCAGAGCTGCCTGGCACTGATTGGCCAGGCTGCGGGGGGGGGCTTCTAAAGCGCCGGGTAGCGGCGCATCGGCGGTGGGCGGAAGCGATCAAGTTAGACACGCAGCTAGCAAAGTGCTAGCTGCGTGTATTAAAAAAAAGTATTATCACATACGGCTCAGTGGGGCCTGAGCAGCGCCCTCTGGCGGTAATGGACGAGCTGGGCTCGTTCATTACCGCCAAGGCCCAGCTCGTCCATTACCGCCAAGGAGGTTAATCCTAGTCACCCAGCGACCAACTGTGCAATGAACAATGGCAGAACCCTGCCATTAACAGTGTAAGAATGGCTGCAGTTTACATTTTCCCAGTGAAATGTGTATTTGTCTCCGCCCCCTTTTTGGTTATGGGAATAAAAAGCATCCCATATGTTATTTCAGGTAATGTACTATGTGTGTGCCAAATTTCATTCAAATCTGTTCAGCCATTGTTGTGTGATCGAATAACAAACATCCAAACTTTCCCATTTATAATATTAGTAGGATGATTTTTTTTATCATAATTAAGGGAAAAATGGAACAGGTTTGTGGTACATTGGTCAGATTTTTGAAATGTTACAATCAGTCAGAAAAATTGATTGCAACTCTTGAATTGAACAGATTTTTAACAATATTGTATGGTTTGTGGCCACCTTAAGAATGGTGGACAGGGTGGTACAGGTAGTACTCTAGTCCTGGGCCCAAGGTGAGGGGCCCAGAATATTTGCACGCATGAGGTATCCTGAAGTGTACTTTAAGACTTGTACCCATGCTGTGACTTTATTCCGATGACCAGCAATTTTCTGCACGTCGAGCGATTGTTTCTGTGACTACTGACTACATGCGCACGATTAACCAAACCAGATTTTGCATCGTGCGGCAATAACAACCGTCATGGCGTATCAGACCTTTAAGATCCCTGACGACTTCCGTGCAAAGTGCCGCGATTGTTTGACCTCCAGTTCACACACACGTTGTGTGCCGTCGTGTGAATATGTTTCCAGACACACACAGGGTCGGACTGGGACACTAAGGGCCCACCAAGGAAGTGGGGCTTTATCCCCACACAATGCAATTAGATTGGCGGCAGATTTCCCCACAAAATACAATTAGATTGGTGGCAGAATTCCCCACAAAATACAATTAGATTGGCGGCAGAGTTCCCAACAAAATACAATCAGATTGGTGGCAGATATCCCCACAAAATGCAATTAGATTGGCGGCAGATATCCCCACAAAATACAATTAGATTGGTGGCAGAATTCCCCACAAAATACAATTAGATTGGCGGCAGAGTTCCCAACAAAATACAATCAGATTGGTGGCAGATATCCCCACAAAATGCAATTAGATTGGCGGCAGATATCCCCGCAAAATGCAAATAGATTGGCGACAGATATCCCCACAAAATGCAATCAGATTGACGGCAGATTTCCCAACAAAATACAATCAGATTGGCGGCAGATATCCCCACAAAATGCAATTAGATTGGCGGCAGATTTTCCCACAAAATGCAATTAGATTGGTGGCAGATTTCCTCACAAAATGCAATTAGATTGGAGGCAGATATCCCCAGAAAATGCAATCAGATTGGCGGCAGATTTCCCTACAAAATGCTATTAGATTGGCAGCAGATATCCCAAGAAAATGCTATTAGATTGGCAGCAGAAATCCCCACAAAATACAATTAGATTGGCAGCAGATATCCCCACAAAATGCAATTAGATTGGCGACAGATTTCCCTACAAAATGCTATTAGATTGGCGGCAGATTTCCCCACAAAATACAATTAGATTGGCGGCAGATATCCCCAGAAAATGCAATCAGATTGGCAGCAGATTTCCCTACAAAATGCTATTAGATTGGCAGCAGATATCCCCACAGAATACAATTAGATTGCCAGCAGATATCCCCACAATATGCAATCAGATTGGCGGCAGATTTCCCTACAAAATGCTATTAGATTGGCAGCAGATATCCTCACAAAATGCAATTAGATTGGCGACAGATTTCCCCACAAATTGCAATTAGATTGGCAGCAGATATCCCCACAAAGGCAGGTCCCCAGTTAGTGGGGGCCCCAGAGCTGAGAAGGAGGAAAGTACTGCGAGACCGTGATTGGTCAGTGCAGGAGACGGAGACCAGCGCAGCGGCACGCAACGCTATCGCTCTGATGCCGGTAAGCTGTTCCCTGCTCGCTGCCGCTGGCTGGCTTCAATTTTGGAGGGGGATTAGCGCGGAAGGGGGGGCCCCTGGGTGAGGGAGGGGGGAAAGGCTTCCCCCCTCCCTGCTGCTCTGTGCACAATTTTCCCCCTTTCTGCGCTCCTTATCTTCAGTTGAAGATAAGGAGACATTTTTAAGTGGAACATTTACAAATTTTTGATGTGTTTTTTTTTTTTTTTTTACAGAAACTATGAGAAAGTCCCAATAAGTCTCCCCGACTCTCTGACTACATGGGAGCTGCAATCCGTTGGCATGTCTGAAAAAGGTAATGGCGTGACCCCCTCCTCTATTTCCCCTGACAACCCCTCTGCATGCGATTTACTGCAAAGCCTGCCTTCCATGTCATCTGTTAGTGAGATACCAGTGATTACTCCCAACTGCTGCATACGCAGAGACAGCATCCCCACTGGCTGGTTCTGCGTATGTGGCAGTCAGGAGTAATCAAGAGATTGTTTTGTGTTAGGTCCTTAAAGCCAGCTATGGCTGCCATTGAGTCCTATAGCACACAACTGTTTCTGAGTTTTTGCTCCTCATCAGTGCAAGGCATGAATTACCGGTAATAAGGTTCAGGGACACTAGCTCTCGGGGTACTATACTAATCATAGAGCTAAATAATGCCTCCTAACTTTTGGATACAGGAAAAAGGCATTGCTAAGACCCACTTCTGCCATACCTTTAGCTATGTCCCAATTTTGCATGCGATGTGCCCACTCCCCATACAATTCCCCCTGGTGGCTGCTAGTATCCCCTTCTCCCCTACACAGTTCCCTGGTGTCTAGTATTCCCCCCTCTCTCCCCTATAGAGTTCCATGGTGTCTAGTAGTCCCCTTTCCCTCCCTTATACTGTTCCCTGGTGTCTAGTAGCCCCCCCCCTCTATACAGTTCCCTGGTGTCTAGCAGTCTCCCCTACCTCCCCTATACAGTTTCATGGTGTCTAGCGGCTCACCCTCCCTCCCCATAAAGCTTTTCCTGGTGTCTAGTGGTTCCCTCCTTCTTCCATCATATAACTTCCCTGGTGGATTACTTCTCCACCCCCCCCCTCCCCCCACCACCACCACCTATAGCTTCCCTGGTTTTTAGTGGCCCTGTGTAGAGTATATATGCAGTGGTACCCATGCTTCTCTCACCTCCTCCAGGCTCCAGCGATGTACGTCCAACCTCTCTCCAATCACCTTTCGCTCTACTGTCTGGCATCCCGCTCTCCTCATGCTGCATGTAATCACGTAACACAAGAGGAGAACCAGGCAGTAGAGCGAGGGGTGAGCTGTAGTGGATGGATGCACATCACTGGAGCCCGGAGCAGGTGAAAGAATCATGACTGTCGCTGCCCAATGACAACAACTAAACATTTGTAAGGCACTTTTCTCCCTTAACCACCCTGGCGTTCTATTTATTGTGGCCGTGCGGCCGCGGGTGGCTTTTTAAAAAAAAAATTGGTTTAACTTAGTGTAACTAGCACTAGGCTACCCCAAGTCCCCCGGCACTGTTCCCCCCCTCCGATCGCCGCCGGCGCTATTTACCTGGCCGCCATCCCGCGATGACCGAGACTTCCGCCATAGCTCTTGTTTCCACCCCATTCCTTTACATTGTAAGCTCGCAAGGGCAGGGCCCTCACCCTTTTGTGTCATTGAATGTTATTAATTTAATTGCTTGCACTCTGTTAGTCATTTATACATTTAAAAAAAAAAAAAATATGTATTTATACATTTTAGTCATCATGTTAAATTTGCAATTGTAATCAGCAATTCTGTATTTTGTATCAGTGTTCATATTTGATGTATATCATTGTCTGTATCATTATGTATCCCTTGTTTGTTTTCCTACATTGTACAGCGCCACGGAATATGTTGGCGCTTTATAAATAAATAATAATAACTTCAGGTGTTGCTATGGCGACGATCGAGCATGACGTCTGATGTCATCGACGTCATGCGCAGTTCCGATCGCCGCCATAGCGACCCCTGGAGGCTATGGAGAGGCTGCGCCGGCGCGGGCTCCGGGGCTAGCTACACCCTCCGAAAATTGGTAAAAAAAAGACCCTCCAGGGCCTGTGAAATCCACCGTGGCGGTAATGGACGAGCTGAGCTCTTCATTACCGCCAAGGTGGTTAAGACTTAAAGTGCATATACTGGGGCTGGAGGAGCACAGGACAAAGTGCACGCTGGGAGACACAAGGGCGGGGGGGGGGGATGGGCATGGGAAGCGGGACTGTACCTCCCAACCTGGGTCAGTCCCAGTCAAATCGGGACAGGTGGAAGATATACTGTATTATTCCATGCCTTGCGCTGATGAGTAGCAATAGCTCCAAAGTGGCTGCATGCCTATTGAATTAGAATGTTAGATGTTTAGGCTATAGCCACACTGTACACCAGCAGTTCTGGATTTTAGTCAGGCTTTTAGGGGTATAAAGAGATGATTTGAATATCCAGCAGTGATGCATCATGGGAGATCTTTCTTGCTCACATAAAGCTGAATGGTTGCAAATACCTTCTGTTTGAAGAAAGCATCTTCATATTCATACTTACAACTGAATGAGTCTGGCAGTGTTGCACCCCCTAGTGGCCAACTGATATAAACACAGCACTGGCACACTCATTCTCTGGTTCCATGTTCCCTCCTAGGCATCTGTGTGGCTGATCCACTGAGGTTGACCGTTTTTAAAGACTTGTTCCTAGACGTACAATTCCCTTACTCGGTGGTGCGAGGGGAGCAAATCCAGATCAAAGTCACTGTCTACAACTTCCAGTCCAGCAAAGTCACGGTAATTCATGTTTATTTAGTGAATCCTAGCATTACAAAACCAGATCCACATATTGGCATCAGTTCTTGCTGAGGTCACCAGGAGTGTTTTTGTCCCATTTAACCTGTTAACACAAACTGGACGCATGTACACGTCCAATTTGTGTCTTTGTCCCGCAGACAGGACGGACAGGCGTGTCCTGTCGAAAAGCGGCGGGTGGCTGCTCGTTCACCGTTGGATACACTCGGCAGGGATTGGTGAACAGGAACATATGTTCCCCAAGCCAATCAAAGAGACGGTGAATGAATAAGCATGGCTCCAGGAGCCATGTTCATTCATCAAAACAAAAGAAGTAGAGTAAAAAAAAACACACAAACACTTCCTGTGCACAGGATTAAGTGTACAGTGCCATCTAGTGGCCAAAAAGTATTACATTAAAGAATGTAGAAAAAAAAATAATTCCCATATACTGTATATTGTTGTTGCCATGCTTTCTACTAGGAACATAATTTAAATGTTGTGATAGCCGGGACAAATGGGTAAATATGTGAGTTTTATGTACAGTAACATTGTTTATTTTAAAACTACAGGGGATAAAGAAGAATGACCGGCACCATCCAATATATTAGCTCTTTTATTCCATTAATCCGTCTGTTACAGCCATAAATGCGACGTTTCGGAGAATGTCTCCTTTATCAAGCAAGCTGTGTACAAATAAAGCATACATCCATATTCTACAATTATTTATACTCACATATAGGCTGCTCAGCCAATCCTGGACAGTAACACTGCTGTCCAATTGCCATGGTCCGTATACCTAACGGACCTGATGGGGAACTTCCCAGCTGGCCACCTATTGGTCGCTGTCTCCTTCTCCCCCCACCCACCCCTCCACGCCATCGCCGCTATGACTAGCCCGCCCACCGCCACCTACGCTGGCACCACTCCCGCAGTCTCACCTCGCTCCGCCTCCGGCGGACCTGACAGGGAACTGCGGCGAGTGACGTGAGAGGGCGGTCGGCCGTAGGCCAGCCACTCCCCCTCAGCCATGCGTGTGGACGGGCGTACGCGGAAGTCAGGCGGACGTTGTTAACGCCGCCCTCTAATCCCGCAGACGTCCGTTCTGATGTAACCATGGAAACAGTGAACAGGCCAGTCACAGCGGAAAAAGAGTCCCTCCATCACATATAAACAGATGAATACTGATAGCTAATATGCAGCGGGGATTTGGCATATAAGGGCATCTTAATGGCAAAACTTCTTTACAAAATAATACAAAATTATAAAAAGAAAATAAATGAAATAAATAAAATAATGAAAATAATAATAAAGAAAATAAAAATAAAATGAAAATAAAAATAATAATAAAATAAAATAAAAAATAGAAATAAAAAACAAAAATAAATAATAAATAATAAAAGATAAATAAAGAAATGCCACAGGTATTAATTCTTAGCAAGCTATAAGATCCTGTAATGATGTACTATATATGGAGACCACTGGAGTCAGCATCACATCAGAGAAACGGAGTCAAGTCTAGTTCTCTATTTAATCCTCTAGGTTCCATAGAATCTAATTTTTTTATCCAATAAGCTTCTCTATATAGAAGTTTCTTAGCTCGATTCCCTCCTCTCCTAAGTGGAGGTATCTGCTCTAATATCATAAATCTTAGCTGACTGACAGAATGAGAAGCTTGTACAAAATGATTTGGAACCGACTGTTCTACTAATTTTTCTCGAATGGCGTGTTTATGAGAAGAGAGTCTGACTTTCATTTTTTGTGTGGTCTGACCGACGTAGATCAAGCCACACGGGCACTTCAAAGCGTAAACTACAAACATGGAGTCACAAGTGTGACATCCCTTAATCTTAAACTTTGTGCCCCTGTAGGGGTGTCTGATCTCATCCCCTTTGATCACTGAGCTGCAGTGTACACAATTAAGGCATGGAAAAGTGCGGGTCAATCCACGTCGATCAGTACCACTTCTGCCAATGTCAGCATGTACTAATTTGTCTTTCAATGATGGTGCTTTTTTATACGAAAAAATGGGAACATTCTTAAATTCATTAATCTGAGGAAAACTGTCGGACAGAAGATGCCAGTGCCTCTTAATAATCTTGGCAATATTATCACTCTCTATATTAAATTTAGACACAAATGGTATCCTATCAAGTGTTCTCCTGCGGTGCCTGCTCCCTAGATCCCCACTCAGTCTTATTCTTGCCCCTTCAACTATTTCTCCTGGGTAGCCCCTCCTCAAAAACTTGTTTTTCATCTCGTCAATTCTGATATCTCTCTGTGTCTGACTAGAAACAATCGTCTGCACTCGTTTAAACTGACTCATAGGAATTGACCTCTTAGTCGCCAACGGGTGAAAACTCCCAAAATGCAAAAGGGAGTTCACATCCGTCGGCTTAGTATAGAGGTCAGTCCTCAACACATCACCATCTCTAATAACCATAACATCCAAAAATGGTATCTGTACCTCTGAAGTATGCACTGTGAACCTGATATCTCTATTATTTGACATAATCTCGGACACAAAAGTATCTAGGGTCGAACGTGGCCCCGCCCAAATGCAGAATATGTCATCAATATATCGAAGCCATTGTCTGGCATGTAATCTAAACGTTTGATTGGTGTATATGAACATATCCTCATATACACCCATGTAAATATTCGCATAGGTTGGGGCCACGTTCGACCCCATCGCCGTTCCCCTAACCTGCATAAAATAATCTTCCTCAAATCGAAAATAATTGTATCTCAGAATCACATCCAACATATCACATATGAACTTCACTTGTTCAACATCAAAATCCGAAGCCGTCTCCAGCATATACTTGACAGCCTCCACACCCCCATCATGTGGGATGGAGGTGTAGAGGCTCTCAACATCCATAGTAACCAAGAGGCAGTCCCCCTCCACCACTGTCATACTCTTAAGTAGATTCAGGAACATCTGCGTATCTCTAAGATACGACTTTAGTCCTATCACAAAGGGTCTCAGGATCCTATCCAAGTACTTTGCTATTGGTGAGAAGACAGAATCTACCCCTGCCACTATAGGGCGACCCGGTGGATTGTCCAATGTCTTATGAATTTTAGGACATATATATAACACTGGAGTGATCGGGTCCACCTGTATAAGAAAATTAGCTAATTTAGAATCAATTATGTTGTCCCGTGATGCCCGCGACACAATGTCCTCGATTTTCAATTGTATTGTTCTAAGTGGATCTCCCGTCAATGTTCGATACGTTCCCTGATCAGCCAGTTGTCTCCTGATTTCATTTTTATAAGTAATGGTGTCCATGACAACAACAGCCCCACCTTTGTCCGCTGGTTTGATTGTTAACAGCGGATTAGTCATAAGTTCCTGTAATGCCAGTCTTTTTGCCTTATCCAAGTTATTACGGATAGCGATCCCCATTCTATCCATTCTACGTAATATAGTATCTATCTCCTCCTGTACTTTATGCATATAAAGATCTATGATCTGGCACGGAGGTGGCTGGAAGTTGGACTTCAATCTCAGTCCTGTCTCTATAAGACCTAATGGGTTGTCTCCAGTCGGTGGAGGTGTCATTGTCATGAAATCCCTAGGGATAGAAAAGTAATATTTTAGCTTGATATTCCTAAAAAAGCGTTGTAACTCAATATCGACTTCCAAAGGATCAGGCCAATTTGTCGGTGAGAAAGATAGTCCATAATTCAGTGCAGCTTCTTGCATCGGTGTCAGTACCACAGATGATATATTGACCACTATGGTCTCCTCTGGTAGGGGCGAGACTGTCGAGGTCTCAGTCTGGATTTTATGGTGCCTCCTCCTGCGCCCTCCCCTCCGCTTCCTGGGACATCTGACAGACCTTCTTGAGATGAAGTGGGGATCTAGGGAGCAGGCACCGCAGGATAGGATACCATTTGTGTCTAAATTTGTGTCTAAATTTAATATAGAGAGTGATAATATTGCCAAGATTATTAAGAGGCACTGGCATCTTCTGTCCGACAGTTTTCCTCAGATTAATGAATTTAAGAATGTTCCCATTTTTTCGTATAAAAAAGCACCATCATTGAAAGACAAATTAGTACATGCTGACATTGGCAGAAGTGGTACTGATCGACGTGGATTGACCCGCACTTTTCCATGCCTTAATTGTGTACACTGCAGCTCAGTGATCAAAGGGGATGAGATCAGACACCCCTACAGGGGCACAAAGTTTAAGATTAAGGGATGTCACACTTGTGACTCCATGTTTGTAGTTTACGCTTTGAAGTGCCCGTGTGGCTTGATCTACGTCGGTCAGACCACACAAAAAATGAAAGTCAGACTCTCTTCTCATAAACACGCCATTCGAGAAAAATTAGTAGAACAGTCGGTTCCAAATCATTTTGTACAAGCTTCTCATTCTGTCAGTCAGCTAAGATTTATGATATTAGAGCAGATACCTCCACTTAGGAGAGGAGGGAATCGAGCTAAGAAACTTCTATATAGAGAAGCTTATTGGATAAAAAAATTAGATTCTATGGAACCTAGAGGATTAAATAGAGAACTAGACTTGACTCCGTTTCTCTGATGTGATGCTGACTCCAGTGGTCTCCATATATAGTACATCATTACAGGATCTTATAGCTTGCTAAGAATTAATACCTGTGGCATTTCTTTATTTATCTTTTATTATTTATTTTTTATTTTTGTTTTTTATTTCTATTTTTTATTTTATTTTATTATTATTTTTATTTTCATTTTATTTTTATTTTCTTTATTATTATTTTCATTATTTTATTTATTTCATTTATTTTCTTTTTATAATTTTGTATTATTTTGTAAAGAAGTTTTGCCATTAAGATGCCCTTATATGCCAAATCCCCGCTGCATATTAGCTATCAGTATTCATCTGTTTATATGTGATGGAGGGACTCTTTTTCCGCTGTGACTGGCCTGTTCACTGTTTCCATGGTTACATCAGAACGGACGTCTGCGGGATTAGAGGGCGGCGTTAACAACGTCCGCCTGACTTCCGCGTACGCCCGTCCACACGCATGGCTGAGGGGGAGTGGCTGGCCTACGGCCGACCGCCCTCTCACGTCACTCGCCGCAGTTCCCTGTCAGGTCCGCCGGAGGCGGAGCGAGGTGAGACTGCGGGAGTGGTGCCAGCGTAGGTGGCGGTGGGCGGGCTAGTCATAGCGGCGATGGCGTGGAGGGGTGGGTGGGGGGAGAAGGAGACAGCGACCAATAGGTGGCCAGCTGGGAAGTTCCCCATCAGGTCCGTTAGGTATACGGACCATGGCAATTGGACAGCAGTGTTACTGTCCAGGATTGGCTGAGCAGCCTATATGTGAGTATAAATAATTGTAGAATATGGATGTATGCTTTATTTGTACACAGCTTGCTTGATAAAGGAGACATTCTCCGAAACGTCGCATTTATGGCTGTAACAGATGGATTAATGGAATAAAAGAGCTAATATATTGGATGGTGCCGGTCATTCTTCTTTACAAGCTGATACATCTGCAGTGCTGGCAGATAGACCGTGGCACATCCGACAGGAAGCAGAGAGGAGTGCTACACAACTTCTACATACATAAAACTACAGGGGATGGAATTGTAGAAATTGCGTATTTTTTAACTTTGTTTCCTTGTTTTTTCTTTTAAAATGCATAAAAGATATAGGAGGACGGCAAGGGAGCCCTGGAGCCTCATGGGGCTGGGAATCCCTAGTTACATATAAATATAGCCTCGAGTCCCATTTCAGGTTCTCTTTAAAGGGAACCTAAACTGAGAAGGATATGGATTTTTCTTTTTAATATAATATCAGTTTCCTGACTCTCCTGCTAATCCTCTGCCTGTAATACTTTTAGCTACAGCCCCTCAACAAACATGCAGATCAGGTGCTCTGACTGATGTCAGACTGGATTAGCTGCATGCTTGTTTTAGGTGTGTGAATCAGCCACTACTGCAGCCAAAGAGATCAGCAGGACTGCCAGGCAACTGGTATTGTTTAAAAGGAAACATCCATATCCCTCTCAGTTAGGCCCGGTTCACATTAGCGGTTGTTTGCCAAACGGACCGGATGACCTGACCGGATCCGGACCGGATCCGGATCGGAACCGTACGGTTCTGATCCGGATCCGATCCGGATCCGGTCAGGTTGCATCAGGTGGTAATCAGGATGCGATCCGGATCCGTTTGGCAAAGTTAACGTAAAAAAAAAAAAAAAATGTTGGGGTCTGGGAGGTCAGCAGAAGGGGGACCTGTGGAATCAGGCCCTCTGCTGTTTAGCACTCACCTCCACCTCCGACATGCTGCCAACATCCTGCCAACACCTCCAGCTCGTGCTGCTCCACTCCAAAATGCTTGCCCATGTGTCCCCAGCCAATATCGCCGCAAAAATCCGCATAGGAAGTGGGGTAGAACATCCGGATTTCTCAGCCAGTGTGTTGTGCGGCCTCCGGGTTCCCATTTGTTTGTATTGGCCGGATGGTGCAGTCCGGCTCCGCCCCGGATACGGCTGCCGGAGGGGCCGGATGAAAAAATAGCGCATGTTGGAACGGAGGCCGGAGTCCGGATCCGGCCCGGATCCGGTCCGGCTCCGGTTCTGCAGAACGGACCCATGTGAACGGACGCATAGGCTTTAATTGCTATGCCGTGCGTCCGTTCCGTCCGTTCTGCAGGCGGTGCGGCTCCGGCACGGCGATTCCGGAGGGCCACCGCAAGTGTGAACCGGGCCTTAAGGTTCCCTTTAAAGGTAAAATAGCCTGTGGGGTGAAGTGGTTAACATGCTACTACAGTCTATGCTCTATAATAAAGCCCCTGTGTCCCTGCGTAATGCTGCCCCTGTGTAGCTGGGTCTGTGCTTTTTGCTACTGCGCATGTGCGCAGCACGGACCCGGACAGCAGTTGGGACTGGAGGACAGGGCCAGTGAGCCGGGCGGGCGGGTGCGGTGGGTGTGTCTGCGCGCGTGCGATGGCTGCGCGCACGGGTGCGATTTACAAAAAAAAAACAGACCTAGAGCCCATTTTTAAATGGGCTTGGGTCTACTAGTATTACATATTACACATTATACAGCTCCATACAGAGAACATAGAGCAAGTCACACCACTAACTGTCCCCAGAGGGGTCATCTAATGTCCTGCCACCGTCTATGGTCTATACAGCAGAGTCCCGGTTACCCGTAACCATCTGTCTCAACCAACCAGCACAAATCACCGGCAGTACTCACAGTGGTGAAGCCAAGGGTAATATCCTTTCAATTACTATATTTTAACATTTGATACCGATTTCATGGTATATTCTGTATAGCATGGTAGCGTAGTGGTTAGCGCTCTCGCCTTGCAGCGCTGGGTACCCGGTTCAAATCAAAGCCAGGTAAACATCTGCAAGGAGTTTGTATGTTCTCCCCGTGTCTGTGTGGGTTTCCTCCGGGGTACTCCGGTTTCCTCCCACATCCCAAAAACATACAGATAAGGTAATTGGCTCCCCCTAAATTGGCCCTAGACTATGATACATGCACTACACGATACATACATCGATATGTGACTATGGAAGGGACTAGATTGTGAGCCCCTCTGAGGGACAGTCAGTGACAAGACAATATACAAAATAGTCTGTACAGCGCTGCGGAAGATGCATGTTGGCGCTATATAAATACTCAAATAAAGTGGGGTATTCTATTGTATTAACTAGGCCTATTTTTAACATTGAGTCTCAAGCAACCAAAAAGCACACTTACCCAGCATCCAGGGCCGGTTCAAGTAACAATTGGGCCCTAGGGTAATATTAGCCTGGGGGCCCCCCAACAGACACCTGCGACCAAAAAGCGTTATTAGAGGCCCTTTGTTGCAGCTAAATTTCCCTCCTGGGCCCCTGAGCTGGCTGATGACCCTCCCCCAATCACCTCCCAACTTAACAGACTCTGCAGAGTCCCTGGGGAGCAACAGCTAAGATGGGGGAGGGACACCTTGGGAACCCCTACAGGCTCTGGGGCCCTGGGGCACTTGCCCATTTTTTCCTATGGTAGCTCCGGCCCTGCCAGCATCAGCCGTCCCCATGGGTGCCGGATAACCGAGACTCTGCTGTTTTATAAATTCAGACAAGAACTATTCCCTCCATAAGGTGTCGCTGGACAGGCAGTTATTTGAGGTTCAGTGCATCATGTGTGTTCTTGCTGCTATTATTTATAAATAAAGATGTATGTTTTTGTACCCTATCAATAATTACAAGCCCTTATTCCTTGCTGCATACATTGAAGTCTTGCATGTTGGTCCTTAGGGCTGCATCAAAGTGTCGGTACAAAAAGAGGTGTGTTTGGTGACCGATGCGACTAGGAAAAGTTGTCAGGAAGAATTCCGTCCTCTGGTCCCGAAGACCTTCACGTACAATCTCCTGCCCCTGGAGTTGGGTCTGCACCCAGTCACCTTCACCCTCAACGCTGCCAACAGGGATATCGTCATCAAGGAACTGCGGGTCGTGGTAGGTGCCGCAGCTAACGGAGGAAATATAATGAACAAAACTGCTCATTATTCACAACATTCATTTCTAAATGATTTAGTCTGTGTTTGCCCATTGTAATCAGCTTTTTCTCACGCCAATTTGCATTCTGAATTTGTCACACAGGTAGTAACATCTGCTGGAAGAGGCATCATTGCAGAATGTCTCTTTACTGTGTGTTCCAAAGTCAGTAGAAATAACACCTGGTCTCCCACAGTGCAATGAGAGAAGAATTTGCATGATTAGCAGTCTAGGCTAATCATGCAAATTAGCCTAGACTGCTAATTTGCATTCTACATATTAATACACAGCAATATATAGATCTAGGAAATGTTTCCAATGCTGAAACCAAGATAATTACCGTAAAAGCAGGTATCCTGAATAAATTACTGTATTCTACTGTATGTCACTACAGGGACTCTTTAAATACATAAAAAAAAAAGAACATCAAAAGATTTGACTCATCTTGGGAGATCTTTAGTTAGGTACAGTTGGCAAAAAATGATGCGTATTTGGTCCTTGAAGCGCCATAAGATAGCAGAAGCTGCAATAATATTAGAGGACTCCATATAACAGAGGGAATCCTGGGAATTTTACCAGAAGCCAATGCAGAAATGGCTAGAGTCTATGGTACACCAATCATTATCCCAATGATATTGGTTCCCATAATTCAAAATGACAAATGTCAGATTTTATTGCTGTCTTAGTTCCTGATAGAGACCCCTCTCACTTCCTGTGGTTCCATTTTGACCTGAAATGTGTGTTGGGGAAGGAAAGGGGGGGGGGGGGCATCAACCTGACAGAGTTTACTACTCTGTATTAAATGGAAAAGTTATGCCTGACTTGGCTGGATTCCCCCAATGAACAGATCCACCACACGGTGGCCCTCTTGGGCAGACTTCCATACTTGCATATATAGCAGGAGTCAGAACCAGGCTGTGAATCCAGCAAGGATCAGGGCAGGATTTACTATCGGGCACAGTAGGCACATGCCCACAGGCGCCTGACAATAGAAAGACTGCTTACACCCCTCCCTCCTTCCCTATGCAGGGTCCCGTGTAAATGAGAGGTTACTCACCTTGCTCTCAGTATGCCACTGACCAGATCTCCCTCCAGTCAGGGGCACCTCTAGCTACCTACAGTAATACTGAGGGTACCGCTGGCTAACTAATGCTAAGGGGCACCTGTAGCTACCTATGATGTGCAAGGGCAGTAAGGGAGAGGTGACAGCTAGGCAGTCAGCACACTTGCGGTGCGGTTCGGCGGGGGTTTGTAGGTTCATGGAGGGCGGAGTCTAAGGTGCAAGGACATCTGTGCGGCTGTGCCTATAGGCTCCTGTGAGATAAATCCAGGCCTGGCAATGATGATTGATGTTTCAGCTCTGAGTCCAGCAATGATGACTGACTGTCTGTTCTTCTATCACAGCCAGAAGGCATTCAGGGGGAGAACAGCGCTGGATTTACTCTGGATCCACAGGGCATCAGCAGTACGTATGAGAGTTTTCCTCATTAAAGAGAACCTGTCTTGTAGTAATTAGCAGATGGCTGAGCAGGGGGAGGGAGGAACACAGCCAGTACACATGGGGCTCTATTCATAAAACAAAAAAAATCTTGGAGGGAAAACACCACTCCATCGGTATTTTGTGTGGTCATTCAATGTTTACACTTGCGATAATAGGTCGGGGAATTCCCGCACTAAACTGGAGCTGCTGAGTTGTTACATTTGCTGGCTGAGTTGTTACATTTTCTCCTGCAGAGACAGAGTTACTATAAAGGAGGCAGCCCCAGCATCCCTTTACATGTGCATTTTTTTTAATAACTGCCTCTCCTCCTGAATCTGCGCTGAATCTGTCTATTAAGTCTTTCTAAATAACCTATTTAATTGCTGCAGCTTAGAATAACTTCAAGAAATGTTACACATGCAGGCTTTCTGATGTGAAATTTTTCTGAAAACAGGTACCCAAGGGGTTAAAAAACACAGCCTTGGTATTCCAGGATGCCTTGTCTGCTCTCCTCTCACCGCAGCTGCCTGGGAGTCCTGTCCCTCTTAGCTTGGCTGTTAGCTTGCCTGTTATCGCTGGCTTATCTCCTTTTCTAAACAGCCAGTGTTCTCCAACCGAATTCCGCCTGCTCTAATCTTTGTGAATTAACCTTCAGTGACATGTGTTGTGATAATCTCCGCACAAGGCGGTAATTTCCCGCACTGCTCAGGAATTGTAGCTTTTCATGCGGAAACAGCTTTTATGAATAGACACTTTGCTAAATGGTCGGGAAAGTCAGCTGTTTTGAGCGTTACCGCATGCGGGAATGCTTTATGAATAGAGGCCATGGTGTGTAATCTTCACATCTGCCGCTTTAGGGCTGAGACAGTTTCAGGGCAGCTGTTGTGGAGCTGTTCCAGTGCTGATGCTATTCGTTTTTGTGCACCGCTCAAGCGAATGGACCGTAAGCACCGAGATGTGAAATCAGCAAAGACACCAGCTCGGCACTGGATCCACCACCTTCCATATCTTCCCCTGGTACTTATCCGTTAGTCGGGCGCATCCGGCAGGTGGCGCTGTTGTTGTCAATTCCAATCATAATTACTTCACGTAACAAAACTGTGAATGTAAACTCCGCAGGTGGCGCTAATTGCATTCCTTGTTAAGGTAACAATATGTATATTAAAGAAGAGAGTTCATTAAATGACAAATAAGCTGGCGGCAATGTAACAGATCAAGCCACCGGCTTCGTGTCTCGCTCTCCTCCCCCCTTGCCCTCTCTCGTATAGAGCCCTGGGGGGGGGCATGCGTGTCCCCCCAGAGTCGTTCGTCGCGGCAGGGAATCCTGCCTGTTTTATTGCGACAAACGACTCTGGGAGGACACGAGTCCTCTCCCCCCAGGGCTCTATAGGAGAGAGGGCAAGGGGGGAGGAGAGCGAGACACGAAGCCTGAGGCTTGATCAGTTACATTGCCGCCAGCTTGCCATTTACTTCTCTTCTATACATATTGTTACCTTAACAAGGAATGCAATTAGCAGTGTTTACATTCACAGTTTTGTTAGGTGAAGTAATTATGATTGGAATTAACAACAACAGCACCACCTGCCGGATGCGCCCGACTAACGGATAAGTATCCTTCCCCTCCACCCAGCCTAGCAGCACTGAGGTCAGTTTTTTAAAGGGGCAGTCACAATTACAAGGATGGTTGGTGTAATGGTTAAGGGCTCTGCACAGACACAGGAGACCTGGGTTCGAATCTCATCTCTTCCTGTTCAATAAGCCAGTGCCTTTTCAGAAGGAAACCTTGGGCAAGACTCCATAACACTGCTACTGCCTATAGAGTGTGCCCTAGTGGCTGCAGCTCTCGTGCTTTGAGTCCGCCAGGAGAAAAGCGCAAAATAAATGTTATTTGACTTGAAGGGACCAAAAGCACCTAAGCGAGCAGTAGAGAAAGATCAGGAGTCCAATGGTGGAGTATAATTAGGCTGAAGGGGCACTACAGAGAAAAATTATAAAATGTAAAATATGTGCAAACATACAAATAAGAAGTACACTTTTTCCAGAGTAAAATGAGCCATAAATGACTTTTCTCCTATGTTGCTGTCACTCACTGTAGGTAGTAGGAATCTGACAGAAGTGACAGGTTTTGGACTAGTCCATCTCTTCATACAGGATTCTCAGCAAGGCTTTTATTCTTTATAAAGATATTCCCTAAAAAGGATTTAAACAATGATGCTGTCCAGCTTCCCTGCTTGCTACACAGTTTTTTGGCAGTTGGACAGAGCAACTGCCATTCACTAACTTCTTTTGAAAATAAATAAATCCCTGAGAATCCCCTATGAAGAGATGGACTAGTCCAAAGCCTGTCACTTCTGTCAGATTTCTACTCCCTACTGTAAGTCACAGCGACATGGGAGAAAAGTAATTTATGGCTCATTTTACTCTGGAAAAAGTGCACTTCTTATTTGTATATTCACAATCGTTTAAGCGCACATCCTATCCAATGTAAAAGTCCACAGAAAGCATTAAAAACACTATTCAGGAGCTCCTCAAAGCTGTTCTTTTATACAGTATCTTGCTCTCTTCTATCACCGTCACCATGGACACCCAACAGTAAGCAGACTCACCAGATGTATTGGCCACTGCTAGACTGGCCAACCATGCACGAATCCAGGAGCCTCAGTACTTCAGGATCCTGGTACCGCTGTGATGCTGTCCGTTCAGACCACCATCCTCCTCCCCATAATCCTTGCATTGTACCTCAAAGAAACAGCCTCCATAGCGTAATTCCGTAAAAAACTTAAAACTTTAATGTTAAAATTGCACTCACATGCTCCAGGTTGTATTGCACATTTAGAGTTTCACGGGCTCTCCCCCGTTGCCTGGCAGGGCACAGCTTGTGTTGGGTCCTCACGTTCCCCCTCCACTCAGCCTGCACACTCCACCGCCTTCACCGGCCGCTCACTTCCTGGTATGTCCAACCTCCCGCCCGATCGATTTCGACACTCCCTCGTGACTCATCAGGGGCACGGGGGCTGGACTCATTACCAGGGTTTTTATCTCCTTTAGTGTGAGAGTAATTGCCTCTCCCTCCTCTTCCGTCCGCGTCATACGCGTCACGACGTACGCTTGGTCATATTCAGTTTTTACTTCCGCCCTTACTGCATGCGTCATCACTTCCGCGTTCGGGCACCGCTGTCCGCGTCATCCGTCCGCGTCGCATGCGTCAATACGTACGCATTACACTCGTTGTCAGGCTGCTCTGATTGGCTGCCTATTTCCGCGTCACATGCGTCATGACGTACGCGTTAGTTTTGCCTGGTCTGCACGCTGATTGGTGTTCCCTTTTCCCACTTCCTATCTCTAGGACCTCCCCATCCCATCCCAGTTAACCCCTCATGTAGGTGCATTCCACACTCAGGGCAACAGTATATGGGCCTTGTATTGTCCTCTGCAGGGAACATGGGTACACATGTTAGTGTTTTTTTATTTATCGGGCCACCCCTTCCTATACTAATTCCCTACAGCCCGCCTTGCAAGGGGGAGGCCCGTTTACATCGCAGTCCTCTACTTTCACCTTAGTTGCACATAAATTGTTTGCACATGAGTTGAACCCCCCTCCCCCCACCATCAACCCCCTCACATTACATGTCATATTAGCCTCTGTACTACCTACTGTTCTTAATCAATTATCAGCTATAAAACAGTTGAGATCCAAGTCAACATTCAACCCCCCTGGCTGCAGACTTCCCAGCCCATATATCCATCTCGTCTCTTTCCTGGATATGTGTCGGACCTTATGACAACCCCTCCACCCATATTCCATCTTTTCAAGGCCGGAGAAATGTAGTCCCCCCGGATTACACTGGTGGTGGGTTCTAAAGTGCTCCGATACACTATGTCCCCCGAACCCCTTCTTGATGTTCCTGATGTGCTCCATCACCCTAGATTTCAATGCCCTGGTGGTTCTGCCCACATATTGTTTCCCACACCCACACCACAGCAAGTACACCACCCCCACTGTATTACATGTAATGTTTTGTAAAATTTTAAACTTAGCTCCATTTGCATGGGATATGACCTCATAAGTCTTGCTACCCTTAGCCTCTTCGCATGCCTTACACCCTCTACACGGAAAGAAGCCCTTCTGCTGCCAAAAAGCTGCCTTTTTGTTCTTGGGCCCTTCCACCAGGCTGGGTGCCAATATCTGTTTTAAATTGGGGGCCCTTCTGTATATAAACTGGGGCCTATCTGGCAGGATCCTCTGAAGTATTCTATCCTCCTTCAATATGTGCCAGTGTCTCCTGACCGCACCCTCCATCTCTCTATGCTGACTGGAGAATTCTGTGACAAATGGAACAACATACTTTGTGCCCTCTTGTGTTCTTCCCCCCCTAATCAATCTACCCCTGTCTTTCTTCCCTATTTCAATCACCTCTTTATATAACTCCTCCTCCCTGTACCCTTTTTCTTTAAACCTTTCCACCAATGTGTGCGATTGTTCCATATAATCTTCCACCTTACTGCAATTCCTACGAATGCGTGTGAACTGTCCCCTTGGGATCGCCTTCAACCACTGTGAGTGGTGGCAACTTTTTGTAGATAGGTATCCATTCCTATCCGTGCTTTTGAAATACGTACGTGTAATAAAGTGCCCATCTTTTTTCTCTATTTCTATGTCCAAAAAGTGTATATTTTTAGTGTCACACTCCATTTCAAGTCTTATGTTCAAATCATTGGAATTCAAAAACTCCATGAACTTTTCCAACTCCTCCCTGTTCCCCCCCCCATACAATGAACAAATCATCAATGAATCTTTTCCACATTAATATCTTCCCCTCCTGTTGTGAATTTTCCAATATCAGTGATTCCCATCTTCCCATGAACAAGTTTGCAAGTGAAGGTGCAAACCCCGCCCCCATGGCACATCCCCTAATCTGTATATAAAATTGTCCCCGATACCAAAAATAATTCCTACCAAGTGCATAGGCCAACAACTCAAGTATAAATTCCACCTGTTCTTTCTCCATGTTTGCACATATTTTAAATTGTATAATTTTTCGCTGTAGTGCCCCTTTAAGGGGGGCAAAAATACATATGACTATATAATCACAAAGGTGGGCTGCAGCTCCATATAGGCCTGCGGGGAATTCACTGTCCTGCTGGATGCTGGATGGTCGCTCTCCTGTAGCCCTGCTCTGTACTCCAGGTCCTGCTGGATACTGGATGGTCGCTCTCCTGTAGCCCTGCTCGGTACACCAGGTCCTGCTGGATACTGGATGGTCGCTCTCCTGTAGTCCTGCTCGGTACTCCAGGTCCTGCTGGATACTGGATGGTCGCTCTCCTGTAGCCCTGCTCGGTACTCCAGGTCCTGCTGGATACTGGATGGTCGCTCTCCTGTAGTCCTGCTCGGTACTCCAGGTCCTGCTGGATACTGGATGGTCGCTCTCCTGTAGCCCTGCTCGGTACACCAGGTCCTGCTGGATACTGGATGGTCACTCTCCTGTAGTCCTGCTCGGTACTCCAGGTCCTGCTGGATACTGGATGGTCGCTCTCTTGTAGCTCTGCTCGGTACTCCAGGTCCTGCTGGATACTGGACGATCACTCTCCTGTAGTCCTGCTCTGTACTCCAGGTCCTGCTCGGTACACCAGGTCCTGCTGGATACTGGATGGTCGCTCTCTTGTAGCCCTGCTCGGTACTCCAGGTCCTGCTGGATACTGGATGGTCGCTCTCCTGTAGTCCTGCTCTGTACTCCAGGTCCTGCTGGATACTGGATGGTCACTCTCCTGTAGTCCTGCTCGGTACTCCAGGTCCTGTTGGATACTGGATGGTCGCTCTCTTGTAGACCTGCTCGGTACTCCAGGTCCTGCTGGATACTGGATGGTCGCTCTCCTGTAGTCCTGCTCGGTACTCCAGGTCCTGCTGGATACTGGACGGTTGCTCTCCTGTAGCCCTGCTCGGTACTCCAGGTCCTGCTGGATACTGGATGGTTGCTCTCCTGTAGTCCTGCTCGGTACTCCAGGTCCTGCTGGATACTGGATGGTTGCTCTCCTGTAGCCCTGCTCGGTACTCCAGGTCCTGCTGGATCCTGGATAGTCGCTCTCCTGTAGTCCTGCTCGGTACTCCAGGTCCTGCTGGATACTGGATGGTCGCTCTCCTGTAGCCCTGCTCTGTACTCCAGGTCCTGCTGGATACTGGATGGTCACTCTCCTGTAGTCCTGCTCGGTACTCCAGGTCCTGCTGGATACTGGATGATCGCTCTCATGTAGCCCTGCTCGGTACTCCAGGTCCTGCTGGATACTGGGTGGTCGCTCTCCTGTAGTCCTGCTCTGTACTCCAGGTCCTGCTGGATACTGGATGGTCGCTCTCCTGTAGCCCTGCTCGGTACTCCAGGTCCTGCTGGATACTGGATGATCGCTCTCATGTAGCCCTGCTCGGTACTCCAGGTCCTGCTGGATACTGGATGGTCGCTCTCCTGTAGCCCTGCTCGGTACTCCAGGTCCTGCTGGATACTGGATGATCGCTCTCATGTAGCCCTGCTCGGTACTCCAGGTCCTGCTGGATACTGGACGGTCGCTCTCATGTAGCCCTGATCTGTACTCCAGGTCCTGCTGGATACTGGATGGTCGCTCTCCTGTAGTCCTGCTCTGTACTCCAGGTCCTGCTGGATACTGGATGATCGCTCTCATGTAGTCCTGCTCTGTACTCCAGGTCCTGCTGGATACTGGATGGTCACTCTCCTGTAGTCCTGCTCGGTACTCCAGGTCCTGTTGGATACTGGATGGTCGCTCTCTTGTAGACCTGCTCGGTACTCCAGGTCCTGCTGGATACTGGATGGTCGCTCTCCTGTAGTCCTGCTCGGTACTCCAGGTCCTGCTGGATACTGGACGGTTGCTCTCCTGTAGCCCTGCTCGGTACTCCAGGTCCTGCTGGATACTGGATGGTTGCTCTCCTGTAGTCCTGCTCGGTACTCCAGGTCCTGCTGGATCCTGGATAGTCGCTCTCCTGTAGTCCTGCTCGGTACTCCAGGTCCTGCTGGATACTGGATGGTCGCTCTCCTGTAGCCCTGCTCTGTACTCCAGGTCCTGCTGGATACTGGATGGTCACTCTCCTGTAGTCCTACTCGGTACTCCAGGTCCTGCTGGATACTGGATGATCGCTCTCATGTAGCCCTGCTCGGTACTCCAGGTCCTGCTGGATACTGGGTGGTCGCTCTCCTGTAGTCCTGCTCTGTACTCCAGGTCCTGCTGGATACTGGATGGTCGCTCTCCTGTAGCCCTGCTCGGTACTCCAGGTCCTGCTGGATACTGGATGGTCGCTCTCCTGTAGCCCTGCTCGGTACTCCAGGTCTTGCTGGATACTGGATGGTAGCTCTCCTGTAGTCCTGCTCGGTACTCCAGGTCCTGCTGGATACTGGATGGTCGCTCTCCTGTAGCCCTGCTCGGTACTCCAGGTCCTGCTGGATACTGGATGATCGCTCTCATGTAGCCCTGCTCGGTACTCCAGGTCCTGCTGGATACTGGATGGTCGCTCTCATGTAGCCCTGCTCGGTACTCCAGGTCCTGCTGGATACTGGATGGTCGCTCTCCTGTAGCCCTGCTCGATACTCCAGGTCCTGCTGGATACTGGATGGTTGCTCTCCTGTAGCCCTGCTCGGTACTCCAGGTCTTGCTGGATACTGGATGGTAGCTCTCCTGTAGTCCTGCTCGGTACTCCAGGTCCTGCTGGATACTGGATGGTCGCTCTCCTGTAGCCCTGCTCGGTACTCCAGGTCCTGCTGGATACTGGATGATCGCTCTCATGTAGCCCTGCTCGGTACTCCAGGTCCTGCTGGATACTGGATGGTCGCTCTCATGTAGCCCTGCTCGGTACTCCAGGTCCTGCAGGATACTGGATGGTCGCTCTCCTGTAGCCCTGCTCGGTACTCCAGGTCCTGCTGGATACTGGATGGTTGCTCTCCTGTCATCCTGATCGATGCTCCAGGTCCTGCTGGATACTGGATGGTCGCTCTCCTGTAGCCCTGCTCGGTACTCCAGGTCCTGCTGGATACTGGATGGTCGCTCTCCTGTAGCCCTGCTCGGTACTCCAGGTCCTGCTGGATACTGGATGGTCGCTCTCCTGTAGCCCTGCTCGGTACTCCAGGTCCTGCTGGATACTGGATGATCGCTCTCATGTAGCCCTGCTCGGTACTCCAGGTCATGCTGGGTACTGGATGGTCGCTCTCCTGTAGCCCTGCTCGGTACTCCAGGTCCTGCTGGATACTGGATGGTCGCTCTCCTGTAGCCCTGCTCGGTACTCCAGGTCTTGCTGGATACTGGATGGTAGCTCTCCTGTAGTCCTGCTCGGTACTCCAGGTCCTGCTGGATACTGGACGGTTGCTCTCCTGTAGCCCTGCTCGGTACTCCAGGTCTTGCTGGATACTGGATGGTAGCTCTCCTGTAGTCCTGCTCGGTACTCCAGGTCCTGCTGGATACTGGATGGTCGCTCTCCTGTAGCCCTGCTCGGTACTCCAGGTCCTGCTGGATACTGGATGGTTGCTCTCCTGTAGCCCTGCTCGGTACTCCAGGTCCTGCTGGATCCTGGATGGTCGCTCTCCTGTAGTCCTGCTCGGTACTCCAGGTCCTGCTGGATACTGGATGGTCGCTCTCCTGTAGTCCTGCTCAGTACTCCAGGTCCTGCTGGATACTGGATGGTTGCTCTCCTGTAGTCCTGCTCGGTACTCCAGGTCCTGCTGGATACTGGATGGTCGCTTTCCTGTAGTCCTGCTCGGTACTCCAGGTCCTGCTGGATACTGGATGGTCGCTCTCCTGTAGTCCTGCTCGGTACTCCAGGTCCTGCTGGATACTGGATGGTCGCTCTCCTGTAGTTCTGCTCGGTACTCCAGGTCCTGCTGAATACTGGATGGTCGCACTCCTGTAATCCTGCTCGGTACTCCAGGTCCTGCTGGATACTGGATGGTCGCTCTCCTGTAGTCCTGCTTGGTACTCCAGGTCCTGCTGGATACTGGATGGTCGCTCTCCTGTAGCCCTGCTCGGTACTCCAGGTCTTGCTGGATACTGGATGGTCGCTCTCCTGTAGCCCTGCTCTGTACTCTAGGTCCTGCTGGATACTGGATGGTCGCTCTCCTGTAGCCCTGCTCGGTACTCCAGGTCTTGCTGGATACTGGATGGTAGCTCTCCTGTAGTCCTGCTCGGTACTCCAGGTCCTGCTGGATACTGGACGGTTGCTCTCCTGTAGCCCTGCTCGGTACTCCAGGTCTTGCTGGATACTGGATGGTAGCTCTCCTGTAGTCCTGCTCGGTACTCCAGGTCCTGCTGGATACTGGATGGTCGCTCTCCTGTAGCCCTGCTCGGTACTCCAGGTCCTGCTGGATACTGGATGGTTGCTCTCCTGTAGCCCTGCTCGGTACTCCAGGTCCTGCTGGATCCTGGATGGTCGCTCTCCTGTAGTCCTGCTCGGTACTCCAGGTCCTGCTGGATACTGGATGGTCGCTCTCCTGTAGTCCTGCTCAGTACTCCAGGTCCTGCTGGATACTGGATGGTTGCTCTCCTGTAGTCCTGCTCGGTACTCCAGGTCCTGCTGGATACTGGATGATCGCTCTCCTGTAGTCCTGCTCGGTACTCCAGGTCCTGCTGGATACTGGATGGTTGCTCTCCTGTAGCCCTGCTCGGTACTCCAGGTCCTGCTGGATACTGGATGATCGCTCTCATGTAGCCCTGCTCGGTACTCCAGGTCCTGCTGGATACTGGATGGTCGCTCTCCTGTAGCCCTGATCTGTACTCCAGGTCCTGCTGGATACTGGATGGTCGCTCTCCTGTAGCCCTGCTCGGTACTCCAGGTCCTGCTGGATACTGGATGGTCACTCTCCTGTAGTCCTGCTCGGTACTCCAGGTCCTGCTGGATACTGGATGATCGCTCTCATGTAGCCCTGCTCGGTACTCCAGGTCCTGCTGGATACTGGATGATCGCTCTCATGTAGCCCTGCTCTGTACTCCAGGTCCTGCTGGATACTGGATGGTCGCTCTCCTGTAGTCCTGCTCTGTACTCCAGGTCCTGCTGGATACTGGATGATCGCTCTCATGTAGTCCTGCTCTGTACTCCAGGTCCTGCTGGATACTGGATGGTCACTCTCCTGTAGTCCTGCTCGGTACTCCAGGTCCTGTTGGATACTGGATGGTCGCTCTCTTGTAGACCTGCTCGGTACTCCAGGTCCTGCTGGATACTGGATGGTCGCTCTCCTGTAGTCCTGCTCGGTACTCCAGGTCCTGCTGGATACTGGATGGTCGCTCTCCTGTAGCCCTGCTCTGTACTCCAGGTCCTGCTGGATACTGGACGGTCGCTCTCCTGTAGCCCTGCTCGGTACTCCAGGTCCTGCTGGATACTGGACGGTTGCTCTCCTGTAGCCCTGCTCGGTACTCCAGGTCCTGCTGGATACTGGATGGTTGCTCTCCTGTAGTCCTGCTCGGTACTCCAGGTCCTGCTGGATACTGGATGGTTGCTCTCCTGTAGCCCTGCTCGGTACTCCAGGTCCTGCTGGATCCTGGATAGTCGCTCTCCTGTAGTCCTGCTCGGTACTCCAGGTCCTGCTGGATACTGGATGGTCACTCTCCTGTAGTCCTGCTCGGTACTCCAGGTCCTGCTGGATACTGGATGATCGCTCTCATGTAGCCCTGCTCGGTACTCCAGGTCCTGCTGGATACTGGGTGGTCGCTCTCCTGTAGTCCTGCTCTGTACTCCAGGTCCTGCTGGATACTGGATGGTCGCTCTCCTGTAGTCCTGCTCGGTGCTCCAGGTCCTGCTGGATACTGGATGGTCGCTCTCCTGTAGCCCTGCTCGGTACTCCAGGTCCTGCTGGATACTGGATGGTCGCTCTCCTGTAGCCCTGCTCGATACTCCAGGTCCTGCTGGATACTGGATGGTTGCTCTCCTGTAGCCCTGCTCGGTACTCCAGGTCCTGCAGGATACTGGATGGTCGCTCTCCTGTAGCCCTGCTCGGTACTCCAGGTCCTGCTGGATACTGGATGGTTGCTCTCCTGTCATCCTGATCGATGCTCCAGGTCCTGCTGGATACTGGATGGTCGCTCTCCTGTAGCCCTGCTCGGTACTCCAGGTCCTGCTGGATACTGGACGGTCGCTCTCTTGTAGTCCTGCTCGGTACTCCAGGTCCTGCTGGATACTGGATGGTCGCTCTCCTGTAGTCCTGCTCGGTACTCCAGGTCCTGCTGGATACTGGATGGTCGCTCTCCTGTAGCCCTGCTCGGTACTCCAGGTCTTGCTGGATACTGGATGGTCGCTCTCCTGTAGCCCTGCTCTGTACTCTAGGTCCTGCTGGATACTGGATGGTCGCTCTCCTGTAGCCCTGCTCGGTACTCCAGGTCTTGCTGGATACTGGATGGTAGCTCTCCTGTAGTCCTGCTCGGTACTCCAGGTCCTGCTGGATACTGGACGGTTGCTCTCCTGTAGCCCTGCTCGGTACTCCAGGTCTTGCTGGATACTGGATGGTAGCTCTCCTGTAGTCCTGCTCGGTACTCCAGGTCCTGCTGGATACTGGATGGTCGCTCTCCTGTAGCCCTGCTCGGTACTCCAGGTCCTGCTGGATACTGGATGGTTGCTCTCCTGTAGCCCTGCTCGGTAGTCCAGGTCCTGCTGGATCCTGGATGGTCGCTCTCCTGTAGTCCTGCTCGGTACTCCAGGTCCTGCTGGATACTGGATGGTCGCTCTCCTGTAGTCCTGCTCAGTACTCCAGGTCCTGCTGGATACTGGATGGTTGCTCTCCTGTAGTCCTGCTCGGTACTCCAGGTCCTGCTGGATACTGGATGGTCGCTTTCCTGTAGTCCTGCTCGGTACTCCAGGTCCTGCTGGATACTGGATGGTCGCTCTCCTGTAGTCCTGCTCGGTACTCCAGGTCCTGCTGAATACTGGATGGTCGCACTCCTGTAATCCTGCTCGGTACTCCAGGTCCTGCTGGATACTGGATGGTCGCTCTCCTGTAGTTCTGCTCGGTACTCCAGGTCCTGCTGGATACTGGATGGTCGCTTTCCTGTAGTCCTGCTCGGTACTCCAGGTCCTGCTGGATACTGGATGGTCGCTCTCCTGTAGTTCTGCTCGGTACTCCAGGTCCTGCTGAATACTGGATGGTCGCACTCCTGTAATCCTGCTCGGTACTCCAGGTCCTGCTGGATACTGGATGGTCGCTCTCCTGTAGTCCTGCTTGGTACTCCAGGTCCTGCTGGATACTGGATGGTCGCTCTCCTGTAGCCCTGCTCGGTACTCCAGGTCTTGCTGGATACTGGATGGTCGCTCTCCTGTAGCCCTGCTCTGTACTCTAGGTCCTGCTGGATACTGGATGGTCGCTCTCCTGTAGCCCTGCTCGGTACTCCAGGTCTTGCTGGATACTGGATGGTAGCTCTCCTGTAGTCCTGCTCGGTACTCCAGGTCCTGCTGGATACTGGACGGTTGCTCTCCTGTAGCCCTGCTCGGTACTCCAGGTCTTGCTGGATACTGGATGGTAGCTCTCCTGTAGTCCTGCTCGGTACTCCAGGTCCTGCTGGATACTGGATGGTCGCTCTCCTGTAGCCCTGCTCGGTACTCCAGGTCCTGCTGGATACTGGATGGTTGCTCTCCTGTAGCCCTGCTCGGTACTCCAGGTCCTGCTGGATCCTGGATGGTCGCTCTCCTGTAGTCCTGCTCGGTACTCCAGGTCCTGCTGGATACTGGATGGTCGCTCTCCTGTAGTCCTGCTCAGTACTCCAGGTCCTGCTGGATACTGGATGGTTGCTCTCCTGTAGTCCTGCTCGGTACTCCAGGTCCTGCTGGATACTGGATGGTCGCTTTCCTGTAGTCCTGCTCGGTACTCCAGGTCCTGCTGGATACTGGATGGTCGCTCTCCTGTAGTCCTGCTCGGTACTCCAGGTCCTGCTGGATACTGGATGGTCGCTCTCCTGTAGTTCTGCTCGGTACTCCAGGTCCTGCTGAATACTGGATGGTCGCACTCCTGTAATCCTGCTCGGTACTCCAGGTCCTGCTGGATACTGGATGGTCGCTCTCCTGTAGTCCTGCTTGGTACTCCAGGTTCTGCTGGATACTGGATGGTCACTCTCCTGTAGTCCTGCTCGGTACTCCAGGTCCTGCTGGATGCTGGATGGTCGCTCTCCTGTAGCCCTGCTTGGTACTCCAGGTCCTGCTGGATACTGGATGGTCGCTCTCCTGTAGTCCTGCTCGGTACTCCGGGTCCTGCTGGATACTGGATGGTCGCTCTCCTGTAGTTCTGCTCGGTACTCCAGGTCCTGCTGGATACTGGATGGTCGCTCTCCTGTAGCCCTGCTCGGTACTCCAGGTCCTGCTGGATACTGGATGGTCGCTCTCATGTAGCCCTGCTCGGTACTCCAGGTCCTGCTGGATACTGGATGGTCGCTCTCCTGTAGCCCTGCTCGGTACTCCGGGTCCTGCTGGATACTGGATGGTCGCTCTCCTGTAGTTCTGCTCGGTACTCCAGGTCCTGCTGGATACTGGATGGTCGCTCTCCTGTAGTCCTGCTCGGTACTCCGGGTCCTGCTGGATACTGGATGGTCGCTCTCCTGTAGTTCTGCTCGGTACTCCAGGTCCTGCTGGATACTGGATGGTCGCTCTCCTGTAGCCCTGCTCGGTACTCCAGGTCCTGCTGGATACTGGATGGTCGCTCTCATGTAGCCCTGCTCGGTACTCCAGGTCCTGCTGGATACTGGATGGTCGCTCTCCTGTAGCCCTGCTCGGTACTCCAGGTCCTGCTGGATACTGGATGATCGCTCTCATGTAGCCCTGCTCGGTACTCCAGGTCCTGCTGGATGCTGGATGGTCGCTCTCCTGTAGCCCTGCTTGGTACTCCAGGTCCTGCTGGATACTGGATGGTCGCTCTCCTGTAGTCCTGCTCGGTACTCCGGGTCCTGCTGGATACTGGATGGTCGCTCTCCTGTAGTTCTGCTCGGTACTCCAGGTCCTGCTGGATACTGGATGGTCGCTCTCCTGTAGCCCTGCTCGGTACTCCAGGTCCTGCTGGATACTGGATGGTCGCTCTCATGTAGCCCTGCTCGGTACTCCAGGTCCTGCTGGATACTGGATGGTCGCTCTCCTGTAGCCCTGCTCGGTACTCCAGGTCCTGCTGGATACTGGATGGTCGCTCTCATGTAGCCCTGCTCGGTACTCCAGGTCCTGCTGGATACTGGATGGTCGCTCTCCTGTAGCCCTGCTCGGTACTCCAGGTCCTGCTGGATACTGGATGGTCGCTCTCCTGTAGCCCTGCTCGGTACTCCAGGTCCTGCTGGATACTGGATGATCGCTCTCCTGTAGCCCTGCTCGGTACTCCAGGTCCTGCTGGATACTGGACGGTTGCTCTCCTGTAGCCCTGCTTGGTACTCCAGGTCCTGCTGGATACTGGATGGTCGCTCTCCTGTAGTCCTGCTTGGTACTCCAGGTCCTGCTGGATACTGGATGGTCGCTCTCCTGTAGTCCTGCTCTGTACTCCAGGTCCTGCTGGATACTGGATGATCGCTCTCATGTAGCCCTGATCTGTACTCCAGGTCCTGCTGGATACTGGATGGTCGCTCTCCTGTAGCCCTGCTCGGTACTCCAGGTCCTGCTGGATACTGGATGATCGCTCTCCTGTAGCCCTGCTCGGTACTCCAGGTCCTGCTGGATACTGGACGGTTGCTCTCCTGTAGCCCTGCTCGGTACTCCAGGTCCTGCTGGATACTGGATGGTTGCTCTCCTGTAGCCCTGCTCGGTACTCCAGGTCCTGCTGGATACTGGATGATCGCTCTCCTGTAGCCCTGCTCGGTACTCCAGGTCTTGCTGGATACTGGATGGTCGCTCTCCTGTAGTCCTGCTCTGTACTCCAGGTCCTGCTGGATACTGGATGATCGCTCTCCTGTAGCCCTGCTCGGTACTCCAGGTCCTGCTGGATACTGGATGGTCGCTCTCATGTAGCCCTGCTCGGTACTCCAGGTCCTGCTGGATACTGGATGATCGCTCTCATGTAGCCCTGCTCGGTACTCCAGGTCCTGCTGGATACTGGATGGTCGCTCTCCTGTAGTCCTGCTCTGTACTCCAGGTCCTGCTGGATACTGGATGGTCGCTCTCCTGTAGCCCTGCTCGGTACTCCAGGTCCTGCTGGATACTGGATGGTCGCTCTCCTGTAGTCCTGCTCTGTACTCCAGGTCCTGCTGGATACTGGATGGTCGCTCTCCTGTAGCCCTGCTCGGTACTCCAGGTCCTGCTGGATACTGGATGGTCACTCTCCCGTAGCCCAGCTTGGTACTCCAGGTCTTGCTGGATACTGGATGGTAGCTCTCCTGTAGTCCTGCTCGGTACTCCAGGTCCTGCTGGATACTGGATGGTCGCTCTCCTGTAGCCCTGCTCTGTACTCCAGGTCCTGCTGGATACTGGATGGTTGCTCTCCTGTAGCCCTGCTCGGTACTCCAGGTCCTGCTGGATCCTGGATGGTTGCTCTCCTGTAGCCCTGCTCGGTACTCCAGGTCCTGCTGGATACTGGATGGTTGCTCTCCTGTAGCCCTGCTCGGTACTCCAGGTCCTGCTGGATACTGGATGGTCGCTCTCCTGTAGCCCTGCTCTGTACTCTAGGTCCTGCTGGATACTGGATGGTCGCTCTCCTGTAGTCCTGCTCGGTACTCCAGGTCCTGCTGGATACTGGATGATCGCTCTCCTGTAGTCCTGCTCGGTACTCCAGGTCCTGCTGGATACTGGATGGTCGCTCTCCTGTAGTCCTGCTCGGTACTCCAGGTCCTGCTGGATACTGGATGGTCGCTCTCCTGTAGCCCTGCTCGGTACTCCAGGTCCTGCTGGATACTGGATGGTTGCTCTCCTGTAGCCCTGCTCGGTACTCCAGGTCCTGCTGGATCCTGGATGGTTGCTCTCCTGTAGTCCTGCTCGGTACTCCAGGTCCTGCTGGATACTGGATGGTTGCTCTCCTGTAGTCCTGCTCGGTACTCCAGGTCCTGCTGGATACTGGATGGTCACTCTCCTGTAGTCCTGCTCGGTACTCCAGGTCCTGCTGGATACTGGATGATCGCTCTCATGTAGCCCTGCTCGGTACTCCAGGTCCTGCTGGATACTGGATGGTCGCTCTCCTGTAGCCCTGCTCGGTACTCCAGGTCCTGCTGGATACTGGATGATCGCTCTCATGTAGCCCTGCTCTGTACTCCAGGTCCTGCTGGATACTGGATGGTCGCTCTCCTGTAGCCCTGCTCGGTACTCCAGGTCCTGCTGGATACTGGATGGTCGCTCTCCTGTAGCCCTGCTCGGTACTCCAGGTCCTGCTGGATACTGGATGGTCGCTCTCCTGTAGTCCTGCTCGGTGCTCCAGGTCCTGCTGGATACTGGATGGTTGCTCTCCTGTAGCCCTGCTCGGTACTCCAGGTCCTGCTGGATACTGGATGATCGCTCTCATGTAGCCCTGATCTGTACTCCAGGTCCTGCTGGATACTGGATGGTCGCTCTCCTGTAGCCCTGCTCGGTACTCCAGGTCCTGCTGGATACTGGATGGTTGCTCTCCTGTAGCCCTGCTCGGTACTCCAGGTCCTGCTGGATACTGGATGGTCGCTCTCCTGTAGTCCTGCTCGGTACTCCAGGTCCTGCTGGATACTGGATGGTTGCTCTCCTGTAGTCCTGCTCGGTACTCCATGTCCTGCTGGATACTGGATGGTCGCTCTCCTGTAGCCCTGCTCGGTACTCCAGGTCCTGCTGGATACTGGATGGTCGCTCTCCTGTAGTCCTGCTCTGTACTCCAGGTCCTGCTGGATACTGGATGGTCACTCTCCTGTAGTCCTGCTCGGTACTCCAGGTCCTGCTCCTCTCAATCTGTGGCATGCTGTGACATAGTGTGCAGCGATGATCACTGTGGATTCCTCTTCCTCTACAATATACGGTACTCTGTACAGCGCTGTGTAATATGTTGGCGCTGTATAAACACAATAAAAATGTATTTTTTCCTCACTCTCTAATGTGTGAAAGTCTGGAAATAGTTCCATCAGTTTCTTAACGAAGAAGTCCCCAGTTGCGGTATATTTGGGGCAGTGCAGCAGGAGGTGATTCTCATCCTCAAGCATTGGCACAGTCTACATAGATCTCTTCAACAAAATTGTGGCCGTGTTCTGCATCTGAGCAGTTGGGGACCTGGCAGGGAAACATGTTCTCAAAGAAATTAACGTAACACTAAATTTGCCATCCCATCACTTGACACCTTCAGATCTGACACCAGGTTAAAAACCTTTCTTTCGTCCCAGCCCTCCTTCCCCAACTCTTTGTTCAGGTTCTTTCCAGTCCACCTCAGTCCAGTTTAACATATAACTCCAACTGGGCAAAAATCAGGGCTACTTTGCTAACATTTTTGCTGAATATTAGCATGATTTTGCTTGTCTTTCAATAATTCCAGGTACGATGAAGAGGAACCAGGACATTGCCTTCAAAGTTCCACCAAACATTGTTCCGAAGTCAAAGATTACTCGAGTCTTTTCCATCAATGGTAATTCATGTGGTGCTGGAGGGGAACGTTCTAGCCCAGTATAGTTTTATCAGAACTCTGCGTTAATACAACGCCCAAGTTTGTGTTGGTAATGTCATGGTAATGGTGATTTGAGGCAAGGCCACAAACGCCATGGCCTAGGGCAAAAGGAAGCAAGGGGCGGGCAGCGGGCTGGCAAACTGCGCCAAACATGTCAACCACAGCAAACACAAACCAAATCTGCGGCTGCCCTTCTACCACATGGGGCAAGCAGTGAAGCATTCGTCCTGTGCTCCCCCCATGTGATGTCCTCCTTAAAGGGAACCAGAGAGGAAGCACCCTTGTGTATTTTACCATGTATATCAGTAAGAACATTAGAGAAAACACTTACCATGCTCTCTGTTTCCTCCTCACTGCTAAAAGTGTCTGTTAACAGCAGTCACAAGAATCCCAGACTGAGCAATTAAATCTGGCTTTGCTGGGAATGATTATTGCTGAGTCATTATAGCAAAGCCACAAGGGGGCAGGCTTGGGCTTGAAATAACACCACAGAAGACAGACTTAGCTATAATCTTTCTGTAGCAAAGCTAGACGGAGCAGCTTGACTTCTCAGTCGGGGATTCTTATCAGAGGTGATTATAGTCAGATTACACAGAGAACAATGAAACAAAGGGCAGATTAGGTGTTTACTGTCATGTTCCCACTGATTTATAAGGTAAAATACAAGAGGGTGCTTCATCTCTGGTTCTCTTTAAGAACGAGCCTACAGTCCCTATTTTCATTTACCGGGGACTACCTGTACTCTAGAGATGGAGCAGTACAGATTGAGTGTGGTAAGAAGTTCCAAAGCTCAAAAGCAGCATGACAGAAGGCTCTGGTTTTTAGGGCTTTGAGATAGACCCTGGGGAGTATTAGATATGTAAGATCCTTCTGAACAGCAGTTGCGGGAGATGTGGTGACGCTTCAAAGAAACTTTTAGATAGCCACTATCTAAATTGTACTAAAGCGTTTTCAGAGTCCTTTCTCTGTTCACTTCCTGTTACTGGTTACAGGTAACATCCTGGGTGACGTCATCCATACAGTTCTGAATGCAGAAGGTGTGCAGACCCTGGTGAGTGCTTCCAAGGGCACTGCAGAGACGGAGCTGATGAGAGTCGCGCCGATCGTCTATGTCTACCGATACATGGATGTCACAAATGAGTGGAAGTTGTTGGGAGACAACACCTTCATGGCTAAAGCAGATATGACGAGGAAGCTGAAGGAAGGTAAGTGAGGTTTCCTCTACTTATTTCGCAGACCATCCCCTCCTTAGATATTGTATAATCCTCTCTTCGTTTTAGGTATCAACAGCATCCTCGCCTTCCGTAATGTGGACTATTCCTATAGCTTGCGGAGATACAGTGACCCCAGCACCTGGTATGTAATGACCTCAGCTGCTCCACCCCAACACATCGTGTGTTTGTGAGGTCTGGTGGACCTCTCACCTTCCTTCAGTCCTGATACCCCAATCTCCTCCGCAGTCTTCACCCTATGTGGTGCGTCCCTGCTCAGACGAGGCATGACAAGTACGTTGTCCCAACACTCAGTTACAGCCAAACCTTAAATGCAGAAGCCGGTATCAGAACTGAGGCCAGGAAGGTAAACAAACCACCAGAACCACACTAGACCTACACAGGCAGGAATATCAGACAATCCAGGGCCTCAATTCACTAAAGGGTGCTAACCTAGTTAGCACGCCTAAAAGCTTTGGACGTGCAAACTAGGGTGCTAAGTAGTTTGCACGTCTAAAGCTGGTATTGCGCGCGTGCAAGTTTTAGCGCTGCGCATTGCGCGTGAAACGTCGCACCGTTCTCGTGCTAAGTACGCTTAGCACGGGAACGGTGCGACGTTTTGCGCACACCGCGGAGCGGCCGTTTTTCCTAAGTGCCTTTTCACTGGCGTGCTAACACTTAGCACCGTTTAGTGAATCAAGGCCCAGGTCAGCAACAGGTGATCAGAATAGCATGGTACAGAATCTCAAATCGTTAGTCAATCCAGTAACTAGCAAGGGGTCAAACACGGTAGATCACAATAATACGGCACCAAAGGACAAGGCAATATCAGGTCAAGTTCAGTTCCAAATGTCAGTCCAGGCAGCAATCCAATAACAGGGTCAAGAGTCAAAGCAAGGTCTTACACAGTAATGCACAAATTTCACACCGAGCAGAGTAGCACAAGGCGCCTATCACTATCACTGAAAAATTTCAGTCACGATCGCGTGCCCAGGAGCATTCTGCGCCTGTACAGTACTACTTTCTGGCCATCTGGGGGAATAAGTTGAGCGAAGAGACATGCGCCTTCATCTATAGTTTCTGTGAGCTTCTCCTGGAGACATCTTGCCGGCTCAACTCAGATGCCAGCTGCATGGGCTCTCGGTAGAGACGTGGGAATGGTCGGGAGGTAAGATCCTAACATTGTCCCCCTCGAGTAGTGGCCTCTGGACACACCAAACGAGGTTTATCAGGATAATTCAAATTAAAGTCTCTTATTAATTCATGGGCATGTACCAGGCGAGCTGAAACCCAAGATCTTTCTCTGGTCCATATCCCTTCCAATCTATCAAGTTATCGAGATAATTTCATACCCAATTGGAATCTAGAATATTTTCCACTTCATACAAAGGTTCTCCATCAATTTCTACTGGAAGAGGTGGAGAAGCTGACTGATCACTCAGCATTGGTGGCTGATTTTAATAGAAAAACATAAAAAGCTATTGACTCATCTCACAGACTGTGGTAGTGACACCAGGGAATGGCCCAATAAACCTAGGACCTAACTTTGCCGAATGCTGACGCATAGGAGTATTGCGAGTGAAATACAAATACCAAATCTCCTGGAGAGAATTCAGACTCTGGAGTGCAAAGCGTTTCTGATGTTCAGTAGCTTGCTTTAGGTTCTCTCGAACCTGAGACCACAATGAAGACATAAATTCTACCTGGTCTTCCAGAAGTGGTAAGTTAGAAGAGGAACCTGTTAGAGAGGAGAATCTTGGGTTCTGTTCAGCAACGACCTGGAAAGAAGACAACTAGATAGATGCACTTTCTGCATTATTAAATGCAAATTCTGCAAATGGTAACACTCTGACCAATTTTCACGATTGTAGGCAATAAATCAGTGTAAGTACTGCTCCAGTGACTGTAATCGCTAGAGAACAGAGGCGACAGCAGGATAAAAAGTGATAAGAGTTTTAAAATTTGCTGGGAGGCAGTGGTGGACTTACCTCCGGAAAGCAGACACGATAAACTGAATTAAATAAACAAATGTATTATTGGTACCCCAAAGGATGCAACGTGTGCCCACTTGGGCTAATTAGCTGTGCCTCTTCCCAACCCCTACTACATTCTGGCACTCCTCTCCCCCACACACAGAGCCAGAGCAGCTCCAGGAGTCACGGCCATGGTTTTTTTTTTTTTTTTTTTAACCTAATGGTGGCGATTGGGGGAGGGGGGGGGTGGCACGTAGGAGCGGCGGTTATTGACCCAACCTGATCCGGCTAGCCCCTGGACCAAAAATGCACATCTGGTGTTTACTTTAAGTTCAAATAAATCAATCCAAGATTTCCAGCCCTCTCTCAAAAATGTACAGGTGCTCCTCAGATATACTGCCATTCTTTAATTAGCCATGAAATTGGCAATTCTGTTTTTTAACTCTTCATATTTTAATACTGCGGATAACGGTAAAAAAACGGTTTTATGCTGCACTGCCAAGAGCACCCGCTTTCCCCCCAGATCCTGTACAATGAGATCCATGTGGTGTATTTTCCAGGCTGACAGCGTTTGCGATGCGCATGCTTGGCGAGATTCATCAGTACGTCTCCGTGGATTACATGTCCGTGTGTAACAGCTTGCTTTGGTTGATAGACAACTGCCAGTCGCAGGACGGATCCTTCAAGGAGACGTCTTCCACGGATGCCGTCCGGCTGCAGGTGAGCGAAGAAAAATCACCCTTCTGAAACCCAGCCCGCCAATAAAAGCTACAGGCCGGCCGTTGAAATCGGGGGAAATCAATAGTGCATTAAGAAAGTGTGATTTTTTTTTTTTATTCAACAAAATGGTGTTAATTTTTTTTTTATTTTTGAATGACATTTTATATGGGCAACGACATCAGACAATGGTTTGCTTGTCTCTGTCTCTTGACATAAAAAGTGCCCCCTCCTTCTTCCTGCCGGTCCACTTCTTTGTCCTGTACTCAAGTCAAAGAAACCAACAGTCCTGGCACTGTCATTAAAGAGGAGCTGTCAGCCATACTATCTCAGAAAAAACAACACATATATAAGTAGATAAATACTTTCTCTACTTATATAACATGTATTGCACTGTCCACGTTTTGATTTTAGTGATTTTTCTACAGTAAAAAAAAGAGAAAATTCTTCTTAGCATTTCCCATTTTAAGTGTGACTATTTTGAAGCTAATCCTGATGTCATTTCCTCCCTTACTCTCCTCTGCCTGATTTGCCCGCCCTTCACTATAGAAAGTGCATTGTCTCAGCATGAGAATTATTGGCCAATCAGAGAGGAGCAGACGTGTGGGAGGGGAAAACAGGAAGGAAAGAAGCTTCAGCCAATCAGGCTGCATTAGTTAAGTCTGAGGGGGAAGTAGAGAAGCAAAAAAGGACAACCCAGCATGCCCTGCAACTTCCTTTTTGTGTACCAAATTTTGTGTGTACCAAATAAGAGTCAGGTAAACTGGGAAATGATCATTTATCAACAAGAAAAGTAATAGTGATTTTAACTTTCAGATTGCTTGGTTAGTATCCTTATTACCTGTTACCAGATAAAAATAAAGAATTGATTTTTTTCCCGACAGTTACACTTTAAGGCAAAGGGGGTAATTACCCCAGAGCTCCCCAGAGATGTCAAGCCCTTCCAGGTATTCCCCACTCCCCAAATGCTCCCCGGGGCCTCTCTTTTGTTTGTACCAGTATTGTAGCATACATGCATAAAGGACACTGGGAAAATTGGACGCAGGGCAAAGCCGAAAAATGGCTCACCCTGCTCCTGCACATGTCCTAGAGGTGTTGATTACCATTCCCCCTCCAGGCCACCATGAACTCTTGGGTAAAAGGTAATTCAGCGGCTGAATTATGCTGTTTATATAGCAATTTGGGATCCGTCTTTTGACTGTACCCAAATAACTGTCTGAGCACTGTATAGCCGTAATTCCCATTACAGCCTGTGGCGGCGCATGGTGCGCTCACATTTTGCTGTGCGGTTTTGAGTTGTCTCGGTATTGTAACTCACCTGTCCTGGTGCTGCTCAGTGCGTTCCCCCCGGACTTCTCCCTGCTGGCTGCCTCTTTTCAGTGACCTGTCGCAGCGGAGATGTGGAGCACAGATGGGACAGGTGAGTTACAATACCGCTGAAAATGGTGCAGGTGTCACAAGAGGCATAGAATAGAGGAGAGAGGGGGAGGATCTGCAGAGCAGCATTTGGCTTGAGGGTCCTGGGGGCAAACTGTTGCAGGGGGTAGGGAGGGCCCAGGTTACCTTTGCCCCGGGGCCCCATTGCAGCTTAAACCAGCCCTGGAAACCTTATTACAGAAACCATTTCATTTTGAACCGTATTTTTCGGACTATAAGACGCTCCTGACCATAAGATGCACCCAGTTATAGAGGACAAAAACCAGAGGAAAATATATATATACTAAATCTGGTGCATCCATGGTGAAGGGGCATCTTGTGGAAATTTGCCCCCTTTGTACCTCATGCCCCCTTGTACCTCTTGTGTCTCCCTGTGTCCTCCTCTGTCCTGCTTGTGTCCTCTATGCCACTTTGTGTCCCCATTGTGTCCTCCTTTATGCCTCTTTGTGTCCCCATGTGTCCTCCTCTATGCCCCTTTGTGTCCCCATGTGTCCTCCTTTATGCCTCTTTGTGTCCCCCTGTGTCCTCCTCTATGCCCCTTTGTGTCCCCATGTGTCCTCCTTTATGCCTCTTTGTGTCCCCCTGTGTCCTCCTCTATGCACCTTTGTGTCCTCCTGTCCCCACATGTGTCTGCCTCTGTCCTCCTTGTGTCCTCCTCTATGCCCCTTTGTGTCCCCCTGTGTCCTTCGTTTGTCCCCCCGTGTCCTCCTCTGCATGGGCACCGTACAGGGAGTCCCCGAGTTGCGGCGGGTTGGAGATGCGTATTGGTAGGCATTCTTAAGTCAGGAACTCCCTGCATTTGGACTATAAGACGCAGTGACTTTTTCCCCCACTTTTTGTGTGAGTCTTATAGTCCAAAAAATACAGTAATTCAAACAAAATGTAATAGCTCAGAATGGGGGGGGGGGGGGGGGGGGGGGTGGCTGGAAAAGACCAAGGAGGTCATATTATTTACTGTAAGGAATCACCGGGCATGTCTAGTAATACGTTGGTGTCGTTCTGTGTTGCTGGGCATCTCAGAATTCTTCTATTCACTCCTTTTACCCCTCCGATGTGTATTTCAGGGGACAATCCCAAGACAGGCTGAAGAGAAGACTCTGTTTATGACCGCGTATGTCGCCATTGGGATGCAGAAATCTATCCACATCTGCAATCTGGCCGTAAGTTTGCTGTTGTGTCTTGTAGTCGGGAGCCGTGAACAGTGGTTTATTAGATGGGCAGCCCTTAGGAGAAGAAGCCAGGATGAACAACAATCAGGAGCTAGAAGAAATCCTGATTCACACTAAAGTGTTGTTAATAATGTAACAGTGACATCTACAGACCGGAAGCTGAAATACCACATTTCGCTCTGAGGCAGAGGGCCTTATTTTAAAGTGAATCTGAAGCGTCATTTAAAATAAAAAACAGATACCCAACAAAGGAGAGAGAAGGCTCTGGGTTCTATAGAGACTTCCCGTTCTCCTGCCGGTCTCCCCGTCCGCATGTGGGCGAAAAAAAAGCCAAAACCGCCTGCAGTGTGAACAAGCCCTTAAAGTGAGAAGTATATGGAGGCTGCCATATTGATTTCCTTTTAAGCAATACCAGTTGCCTGGCGGCCCTCCTGAGCTATCTGCCTGCAGAATCACACCAGAAACAAGCATGCAGCTAATCCTGTCAGATCTGACAATACTGTCAAACACCTGATCTGCTGCATGCTTGTTCAGGGTCTAGGGTGAAAAGTATTAGAGGCAGAGGATCAGCAGGACAGCCAGGCAACTGGTATTGCTAAATTGACATTTAGGCTTTATTCCCATTGCATTCCGTTCTCGTGGTCGTCTGCGTTGGGCATTTTTTTGACACTTTTTTTTTTTTAATTTTTGTGCGTCAGACGTTTTTGTTAAGCGCTTTTCTAAGCGCTTTTGCTGAGCAATTGCGTTTTTTCACTTCCTGACGTCAGTCAGAAAGTGAACTCTTTGATCCGGAAAAGAATAAATACAATGTATTTATTCTTAAAACCGCGAACGCAATCGCTACACCAAGCAATTTTGTGAGCGTTTTGCGTTTTCCTATACCTTCCATTGAAACGGAATCGCCTCAAAAACGTACCATGCAACCGCTTTTCTGAGCGGATCCGTAACAAACCGCTCAGATGTGAACTCTGTCATAGGGAATCATTGCACAAGCGCTTTCAGGGTGATTTTGAAAATCGCCAGTGCTTAAAAAATGTCAAAGACGCCCCTAGTGTGAACGAGTCATCAGAGTTTATTAACCTCCCTGGCGGTAAGCCCGAGCTGAGCTCGGGCTATGCCGCGCAGGGAGATATCTCAGCCCCTGGTGGGGCGATTTTCACCATGTAAAGTGCTGTGCGCCGATCGCCCGCACACAGCGGCAGAAGAGGGCCCCCCCGCCAGAGCCCTGCGCTGCCCGGACCAATGAGTTCCGGGCAGCGCTATGGGCTGGATCGAGTGCGCCTGGCGTCAGGGCGTCGGCTGACGTCCATGACGTCGTGCCGATCGTCGCCATGGCGACAGGAGAAGCCAAACAGGGGAACGCGTTATATATACGCGTTCCCCTGTTTGCTATTGTTGCCGGCGGCGATCGGACTAGAGGGCCACATGTGCCCTCTAGTGGTGTTTCATGTAGCTACCACTCTGGTAGCTTTACATGAAACAAAAAAAAATTAAAAAAAGTTTTTTTGACCATTTGAAAAAAAAAATTAACCGCCAGGGAGGTTAAACACATTTTGGTAAGAAAAAAAAAAATCAACATAAATTTACACAGATCTGTACATGAGTCCTGAAATAGGGACAAATGAGGAAGAAGGAGGGACAGAGGGATTTTGTTCCCAAAGAGGGACAGTCCCTCTGAAAAAGGGACATTTGGGATCTATGGGTACCCGGCATAGCAATGTAATGTAAGTGAACCTATACTGTCTATTCATGATACATAGCATTATAAATTGTTTATGGAATGAGTGATTATTTTAATTTCCAGAGAATAAGCAATGCCCTGGGACTTGCGGTAGATTACCTGGTTAAAGAATACAGCAATGCGCAGACAACCTACGTGCTGGCGCTCGCGGCATACGCACTCCAGATTACGCCCACGCCACTTCAGAAGCAACGCCAGATATTGGGCAAGCTGAAGGCCGAGGCACTCTCCAAAGGAGCAAGTAAGTCCCCTCTGACTTAATGGCCCCAATTCTGGTACGCTTAGTGTCCGTTTTACCGCATCAGTGGTATTTTTCCGCATGAGGATTTTCGTCATAATTTACCGCATGTGGTAAATTAGGTCATACAATGTGCGGTATTTTACCAAAAATTGGAATTCTCATGAAAAATAATAGACCTGCCTGTGTACCCAGGGCTGAGGCAGAGGCGAGAGAGGCTCCGGCCTCAGGACGCAGTATAGGAGGGGACGCACAACTCACTCACTTATTATTCAGCTATTGTGTTTGAAGCAGAGAGAAATAAGAAAAGGGAATGCATGTCACCCTGGACTCCGCACTTTCCTTCACTCCCCACATCCAAAACCTCACAAAGTTCTGCAACTTCCACCCCCGAAACACCTGCAAGATCCGCCCTTTCCTGACCTCTGCCACTACCAAACTCCTCATCCATGCCCTCATGATTTCCCGCCTCGACTACTGTAATGCCCTTCTGTCTGGTCTACCTATGACCCAAACAGCCCCACTGCAGTCCATCATGAATGCGACAGCCAGAATTATCCACTGCTCCCATTGCTCCAGCACGGCGGATCCCCTCCTAGAATCCCTCCACTGGCTTCCTATCTATGCTTCCATCCAGTGACTAAGTATTACCTTGTACTCATACTGTGCTGCGTGATCTGGTTTTTCTTGTATTCCTGTGTTGTCATTTTGCTGTATGTCACCCTAAATATTGTCTGTAACCTAAACGAATGTCCAGCGCTGCGTAATATGTTGGTGCTTTATAAATACAATAAATAAATAAAATAAATAAATGGCAGTGACTGCAAGCCAGATAACTAGAGATTCAGGTGTTGGGGTCCCTGAAATGCCTCTTAGTCTAATAGCAATCAGTGTGTGACGGCTGGGGTGGGAGGATTGGATGGGCGCACTTTGGTGTCTCCGGTCTGCCCGGCAGCACCGCCACCCTGAACTTAAAGCAGAGCGGCGGTACTGCAGTGCAAACAGACAGAGCCTTCGGCGCCTGGGACCTAGGAGAGGTGGGTGTGTGTGGGCTGCCTATAATCCTCCCCGCTCGGGCGCTGCGATCCAGAACGCTCCCAGGGGGTCGGGTGAAGTGGCGGAGGTGAGCGACTGCTCAGCCTGCAGGAGGGGGCCAACGATGAGAGTGAGAAGTTAGATACATGTCTAGGGGCTAGGAGAAGCCCCAGGAAAGCAATACTACATTTATTTTGTGGCCTCAGAAGTCCTTTAAAAAGACACTGAAGCGAAAAAAAAATATAATATAGTGATTTGGTTGTGTACTATGAATAATTACTAGAAGATTAGCAGCAAAGAAAATATTCTCATATTTTTATTTTCAGGTATATAGTGTTTTTTCTAACATTGCATCATTCTATAATATGTGCAGATTACACAACATTCAGCATTCAAAATGATTCTTTCAGAGCAGTCTGTGCACTAATGGCCTCTCCTCTAGCAGAGAAAAAGAAAACAGTTGAGATAATAAAAGTCAGATAACAGCCCTCTCCAATAAACTTGGTTGGAGAGTTAATGGCTTTTTTGCATAGAGATAACAACTGGAGTTTCTTAACTCTTCCTGTACAGGAAACAATTAGACTGATGTATCTGATCTTAATGTTTTATTTCTTAGCTGTACTACACATACAAATCATAATATCATCATTTTTTTTTCGCTTCAGTGTCTCTTTAAGCAGATCTATCGCCCCATGTAATAATTATGCAGTATGTTTCCCAAAAACATTTTTCAGCTGCGTGTGCACCAAACACAATTATCAGCCGTGTTTCTCGAAAAACATAATTAGTTAGAGAATCAGCCCCAATCAACATAGGCAGTGTTTGCCCCTAAAAGAAACAGAATTATGCTGCAACCCCAAACATAATTAGGCAACATGTTTCCAAAACATATTTAGGCAGTATTTCACATCAATAGGCAGGGGTCCCCACAAACATAAATAGAAAGAATCTTCCACCCTAAACCACCAAACATAAGTAGGCAGTGAAAAAATAGACAAAAGGCAGGGTAATTGCAGGCATCTGTAAGTCGCTGAGGATTTATACTGGTTTGTTATGTACATTTTAGCAATTGTACAGCCATTATTTAAAGTACCCCTGACCTCTCTTGAAAATAACATACGTTTAATGATTTTTTTATTAGCTATGCTGTGACATAAATCCCCCCCGTCCCCAGTTCTGCTCAGCTGAAATATTTGACTGGAGCAGAACGTTGAGGATGGGTGGGGAGGAAGTGTCAGTCCTTCCTCAGTAACGCCCCCTCCACTCGTCGCTATTAGTTCCTATCTGCACAGTGCACTGGGGAGCTGCGCTGTGTGCAGCTCTGGGGTAATTTAGCTCAGAACAATAGTGTACTAATACAGCTATTAGCATACTATCGTTCTCAGCTAAATTGCCCCAATATCACACACAGTGCAGCTCCGCAGCGCACTCTGCAGATAGGAACTAATAGCCGCGAGTGGAGGGGGCTTTACTGATGACGGGCAGAGAGGAGGAAGTACTGACACTTCCTTCCCGCCCATCAGCGGGCTCTGCATCACAGCTGAGCAGAGCGGGGGACAGAAGCGGCACTAAAGGGAAAGGATTGTGCTGTGACTCTTATGTCACAGCACAGATAATTTAAAAAAGCATTCAAATCATTTTATTTACAAACTAGGTCAAGGGTCACCTCTGAAACTCGGAAGACAATTCCAGTTTTAATTGGTTTATTCTACTATTTCCGTGGCTTGAGAACTTGCCTCCACAATCTGTTCATAGCATTCCAATTCTGTTGGCCCTCATGTTACGTGGAGGTGGTAAAATCGGCCAACCAAAATTGGATGAGTGGAGGACCCCATCAGGATTTTCGAATGTTTCTGAATATTTCCATGAATGTCGTAAAGTGTGACATGCGTCTCAACTTGTGCAGCTGAGCCTCCGGTGTACCGCTACTGGAAAGAAACATCAAAGAAAATAGACCCAGTCGTCCCAAGCGTGGACACAGCTATGATGGTGGAGACCACGGCTTACGCTCTTCTGGCGATCCTTAAGTCCGGCGATCGGGAGTACGCGAAACCGGTCGTGCAGTGGCTGAAAGAGAAGGAGCGATACGGTGGAGGATTCTATGGAACGCAGGTATAAGCGCTATTCTACTGGTACATAGGGACTTATTCACATAGCTTTTTTGTTAAATTATCTCACCTTATTTATTAACTCTTAATTTATCTCTCCTTAAAGACAAAACTCATGATTTATCTCTCCTTATCTGACATAACTCATGGTTTAGCTCACCTTATTTGACATAACTCATGGTTAAGCTCTCCTTATTTGACATAACTCGTGGTTAAGCTCTCCTTATTTGACCTAACTCATGGTTTAGCTCTCCTTATCTGACATAACTCATGGTTTAGCTCTCCTTATTTGACATAACTCATGGTTTAGCTCTCCTTATCTGACATAACTCATGGTTTAGCTCTCCTTATTTGACATAACTCATGGTTTAGCTCTCCTTATTTGACATAACTCATGGTTTAGCTCTCCTTATTTGACATAACTCATGGTTTAGCTCACCTTATTTGACATAACTCATGGTTTAGCGCTCCTTATTTGACATAACTCGTGGTTTAGCTCACCTTATTTGACATAACTCATGGTTTAGCGCTCCTTATTTGACATAACTCAAATAAGCAAGTACCAGTAGAATAGCAAGCAGAGGTGCTCTGCTTGCTATAACTTAATTGCTGTTGTTTATCCCCTGCTTATTGCCTGAATATATCTATATATTTACAGTCCTTGGTGTCTGCTTTAACGGAGGCGAGTCCACCACTTCCTCCCAGCAATTTTTTAAAAATGTTATGTACTTTTATCCTTCTGGCGCCTCTGTTCACCTACCAATATATTTGAGTCCACCCCAGGTGGAGGGGTGATCTACCCCCTTTCTTCCTATCTACAGAGAGCGACTTCTTAATCCTGAGTGAGGACAGGTCTAATCTCCTCACCTGCCTATTGAGTGGTTGCCTGAGCGGTAACCCATGTTTGTGAGTATTACCATCTCACTGTTTCATTTATCCAATCAATTTTGACATACTACACCATATTGGGCTCTCGAATTCTCTTCAAATTTATAACTCATGGTTTAGCTCTCCTTATTTGACATAACTCATGGTTTAGCTCTCCTTATCTGACATAACTCATGGCTTAGCTCTCCTTATTTGACATAACTCATGGTTAGCTCTCCTTATTTGACAAAACTCATGGGTTAGCTCTCCTTATCTGACATAACTCATGGCTTAGCTCTCCTTATTTGACATAACTCATGGCTTAGCTCTCCTTATTTGACATAACTCATGGTTTAGCTCTTCTTATTTGACATAACTCATGGGTTAGCTCTCCTTATCTGACATAACTCACGGTTTAGCTCTCCTTATTTGACACAACTCATGGGTTAGCTCTCCTTATCTGACACAACTCATGGTTTAGCTCTCCTTATTTGACATAACTCATGGTTTAGCTCTCCTTATTTGACATAACTCATGGCTTAGCTCTCCTTATTTGACATAACGCACGGGTTAGCTATCCTTATCTGACATAACTCATGGTTTAGTGCTCCTTATTTGACCTAACTCATGGTTTAGCTCTCCTTATTTGACATAACTCATGGCTTAGCTCTCCTTATTTGACATAACGCACGGGTTAGCTATCCTTATCTGACATAACTCATGGTTTAGTGCTCCTTATTTGACCTAACTCATGGTTTAGCTCTCCTTATTTGACATAACTCATGGTTTAGCTCTCCTTATTTGACATAGCTCATGGTTTAGCTCTCCTTATTTGACATAACTCATGGTTTAGCTGTCCTTATTTGACATAACTCATGGCTTAGCTCTCCTTATTTGACATAACGCACGGGTTAGCTATCCTTATCTGACATAACTCATGGTTTAGCGCTCCTTATTTGACCTAACTCATGGTTTAGCTCTCCTTATTTGACATAACTCATGGTTTAGCTCTCCTTATTTGACATAGCTCATGGTTTAGCTCTCCTTATTTGACATAACTCATGGTTTAGCTGTCCTTATTTGACATAACTCATGGTTTAGCTCTCCTTATTTGACATAGCTCATGGTTTAGCTCTCCTTATTTGACATAACTCATGGTTTAGCTGTCCTTATTTGACATAACTCATGGTTTCGCTCTCCTTATTTGACATAGCTTATGGTTTAGCTCTCCTTATTTGACATAACTCATGGTTTAGCTGTCCTTATTTGACATAACTCATGGTTTAGCTCTTCTTATTTGACATAGCTCATGGTTTAGCTCTCCTTATTTGACATAACCCATGGTTTAGCTCTCCTTATTTGACATAACGCACGGGTTAGCTCTCCTTATCTGACATAACTCATGGTTTAGCTCTCCTTATTTGACAGAACTCATGGTTTAGCTCTCCTTATTTGACATAACTCATGGTTTAGCTCTCCTTATTTGACATAACGCACGGGTTAGCTCTCCTTATCTGACATAACTCATGGTTTAGCTCTCCTTATTTGACATAACTCATGGTTTAGCTCTCCTTATCTGACATAACTCATGGTTTAGCTCTCCTTATATGACACAACTCATGGTTTAGCTGTCCTTATTTGACATAACTCATGGTTTAGCTCTCCTTATATGACACAACTCATGGTTTAGCTGTCCTTATTTGACATAACTCATGGTTTAGCTCTCCTTATTTGACATAGCTCATGCTTTAGCTCTCCTTATTTGACATAACCCATGGCTTAGCTCTCCTTATTTGACATAACACACGGGTTAGCTCTCCTTATCTGACATAACTCATGGTTTAGCTCTCCTTATTTGACATAACTCATGGTTTAGCTCTCCTTATCTGACATAACTCATGGTTTAGCTCTCCTTATCTGACATAACTCATGGTTTAGCTCTCCTTATTTGACATAACTCATGGTTTAGCTCTCCTTATCTGACATAACTCATGGTTTAGCTCTCCTTATCTGACATAACTCATGGTTTAGCTCTCCTTATTTGACATAACTCATGGTTTAGCTCTCCTTATCTGACACAACTCATGGTTTAGCTGTCCTTATTTGACATAACTCATCGTTTAGCTCTCCTTATCTGACATAACTCATGGTTTAGCTCTCCTTATCTGACATAACTCATGGTTTAGCTGTCCTTATTTGACATAACTCATCGTTTAGCTCTCCTTATTTGACATAACTCAAGGTTTAGCTCTCCTTATTTGTTTATCTCCTGCATTAGCACTCCTTACAGTTAAGGTGAAAAATAAGTCATCTTTGTGAATCAAACCCTTTATGTGTTGCATCTTATTTTGCTATTATTAGACACTCTGTAATGTGACTAGTCCCTTTTATTCCCAGGACACCATAGTATCTTTGGAAGCGCTGACAGAAGTCGCCATCTTGGAGGCCAAGCTGAAATTGGACATGGAAGTAACAGTCAATTACAGAAAGTCTGGACCATTCAAGAACTACAGACTGACCGAAAAGAATCCATTCGCCAAGCCTGTTGAGGTAATGTTTTACTCTAAAGCAAATCTACGCTCGCCCTTGCATGGCTGCCATGTTGTATTACCGATATTATCCTCCAGCAGGATAGTGTCAGGCCACTTTCACACCTGTGCGGTGCGTTTTCCTGGTTTACCCCATGGTTACGCTACACTAGTGTTGGGCGAACAGTGTTCGCCACTGTTCGGGTTCTGCAGAACATCACCCTGTTCGGGTGATGTTCGAGTTCGGCCGAACACCTGACGGTGCTCGGCCAAACCGTTCGGCCATATGGCCGAACTAAGAGCGCATGGCTGAACGTTCCCCGAACGTTCGGCTAGCGCTGTGATTGGCCGAACGGGTCACGTGGTTCGGACCCGAACGCGCTCTGATTGGCCGAACGGTCACGTGGTTCGGGTAAATAAATACCCGAACCACGTCATATCTCCGCCATTTGTCTGTGGGTTTAGCTTTGGGTAGGCAGGCAGGGTAGTTCGCGCTCCAGCCACGCTAGCCAGGGTCCCCCCTGTCATTGTGTCACTGCTGGGAACAGTAGTACACCGCTTGCTCAGCCACACTATATAGCATTCTGTTTACTGCCACTCTGTGTACCTCGCTCAGCCACACTATATAGCATTCTGTTTACTGCCACTCTGTGTCTGCTGGGAATAGTAGTACACCGCTTGCTCAGCCACACTATATAGCATTCTGTTTACTGCCACTCTGTGTACCTCGCTCAGCCACACTATATAGCATTCTGTTTACTGCCACTCTGTGTCTGCTGGGAATAGTGGTACACCGCTCGCTCAGCCACACTATATAGCATTCTGTTCACTGTTCTGTGTCTGCTTGGAATAGTGGTACACCGCTCGCTCAGCCACACTATATAGCATTCTGTTCACTGTTCTGTGTCTGCTGGGAATAGTGGTACACCGCTCGCTCAGCCACACTATATAGCATTCTGTTCACTGTTCTGTGTCTGCTGGGAATAGTGGTACACCGCTCGCTCAGCCACACTATATAGCATTCTGTTCACTGTTCTGTGTCTGCTGGGAATAGTGGTACACCGCTCGCTCAGCCACACTATATAGCATTCTGTTTACTGTTCTGTGTCTGCTGGGAATAGTGGTACACCGCTCGCTCATCCACACTATATAGCATTCTGTTCACTGTTCTGTGTCTGCTGGGAATAGTGGTACACCGCTCGCTCAGCCACACTATATAGCATTCTGTTCACTGTTCTGTGTCTGCTGGGAATAGTGGTACACCGCTCGCTCAGCCACACTATATAGCATTCTGTTCACTGTTCTGTGTCTGCTGGGAATAGTGGTACACCGCTCGCTCAGCCACACTATATAGCATTCTGTTCACTGTTCTGTGTCTGCTTGGAATAGTGGTACACCGCTCGCTCAGCCACACTATATAGCATTCTGTTTACTGTTCTGTGTCTGCTGGGAATAGTGGTACACCGCTCGCTCAGCCACACTATATAGCATTCTGTTTACTGTTCTGTGTCTGCTGGGAATAGTGGTACACCGCTCGCTCAGCCACACTATATAGCATTCTGTTCACTGTTCTGTGTCTGCTGGGAATAGTGGTACACCGCTCGCTCAGCCACACTATATAGCATTCTGTTCACTGTTCTGTGTCTGCTGGGAATAGTGGTACACCGCTCGCTCAGCCACACTATATAGCATTCTGTTTACTGTTCTGTGTCTGCTGGGAATAGTGGTACACCGCTCGCTCATCCACACTATATAGCATTCTGTTCACTGTTCTGTGTCTGCTGGGAATAGTGGTACACCGCTCGCTCAGCCACACTATATAGCATTCTGTTCACTGTTCTGTGTCTGCTGGGAATAGTGGTACACCGCTCGCTCAGCCACACTATATAGCATTCTGTTCACTGTTCTGTGTCTGCTGGGAATAGTGGTACACCGCTCGCTCAGCCACACTATATAGCATTCTGTTTACTGTTCTGTGTCTGCTGGGAATAGTGGTACACCGCTCGCTCAGCCACACTATATAGCATTCTGTTTACTGTTCTGTGTCTGCTGGGAATAGTGGTACACCGCTCGCTCAGCCACACTATATAGCATTCTGTGTACTGTTCTGTGTCTGCTGGGAACAGTAGTACACCGCTCGCTCAGCCAGAGTATATAGCATTGTGTTTACTGCCACTCTGTGTACACCGCTCAGCCAGACTATATACCATTGTTTACTGACACTCTGTGTACACCGCTCAGCCAGACTATATACCATTGTTTACTGCCACTCTGATTCTGCTGGGAACAGTAGTACACCGCTCACTCAGCCAGACTATATAGCATTGTGTTTACTGCCACTCTGTGTACACCGCTCAGCCAGACTATATACCATTGTTTACTGACACTCTGTGTACACCGCTCAGCCAGACTATATACCATTGTTTACTGAAACTCTGTGTACACCGCTCAGCCAGACTATATACCATTGTTTACTGCCACTCTGATTCTGCTGGGAACAGTAGTACACCGCTCGCTCAGCCAGACTATATACCATTGTTTACTGACACTATATAGCAGACTATATAGCATTGTGTGTACACCGCTCAGCCAGACTATATACCATTGTTTACTGACACTCTGTGTACACCGCTCAGCCAGACTATATACCATTGTTTACTGCCACTCTGATTCTGCTGGGAACAGTAGTACACCGCTCGCTCAGCCAGACTATATACCATTGTTTACTGACACTCTGTGTACACCGCTCAGCCAGACTATATACCATTGTTTACTGCCACTCTGATTCTGCTGGGAACAGTAGTACACCGCTCGCTCAGCCAGACTATATACCATTGTTTACTGACACTATATAGCAGACTATATAGCATTGTGTGTACACCGCTCAGCCAGACTATATACCATTGTTTACTGACACTCTGTGTACACCGCTCAGCCAGACTATATACCATTGTTTACTGCCACTCTGATTCTGCTGGGAACAGTAGTACACCGCTCGCTCAGCCAGACTATATACCATTGTTTACTGACACTCTGTGTACACCGCTCAGCCAGACTATATACCATTGTTTACTGCCACTCTGATTCTGCTGGGAACAGTAGTACACCGCTCGCTCAGCCAGACTATATAGCATTGTGTTTACTGCCACTCTGTGTACACCGCTCAGCCACACTATATAGCATTGCGTACTCTGCCAGTCAGTGTGTATATTGCTGGGATCAGTAATACTCCACTCACCGTCAACCACTATATGAGCTCAACATGAGTTCCCCAGAGACCTCCGCTGTGAGCAGCACTCCCAACAACAGCAACAGCCAACGCCCCACGCAAGCTATAACATCCACCCCAGCAGCCAGTGGTCAGCAGCAGCCCTCCCCGGAGGAGAACGTTGTGTCCATCAGTCCGTCGCCAGAGCGATTAATGAGGGCTGCCATTGAGGAGATGATGGGGCCTGATGTGGAGGAGGAGGTCTGGCTCAGGCCAGCATCCCAAGTTAATGTTGAGGACGATGAGGGGTCTGTGTCTGGGGATGTTGGGGTGGCAGAGGTGGTGGGTGGGTCAGACTCAGGAGAAGAGTTGTATGATGAGGATGATGATCGGGACCATCTGTATGTGCCTCAGAGTCCGACCCCGGAAAACATGTTGTATCGTGTGTTTAGGTACTAAAATCTGCGTTCCCTCCCAGTAGTGTTGGGCGAACAGTGTTTGCCACTGTTCGGGTTCTGCAGAACATCACCCTGTTCGGGGTGACTATATAGCAGACTATATAGCATTGTGTTTAATGCCACTCTGTGTACACGGCTCAGCCACACTATATAGCATTGTGTTTACTTCCACTCTGTGTCTGCTGGGAACAGTAGTACACCGCTCACCCGCCACTGTATAGCATTGTGCTCTGTGTCACTGCTGACAATAGTGGTACACCGCTCACCCACCACTGTATAGCATTTCTGTACTGCCACTGTACTGCTGCCAGTCAGCGTGTACTTTAAGGATAAGTGAAATGAGGAAGAAATCCGGTGAAAGAGGGAGGGGCAAGGGAAGAGGTGTTTCCCCTGACGGTTCACGTACAGGCCACAGGGGAGCACCCAAGAAAACCCACTCAATACTGCCCATGTTGTCCAGGACAACAACCCTCACAGATCCAAAAGAACAGGACCAGATAATTACTTGGATGACCTCTCAAGCGTCCAGCAGTGGGTTAAGCAGCACCAGCACATCACGCACGAGGTCCGAGTCCTCAGCCAGTTAAAGTCTGGGCTTTCTTTGAAGACTGCACTGAGGATGTTACCATGGCGATTTGCAAGGTGTGCAAGACCCGCCTGAGCAGGGGGAAAAGTATTAACAACCTCTCCACCACCAGCATGAGCCGCCACATTCTATCCAAACATCCCACTCTGTGGGCAAACGCGGCAGGACAGGGTACCACCAGCAACACTGCCTCCCTTGGGTTCACCAGACTCACCACCAGACCCGCCTCAGCAGCAGCAGTAGCCCAGCCATTGCGTGGTTCACAACATTCACAAACATCAGACGATGCTGACACTGTCACTTTCCGGACTAGTGCTCTTGAGGTCTCCCAGTGTTCATCAAACACAACAACCAACAGCCCTTCGGTGTGCAGCGCTACGGTTGAGTTGTCTGTCTCTGAGATGTTTGAGCACAAGAGGAAATTGCCAGCAAATGACCCCCGGGCCGTGGCAGTAACAGCCAGCCAGCATAGCCAAGCTTCTGGCCTGCGAAATGCTGCCATATCGAGTGGTGGAGACAAACAGCTTCAAGGGCATGATGTCAGTGGCCATCCCACGTTACGTGGTTCCCAGCCGCTACCACTTTGCGCGCTCTGCAGTGCCTGAGTTGCATGAGCACGTGGTCAGCTAAATAACCCGAAGCTTGAAGAATGCCGTTGCCTGCAAGGTTCACCTCACCACTGACACCTGGACGAGTGCGTTCGGCCAGGGTCGATACATCTCCCTTACCGCGCACTGGGTGAACCTTGTGGAGCCTGGCAGCGATTCCTCACCTGCTACGGCGCGGGTGTTGCCCACGCCGCAAACAGCTGGATAACAACAGCAGCACCTACCTCTCTGACTCCTTCTCCTCCAACGCATCTCAAAGCTGTACCTCATCCGGAAATGCTAACCCAGCACCAGCAGCAGTAGGATCGTGGAAGCAGTGCAGCACAGCTGTTGGCATGCGTCAGCAAGCGTTGCTGAAGCTGATCTGCCTTGGGGATAAGCAGCACACAGGGGAGGAAATTTGGAGGGGAATAAAGGAACAGACGGATTTGTGGCTGGCACCGCTGGACCTGAAACCGGGCATGAAGCTAGACACCTGGCACGAACTGGCAATGTACGCAATAGAGGTGCTGGCTTGCCCGGCAGCCAGCGTTATGTCGGAACGCTGTTTCAGTGCTGCCGGAGGCATCATCACAGATCGGCGTATCCGCCTCTCCACAGAAAATGCAGACCGTCTGACTCAAATTAAAATGAATCAATCCTGGATTGGAAACAACTACGCAACACTCCTGGACCCCAACCAAGTAACATGACCGATGAACATCTGGGATGGTTTAGCGTTTCCGGTCCCTGTTTATTGAACCTCTCATCTGTATTACATTTATGACTGCATGGCGGCAAAAAGCATTGCTGCTATATCCGCACGCTTTTTGTCCTCATGCAAGGCCTGGGTTGTTGTGTCTCACAAAGCGTGGCCTTCTCCTCCTGCGCCTCCTCCTGTTCCATCACGTGTGCTGCTGCTGCTGCTGCTGGGTTACCGTTGCCGGTCCCTGTTTATGGAACCTCTTATCTTTATTACATTTATGACTGCATGGCGGTACAAAGCATGCTATCCGCACGCTTTTTGTCCTCATGCAAGGCCTGGGTTGTTGTGTCTCACAAAGCGTGGCCTTCTCCTCCTGCGCCTCCTCCTGTTCCATCACGTGTGCTGCTGCTGCTGCTGCTGCTGGGTTACCGTTGCCGGTCCCTGTTTATGGAACCTCTTATCTTTATTACATTTATGACTACATGGCGGTACAAAGCATGCTATCCGCACGCTTTTTGTCCTCATGCAAGGCCTGGGTTGTTGTGTCTCACAAAGCGTGGCCTTCTCCTCCTGCGCCTCCTCCTGTTCCATCACGTGTGCTGCTGCTGCTGCTGCTGCTGCTGGGTTACCGTTGCCGGTCCCTGTTTATGGAACCTCTTATCTTTATTACATTTATGACTACATGGCGGTACAAAGCATGCTATCCGCACGCTTTTTGTCCTCATGCAAGGCCTGGGTTGTTGTGTCTCACAAAGCGTGGCATTCTCCTCCTGCGCCTCCTCCTGTTCCATCACGTGTGCTGCTGCTGCTGGGTTAGCGTTGCCGCGTGGTCCCTGTTTATGGAACCTCTTATCTTTATTACATTTATGACTACATGGCGGTACAAAGCATGCTATCCGCACGCTTTTTGTCCTCATGCAAGGCCTGGGTTGTTGTGTCTCACAAAGCGTGGCCTTCTCCTCCTGCGCCACCCTCCTCCTGTTCCATCACGTGTGCTGCTGCTGGGTTAGCGTTGCCGCGTGGTCCCTGTTTATTGAACCACTTATCTTTATTACATTTATGACTGCATGGTGGTACAAAGCATGCTATCCGCACGCTTCTTGTCCTCATGCAAGGCCTGGGTTGTTGTGTCTCAAAGCGTGGCCTTCTCCTCCTGCGCCACCCTCCTCCTGTTCCATCACGTGTGCTGCTGCTGGGTTAGCATTACCGGTCCCTTTTCCTGGAACCTCTTATATGTATTACATTTATGACTGCATGCCGACAAAAAGCATGTTACCTGTGCAAAGAAAACAGACATTTCCCGCATTTAAAAGACAGTTTTCCCTTTGAAACTTTAAAATCGATTTTCTCAAAAACTATAAGCTCTTTTTGCTAAAAAAATTTTTCCTCTTGTACCCACTCCCAAGGTGCACATACCCTGTAAATTTGGGGTATGTAGCATGTAAGGAGGCTTTACAAACCACAAAAGTTCGGGTCCCCATTGACTTCCATTATGTTCGGAGTTCGGGTCGAACACCCGAACATCGCGGCCATGTTCGGCCTGTTCGGCCCGAACCCGAACATCTAGATGTTCGCCCAACACTACGCTACACCAATGAAAGTCTATGGACAGTGGTGTATCTAGGCAAGACAGCGCCCATGGCTAATACTAAAATTGCACCCCCCTCCCCCACAGACACACACCCCCACACCTACAAGCAACAGCAACCTGTCTAACCTTTCTGGACAGAGTAACCCATTCATGCATTCACACACACAAGTACCAGAATGTAGCAGACACTAATAAATGATGCTATCCTGCTGATCCTAAACCATAGCCCCTGAACAAGCATACAGATCAAATGTCTATGACACTTCTAACAAGATTAGCTGCATGCTTGTTTCAGGTGTGTGATTTAGACCCTACTGACCAGAAAGATGGCAGGTCTGCCAGGCAACTGGTATTGTTAAAAAGGAAATAAAAATGGCAGCCACCACTCTCATATGAATGAAAACAATGAAACATTTGCAGTGATGATTACAGAACAAAAGCCTGACTACCTGTTACATATCAGAAGGTAGATACTGAGCTAGAAATAAAGTGCATTTTGACATTTGAGATAAGACTGTGTAGAAGAGAGAAGAGCTGGCCACAGAGATGCCAGCAGGGTAGCGGTTAAAGTGCAGAGAGTGTCATTAGTAAAAGTAAGTAAACACAGCACACTGAGATAAGGCTGAGGAATGTGTGAATGACTGAGAGGAGAATGAATGGGAGATCCTGTGACCTCCAGACCAGGAGCATCTGCCGCTATCTCAGGGGACTGAGACATGATCTGTGGTAGGGGGGAGCACAGGAGGAGGGCTGCCAGGACAGGGAAAGAGGGAAAAGTTTTGATCCCAAACCTCAATAGCTTCTAATGTAGATCTATGACAAAGACTGAGACAGCCAGGCTGCTGAGTGATTGTTACTCCCTTATGCTGGATACACACTATGAGATTTTATGGACAATTTACTGTCAGATCGATTATTTCCAACATGTCCGATTTGCTTTCCGATCGATTTCCGAGCATTTTCCGATTGATTTCCGTTAACTTTAATAGAAGATCGATCAGAAAATGCTCGGAAATTGTTCGGAAAGCAAATTGGACATGTCGGAAATAATCGATTTGACAGTACATCGACCATAAAATCTCATAGTGTGTACCCAGCATTAGACTCAGAAATGCTGCCAGCAGGAGGTAGCTAGTGCCAGGTGTCAGTTGGAGGTAGATAGTGCCAGGTATCAGTTGGAGGTAGCTAGTGCCAGGTATCAGTTGGAGGTAGATAGTGTCAGGTATTAGCTGGAGGTAGATAGTCTCCGGTATCAGTAGGAGGGAGCTAGTGTCAGGTATTAGTTGGAGGTAGATAGTGTGAGGTATTAGCTGGAGGTAGATAGTGTCCGGTACCAGTTGGAGGTAGATAGTGTGAGGTATTAGCTGGAGGTAGATAGTGCCAGGTATCAGTTGGGTGTAGATAGTGTCAGGTATCAGTTGGAGGTAGCTAGTGCCAGGTATCAGTTGGAGGTAGCTAGTGCCAGGTATCAGTTGGAGGTAGCTAGTGCCAGGTATCAGTTGGAGGTAGATAGTGTCAGGTATCAGTTGGAGGTAGATAGTGCCAGGTATCAGTTGGGTGTAGATAGTGTCAGGTATCAGTTGGAGGTAGCTAGTGCCAGGTATCAGTTGGAGGTAGCTAGTGCCAGGTATCAGTTGGAGGTAGATAGTGTCAGGAATCAGTTGGAGGTAGATAGTGTCAGGTATCAGTTGGAGGTAGATAGTCTCCGGTATCAGTTAGAGGGAGATAGTGTCAGGTATCAGTTGGAGGTAGATAGTGTCAGGTATCAGTTGGGGGTAGATAGTCTCCGGTATCAGTTGGAGGGAGATAGTGTCAGGTATCAGTTGGAGGTAGATAGTGTCAGGTATCAGTTGGAGGTAGATAGTGTCAGGTATCAGTTGGAGGCAGATAGTGTCAGGTATCAGTTGGAGGTAGATAGTCTCCGGTATCAGTTGGAGGTAGATAGTCTCCGGTATCAGTTGGAGGTAGATAGTGTCAGTTGTCAGTTGGAGGGAGATAGTGTCAGGTATCAGTTGGAGGTAGATAGTGTCCGGTATCAGTTGGATGAAGATGGTCTCTGGTATCAGTTGGAGGTACAGTGGCTTGCAAAAGTATTCGGCCCCCTTGCAGTTTCCCACATTTTGTCACATTACTGCCACAAACATGAATCCATTTTATTGGAATTCCACGTGAAAGACCAATACAAAGTGGTGTACACGTGAGAAGTGGAACGAAAATCTTACATTATTCCAAACATTTTTTTACAAATAAATAACTGCAAAGTGGGGTGTGCGTAATTTTTCAGCCCCCTGAGTCAATACTTTGTAGATCCACCTTTTGCTGCAATTACAGCTGCAGTCTTTTAGGGCCTAGGTCAGGGGTCTGCAACCCGCGGCTCCGGAGCCGCATGCGGCTCTTTTTCACCTTCGCCGCGGCTCCTAGGCGGCTCCAGTGTCAGTGGCTGCGGCGCACGAGACGTGTGCTGTCGCTGGCCGGCAGCCTATCAGAGAGGCCGCCGGACCAGTGCAGTGTAGGGCTTCGGGCGGCCATTTTCCCGTAGCCCTGCAGTGTAATGCAGGCAGGACGTGACGTAGGAAGAGGATCGTGGGAGTTGCGGGCCACAAGGTCAGGACCGGAGGTCGGGACAGGAGGAGATCGTGACAGGAGGTCTTCTGACTAGGTGAGTAAATGGGTTTTTCTTTTCAGATATGCTGAAGGATTGTGCATATGGGGGTCAGATCTGCTGAAGGATTGTGCATATGGGGGTCATATCTGCTAACGATTTGTGCATATGGGGGTCATATCTACTGAAGGATTGTGCATATGGGGGTCATAACTGCTAACGATTTGTGCATATGGGGGTCATATCTGCTAACGATTTGTGCATATGGGGCTCATATCTGCTAACGATTTGTGCATATGGGGGTCATATCTGCTAACGATTTGTGCATATGGGGGTCATATCTGCTAACGATTTGTGCATATGGGGGTCATATCTGCTAACGATTTGTGCATATGGGGGTCATATCTGCTGAAGGCTTGTGGATATGGGGGTCATATCTGATGAAGGCTTGTGCATATGGGGGTCATATCTGCTAACGATTTGTGCATATGGGGGTCATATCTGCTAACGAGTTGTGCATATGGGGGTCATATCTGCTAACGATTTGTGCATATGGGGGTCATATCTGCTAACGATTTGTGCATATGGGGGTCATATCTGCTGAAGGCTTGTGCATATGGGGGTCATATCTGATGAAGGCTTGTGCATATGGGGGTCATATCTGCTAACGATTTGTGCATATGGGGGTCATATCTGCTGAAGGATTGTGCATATGGGGGTCATAACTGCTAACGATTTGTGCATATGGGGGTCATATCTGCTAACGATTTGTGCATATGGGGGTCATATCTGCTAACGATTTGTGCATATGGGGGTCATATCTGCTAACGATTTGTGCATATGGGGGTCATATCTGCTGAAGTCTTGTGCATATGGGGGTCATATCTGATAAAGGCTTGTGCATATGGGGGTCATATCTGCTAACGATTTGTGCATATGGGGGTCATATCTGCTAACGATTTGTGCATATGGGGGTCATATCTGCTAACGATTTGTGCATATGGGGGTCATATCTGCTAACGATTTGTTTTATAATGGTTTTGCGGCTCCCAGTTTTTTTTCTCTTTTCGGAAACTGGTCCAAGTGGCTCTTTATGTCTTAAAGGTTGCAGACCCCTGGCCTAGGTTCTCAACATGTGGTACGCGTACCCCAGGGGGTACTTCTGATGGTCCCAGGGGGTACTCCGACTTGACATACTTACCCAAGAACAATAAATTTAGAGTTTTAGAAGTTGATAAATGTTAAACAGCAACAAATTAGCATTTTAGTTAATTAAAAGCAATAGTAAATGCTTGAAATTGTTTAAAACCAATTATCATGTACTATGATTAAATATATATTTGTCGAGGGGTACTTGTGATCATGTTTACTATGCTAGGGGGTACTTGGTGAGTACAGGGTTTTAAAAGGGGTACATACCTTGTCACTCTTCCATAAAATCCAACTTTGTACAGTGCATGACTAATAGTTGTCCTATGGACAGATTCCCCCACCTGAGCTGTAGATCTCTGCAGTTCATCCAGAGTCACCATGGGCCTCTTGACTGCATTTCTGATCAGCGCTCTCCTTGTTCGGCCTGTGAGTTTAGGTGGACGGCCTTGTCTTGGTAGGTTTACAGTTGTGCCATACTCCTTCCATTTCTGAATGATCGCTTGAACAGTGCTCCGTGGGATGTTCAAGGCTTTGGAAATCATTTTGTAGCCTAAGCCTGCTTTACATTTCTCAATAACTTTATCCCTGACCTGCCTGGTGTGTTCTTTGGACTTCACAGTGTTGTTGCTCCCAATATTCTCTTAGACAACCTCTGAGGCCCTCACAGAGCAGCTGTATTTGTACTGACATTAGATTACACACAGGTGCACTCTATTTAGTCATTAGCACCCATCAGGCAATGTCTATGGGCAACTGACTGCACTCAGACCAAAGGGGGCTGAATAATTACGCACACCCTACTTTGTAGTTATTGATTTGTAAAAAAAAATTTGGAATCATGTATGATTTTCGTTCCACTTCTCACGTGTACACCACTTTGTATTTGTCTTTCACATAAAATTCCAATAAAATGGATTGATGTTTGTGGCAGTAATGTGACAAAATGTGGAAAACTTCAAGGGGGCCGAATACTTTTGCAAGCCACTGTAGATAGTGTCAGGTATCAGTTGGAGGTAGATAGTGTCAGGTATAAGCTGGAGGTAGATAGTGTCAGGTATCAGCTGGAGGTAGATAGTGTCAGGTATCAGCTGGAGGTAGATAGTGTCAGGTATCAGCTGGAGGTAGATAGTGCCAGGTATCAGCTGGAGGTAGATAGTGCCAGGTGTCAGTTGGAGGTAGGTAGTGTCAGGTATCAGTAGGAGGTAGATAGTGCCAGGTGTCAGTTAGGGGTAGGGCCCTTTTACACTTAATCAGTTGCTCTCAGTTAAAATGGAAAGAAAACTGATTTTCAAAGTAATGCCCATGTTTTCCTATGGCACCTTTCACACTTAATGTGTTTTAACTGAAATCTTCTTCCCAATGCACTGGTATGGAAAAAACGCGTACCAACGCGCACTAACGCGTACTAATGTACACTAACGCATACCAATTGATTAAGTGTAAACGGGGCCGTAGAGTGGTGATAAATCTTCAGACATCTAATTGGCAATCATCCATTTATATATTTCTTGCAGGTTCCGATTCAAGAAGATCTCCTCGTCAGTACAAGGAGTGCCTATGGGGTCGTTAGAGGAAATGTATGTACCTATCATAATAGCACAGGACTCCGAACGCCCAACCAAGTGTCTAGCGTGAAACTGTTTTTCTGTGTAGTAGACCATAAAATATGCCCTGTGCCTTTATGTAGGGCCTTCATTTCAGGAAATTGCAGCTGAAGGCGCTCGGGGCCGTCCCAGACAATCACGCAGTTCAGCCATCCATGGAATGCCAGGGGCGTTGCTAGGATCCTGAGATCCGGGGCATGGGCACTCCAGATGAAAAATGGGTGTGGCCATTTATCAGAATGTGGGTGTGGTCATGGGTGGGGCCAAATTTACATGAACTTAACAGCGGTCTAAGTAAGCCTGCCCAGCAAAATGTTGGATGAAGCCCTCCTCTACATTAATACAGAAAAGAAAAAAAATGTAGCATATCACATAAATAGGCAGTGTCACGTAAACATATGGGACATGCTGGCTGCTGGGTGGTGACATGCTGGAAGCTGAGGTGCCTGGAGCCTCCATATAGAGCATGCAGGTGGCACGTGGCACCACGTGCAAAGTGCCACGTGCCAAGTAAGTGTCATGTGCCACTGCCACGTGCCACGTCCGGCATGCTCCTGGCAGACGTTACACCTGCTGCTGCTGCATTGCCCTGCTCCTGCTGCCTGTGCTGCTCCCACCACCTCCAGGGTGCCACAGGCCACTGCTGCTGTACTGATACCATCTATATTTAACCCAAAACACAATTGCTGTGGAGGTGTCTGGGCTGAAAACTGTCATGTCCCAGTTGTGCGGTTGGACTTTGGACACAATGTGGGCTGCACGACCGCTGTCTGGAACCTAGTCCTGATGTTAATTGACAGCCATTTTTTTTGGTGGGGGGGGGGGATTTTAAGTCCCCACATCATCAATTAGTGTTTCCCTTTACAAAATAATGATGCTATATGCCTCATTTACCCTAAAAAATGTTTTTAAAGCAATTTAACCTCCTTAGCGGTAACCCTGTGCTGGACACGGGGTAAGCTGCCGCGGAGGATATCTCAGGCCCTGCTGGGCCGATTTGCATACATTTTTTTTCAAACACGCAGCTAGCACTTTGCTAGCTGCGTGTTTGGTCCGATCGCCGCCGATCCGCCGCTACCCGCCGCGATACAGGCCCCCCCCCCCCCGCATACCCCTTGCGCAGCCTGGCCAATCGCCGCCAGGCTGCGCTATGGGGTGGATCGGGACTACCTGTGACGTCACAACGTAAATGACGTCACTTCGTTCGTCGCCATGGCGACGGGGAAGCCATCAAGGAAATCTCGTTTAGAACGGGATTTCCTTATGGGCAAGCGCCGGCAGTGATCAGACGGTACTACGGGACGCCGCAGGGATGGGGGGAAAAAATCCTCATACCCTGGTGCTGACATCACACTGTGGGAGGGGTTTCACCACCATATTAGCTATACAGAGCCCCGTTTGAGAAAAGGTAAAGAGTTCTGGTGGGAAAGGGGGTATCAGCTACTGATTGGGATGAAGTTCAGTCCTTAGTTACAGGTCCTCTTTAAACCGTGTGCACCTGTGCAATTGATGTTTGTGTCCCGCAGGTGAGGACCGTCTACAATCTCATCAGCCCTCCGGAGGAGAACTGCTTTTTCGAGCTGAAGACGCAGAAGATTATTCCACGTACGAATCACGTGTCTGTTTATTGGTGATGTAATGTCACTGGCAAGGGCATATTTCTAACGTTATGTGAACTTTCTAGCACTTGTCCAGCTTATGAGAACCTTACCAGGGCCAGATTTAGGCCTAGGCCGCCTAGGCCACGGCCTAGGGCACCACAATAACAATGGCACCAAAGCAGCAGACTAAACTGACGGAGCATTTGTAAGCTTGCAAATGCTGCAATGCAGGGAGATCAGGCGAGCGCCTGACCGCAGCACTCAGCTGCCAGCCGCCTGTGCAGCAGCCATCTTGCTCTCTCTGCACGTTTGCATTGTGGCCGGCGGCTATGGACTTGGGTAGCATTGGAGCCAGAGGGGGAAGAGGAAGCTTCTGCACTGGAGATGAGTGGAGAAATGAGTGACACAGATGGCTGCTGCAGTGTGAAGGCGAGCTGGCTGCCTATACTGAAAGGGAGGGTGGTGGGGAGGAGGGATTAAGGGGGTCATCTGACTACCTATACTGGAGGAAAAGGGGTCATCTGGCTACCTATATTGGGGGTCATCAGGCTACCTATACTAGAGGGAAGGGAGGAGGGGTCATCTCGCTACCTATACTGAAGGGAAGGGGGGAGGGGTCACCTCGCTTTCTATACTGAAGGGAAGGGGGGAGGGGTCATCTGGCTACCTATACTGAAGGGAAGGGAGGAGGGGTCATCTCGCTACCTATACTTGAGGGAAGGGGGAGGGGTCATCTCGCTACCTATACTGAAGGGAAGGGGGAGGGGTCATCTGGCTACCTATACTAGAGGGAAGGGAGGAGGGGTCATCTCGCTACCTATACTGAAGGGAAGGGGGGAGGGGTCACCTCGCTACCTATACGGAAGGGGGGAGGGGTCATCTCGCTACCTATACTGAAGGGAAGGGAGGAGGGGTCATCTCGCTACCTATACTTGAGGGAAGGGGGAGGGGTCATCTCGCTACCTATACTGAAGGGAAGGGGGAGGGATCATCTCGCTACCTATACTGAAGGGAAGGGAGGAGGGGTCATCTCGCTACCTATACTTGAGGGAAGGGGAAGGGGTCATCTCGCTACCTATACTGAAGGGAAGGGGGAGGGGTCATCTCGCTACCTATACTGAAGGGAAGGGAGGAGGGGTCATCTCGCTACCTATACTTGAGGGAAGGGAGGAGGGGTCATCTCGCTACCTATACTGAAGGGAAGGGGGAGGGGTCACTTCATTACCTATACTGAAGGGAAGGGGAGGGGTCATCCAGCTACCTATACTGGAGGGAAGGGGGAGGGGTCATCTCGCTACCTATACTGGAGGGAAGGGGGGAGGAGTCATCTGGCTACCTATACTGAAGGGAAGGGGGGAGTAGTCATCTCGCTACCTATACTGAAGGGAAAGGGGTAAGGGTCATCTGGCTACCTATACTAGAGGGAAGGGGGAGGGGTCATCTGGCTACCTATACTAGAGGGAAGGGGGAGGGGTCATCTCGCTACCTATACTGAAGGGGGGCGGCTGGTGACAGTGGCCTTGGGCGGTAAAGAGTACAAATCCGGCCCCTAACACGGAGGTAGGAGGCGCCCAGGTGGGTAATCCGGCCCTGATCCTTACAACCTTTGCGCCGCTCTCACTAGGACGATTGCTGCTAATAGCTGAAGTGCTAGCGCTTTTTAAATCTGATCTCACTGCCACGATTGCCTCCGATGGTGGGAGTTTAGCGTTTGGCCGCAATCGCCAGACGCATCACCTGCAGCATTTTTGTCGCTCCGGGAGGGATCGCGACTAGCATATATAGAAGCGCTAATCGCTATCACTCTAAGAGTAAATATTTGTCCAGTGATTTTCCCATATTAAATCACCGGTAACGTTAAGCTACTGTTTTGCGATTTTAAGTGTGAATGGGCCTTTATTGCACACCATATATTAATCTCTGTGTTTACAACTCAGAACTGATGAAAATAAATCAATTATAAAGGGTATTTCTGGGGTGTAATGTCGCAGACAGCCAGCAGGGGCAGTAGATTGGATCACATCTAGCAGGAGATCAGTATCGGCTGTCAAGGAGGAGCTAATGAGGTATGATGATGATGTAGATCTTATGTAAATATAGGCATTCCTGGAACCACTCATTTGCAGCAGCTCTCGAGAAGTCCGTCTCCAAGCTGCATAAAATTAACATAACATTTCCATCAACTTGGAAGTAGTAACATCAGGCTGGTTATCGCTAGTTAATCTCCCTGGTGGTACGCAGTTTCGGTGGTTGCGTCCGCGGGAGGAATTTTTTGAATAAAACTTGTTGTTAACCTTGTAGCTATCACTAGGCTAGCTACCTGTGTCCCGCAAGTTCCCCCGCACCTCTCTGATCCCCCGATCGCCGGCGCTTATATTTACGCAGCCGCGATCCCGCAAGAGCCGCAGCCTCCCCAATGAGCTTCAGTCATCGCTATGGCAACGATCGGACATGACGTCTGACGCAATCGACGTCATGCGCTGTCCCGATCCTCACCATAGCGAAGCCTGGAGGTGACTGGAGAGGCTGCACTATCGTGGGATCCAAGGGGTACGTATAATGGCAGCGATCGGGGGGATCGGAGCGGAGGGACTTGGGGGGCACAGGTGGCTAGCCTAGTGCTAGCTACAAGGTTTACAACAAGTTTTATTCAAAAAATTCCTCCGGGGGCCAAGCAATCCTCTGCGGCGGCTACCCCGAGTGTAGGTCGGGGTTACCGCCAGGAGGGATAACCTCCCTGGCGGTGCATTTCTGTATGGAATTAGGAGTCAAAGCGGTACATTATTTTCTAGAATTTTCCGCCTCCAATTCTTAAAGGGGAACTGAAGAGAGAGGTATATGGAGGCTGCCATGTTTATTTCCTTTTAAACAATACCAGTTGCCCGGCAGCCCTGCTGATCCTCTGCCTCTACTTTCAGCCACAGCCCCTGAACAAGCATGCAGCAGATCTGGGGTTTCAGACTTTAAAGTCAGATCTGACAAGACTAGCTGCATGCTTGTTTCTGGTGTTATTCAGATATCACTGC